>NW_026948165.1:0-300000 GCF_963921235.1 Mobula hypostoma | reverse complement strand
GGGAAATGGACAGTCGACGCTCTGGGCTGAGACTTCGAAGTCGGAAATTGGCAGACATGAAGTTGTGGATCACAGTTGGGAGCTAACTGACCAAGAATACACATTGTGTCAAAAGGACAGGCAGAGGAGGTGGGGTGGTTCTGTTGTGGGGGGGGGGGGGAATGAAATCTAATTGTTAGAAAGTGACATAGGATTGAATCCTAACGCAAACAACAGGAATTCTGCAGATGCTGGAAATTCAAGCAACATACATCAAAGTTGCTGGTGAACGCAGCAGGTTGGCATGAACATCGACTTCTCTAACTTCCGCTAAGGCCCCACCTCCCCCTCGTACCCCATCTGTTACTCATTTTTATGCACACATTCTTTCTCTCACTCTCCTTTTTCTCCCTCTCTCCCTCTGAATATACCCCTTGCCCATCCTCTGGGTCACCCCCCCCTTGTCTTTCTTCCCAGACCTCCTGTCCCATGATCCTCTCGTATCCCCTTTGCCAATCACCTGTCCAGCTCTTGGCTCCATCCCTCCCCCTCCTGTCTTCTCCTATCATTTTGGATCTCCCCCTCCCCCTCCAGCTTTCAAATCTCTTACTAACTCTTCCTTCAGTTAGTCCTGACGAAGGGTCTCGGCCTGAAATGTCGACTGTACCTCTTCCTAGAGATGCTGCCTGGCCTGCTGCGTTCACCAGCAACTTTGATGTATGTTGCTAGGATTGAATCCTTGTGGGTAGAGTCAAGAAACTTCAAGGGTAGAAAGACCCTGAATGGGAGTTATATACAGACCTCCAAACTGTAGTCAGGATGTGGTCTACAAATTACAACAGGAGATAGAAAAGACATATCAAAAGATTGGGAAGATTTTAAAAAAACAACAGAAAACTAAAAAAAGTAATAAGATGAGAAACGATAAGGTAAGCTAGTCAATATAAAAGGATATAAAATGCTTTTTCCAGATATATAAAAAGAGTGAATATTATTCCGCTGGGAAATGACAGAGAGCTAATAAAGTGGGAACAAGGAAATGGCAGATGAACTCTTAAGTATTTTGCATGAGCCTTCACTGTGGAAGACACTAGCAGAATGCCAGAAATGAGAGTCTCAGGGGGCAGAAGTGAGTGTCATTGCTATTACTGAGGAGAAGGTCTTTGGTAAGCTGAAAGGTCTGAAGGTAGATAAATCACTGGACCAGATGGACTACACCCCAAAGTTCTGAAAGATGTAGCTGAAGAGATTGTGGAGACATTAGTTGTGATATTTCAAGAATCACTAGATTCTGGAATGGTTCTGGAACACTGGGAAATTACAAATGTCACTCCAATATTTAAGAAAGGAAATTATCAGCCAGTCAGCCTGATTTCAATGGTTGGGAAGATGTTAGAGTCCATTATTAAGGATGTTTCAAAGTACTTGGAAGCACATGATAAAATAAGGCCAAAGTCACATTGGTTTCCTCAAGGAAAATATTGCCTGACAAATCTGTTGGAAATATTTGAGGAAATAATAGGTAGGATAGACAAAGGAGAGTCAGAGATGTTGTGTATTTAGATTTTCAGAAAGCCTTTGACAAAGTGCCACACATGAGGCTGCTGAACAAGTTAAGAACCCGTGGTATTACAGGAAAGATACTAGCATGGATAGGAAGTCATCTCCAATACTCACCTTCTGGGTCCCCCTCTTGTCCTATTCTCACCTCCTCCCTCCTTCACTCACCCCCCATCCCTTTTCCTAACTAGATCTCTGCTTCCTCCCCCCACCCTTCTCTCTCTAGCCTGCATCTCTTTCCTCTTTCTGCCTCCCCCTCATCTCCCACTCAGCTGTCCCTACTCCTTGTTTCTACATCTGCCTCTACCACTCCCACTCTTTCCTCTACTCCCCTTTTCTTTCCCTAATGCTCTCCCCTTCTCCCGCCTTTGACTCCACCTCTCTTCTCAATCATCTTCTCCTCCCTCTACACCTTCCCTCCTTCTCCCACTCTCTCTCCCCTCATAAACTCTGTCACTCTCTCCTTTTTTACCCTCATTATGTCCCTCTGTTCTTTCCTCTCCCCCCTCCCTAGAACAGCAAAGCACAGCAAAGGCATTTCAGCCCACAGTGCTGTGTCAAACATACTCCTCTCCCTCAGAATCCCCCATTTTCCTACCATCCATGTGCCAATCCAAGACTCTCTTAAATGCCCCTAATGTATTTGCCTCATCCACCACCCCTGGCACTGCATTTCATGCACCTGCCACTCTGACATCCTGCTATTCTTTCCTCCAATCACCCTAAATGATGTCCCTTTCTGTGATCTTCACACCAGCTTCCACATCCCAATATGACCAGCACTTCTGCCAGGACCCTGTGCATAAGCACAAAATAATCTGCAGATGCTGGGGTCAAAGCAACACTCACAACACGCTGGAGGAACTCAGCAAGTCGGGCAGCATCCGTGGAAACGATCAGTCAATGTTTCGGGCCGGAATCCTTCGTCAGGACTGTAGGGGGAAGGGGCAGAGGCCCTATAAAGAAGGTGGGGGGAGGGTGGGAAGGAGAAGGCTAGTCGGTTCCAGGTGAAAAGCCAGTAAGGGGAAAGATAAAGGGGTGGGGGAGGGGAGGCAGGGAGGTGATAGGCAGGAAAGGTGAAGAAAGAATAGGGGAAAACACAATGGGTAGTAGAAGGAGGCAGAACCATGAGGGAGGTGGTAGGCAGCTGGGGGAGGGGGCAGAGTGAAATAGGGATAGGGGAAGGGAGGGGGAGGGAATTACTGGAAGTTGGAGAATTCTATGTTCATACCAAGGGGCTGGAGACTACCTGGACGGTATATGAGGTGTTGCTCCTCCAACCTGAATTTAGCCTCATCATGGCAGTACCCATTGTGTTTTCCCCTATTCCTTCTTCACCTTTCCTGCCTATCACCTCCCTGCCTCCCCTCTCCCACCCCTTTATCTTTCCCCTTACTGGTTTTTCACCTGGAACCTACCAGCCTTCTCCTTCCCACCCTCCCCCCACCTTCTTTGTAGGGCCTCTGCCCCTTCCCTCTTCAGTCCTGACGAAGGGTTCCGGCCTGAAACGTCGATCGATCTTTTCCACGGACACTGCCCGGACCTTGTGCATCCTGTCCCTAACAGCATCTCCAACCCACCGGAGTGATTTCTCCCACTGACAGAGGGAATCCTGTATTAATAGAAACTTGCTGTTCACTTGGCAGCCAGTACCACCATCTGCTGCTGGACTAGGATACTGCAGATGGATTCCTAGACAGTGAAACTCCCTCCACACCACCCCCTCACACACTCCCAGGGTCAGACACAGAAACTCCTTCTGCACCATCCCATCACATACTCCGGGGGTCAGACACAGAGTGAAGCTCCATCCACTACACCTCTTCATGTACCTGTCCAAGTGTCTTTTAAATGTTTAAGTACCACTTCCTCTGGCAGCTCATTCCATGTATAGACTGCCCTCTGGGTGAAAGAGATGCCTTTCTGGTTTGATTAAACCTTTCCCCTCTCACGTTAAACATGTGTACTGGGGAAAAAGACTGCATATTCATCCTATCTGTGCC
The DNA here is from genome assembly GCF_963921235.1 of Mobula hypostoma. Lineage (NCBI taxonomy): Eukaryota > Metazoa > Chordata > Chondrichthyes > Myliobatiformes > Myliobatidae > Mobula > Mobula hypostoma. The sequence goes on along the minus strand of NW_026948165.1, from coordinate 296,458 downwards.
CCTCATGGCTTGATACACATCTGTAAGGTCATCCCTCAGTATCCTACGCACCAGTGAATATAATCCCAACCTCCTCAAACTCTTTGTAACTCACTCAACTCCAGATAACAACCTCAAATCTTCTCTGCACCCGTTCCAGATTAGCGGTACCTTTCCGATAGCCAAACCCCGATTGTCTCTGTGTACTTGTAGCCGAAGGTCCCTCCGTTCTGCAACATTACCGTCATTTACCAGTCCCTGTGTATCTGTACCCAGAGCTCCCTGTTCTACAACAATCCCTCGATCTCAGTTTCAGTCTTCCTCTCCCTTAATAGGCAAGGAAGGCAAATGAAACACTAGTATTCATTTCGAGAATATTAAAGCAAAGATGTAATCCTGAATATTTATAAGGTATTTGTTCAACTGCATTTGGAGTCTTAAGCAATTTTGGAAACATAGCAAAAGATAGAAACAGAAAACCTACAGTACCATACAGGCCCTCGCCCCACAACACTGTGCCGAACATGTACTTTAGAAATTACCAAGGGTTACCCAGAGCCGTCTATTTTTCTGAGCTCCATGTACCTGGCCAGGAATCTCTTAAAAGACCCTATTGTATCCGCCTCCACCACCATCGCCAGAAGCCCATTCCACACACTCACCACTCTCTGCGTAGAAAACTTACCCCTGAGATCCCCTCTGTACTTACTCCCCAGCACCTTAAAACTGTGTCCTCTCATTTCAGCCCTGGGAAAGAGCCTCTGACTATCCACACGATCAATGCCTCTCATCATCTTATACACCTCTGTCAGGTCACCTCTCATCCTCCATTGCTCCAAGGAGAAAAGGCCGAGTTCACTCAACCTATTCTCATAAGGCATGCTCCCCAATCCAGGCAACATCCTTGTAAATCTCCTCTGCACCCTTCCTATGGTTTCCACATCCTTCCTATAGTCTTCCTACAGAAGACATCCTGGTCATCCACTGCACCTAGTCCCATCTCCAGCCGTCTCAGCTCCATCTTGCCACTGGATCCAGATGGGAATTGGAAAGAGAGAGTGAGGCTGACACTGCGCAACTCTCCCTCACTTAAATCCAAATCATGCACTGGTCTTGACACCCCACCATCATCATAATGGTGTCACGGTCTTCATCGATGATGACGATGGACAAACAACATAATGATGCGACCAGAATTGAGCACAGTACTCCAAGTGGGGTCTGACCAGGGTCCTACATAGCTGCAACATTACCTCTCAGCTCCTAAACTCAATCCCACGATTGATGAAGGCCAATGCACCGTACGCCTTCCTAACCATAGCGTCGACCTGCGCAACAGCTTTGAGTGTTCTATGGACTTGGACCCAAAGGTCCCTCTGATCCTCCACACTGCTAAGAGTCTTACCTTTAAGACTACATTCTGCCATCATATTTGACCTACCAAAATGAACCACCTCACACTTATCTGGGTTGAACTCCATCTGCCACTTCTCAGCCCAGTTTTGCAATGTCCCACTGTAACCTCTGACAGCCCTCCACACTATCCACAACACCCCCAACCTTTGTGTCATCAGCAAATTTACTAACCCATCCCTCCACTTCCTCATCCAGGTCATTTATAAAAAGCACAGAGTAGGGGTCCCAGAACAGATCCCTGAGGCACACCACTAGTCATCAGCCTCCATACAGGATATGACCCATCAACAAGCACTCTTTGCCTTCTGTGGGCAAGCCAATTCTGGATCTACTGTCAGGACACTGGAGCAGGGATCCAATCACAGACCCAGTACTGTGCACACAGTGATATTAATTGAGTAACAAATCCCAAGGTTTAAACAAAGTCAACATCAAAGTTCAGGCAGAGATCCAGAGAAATCCAAAAACCAGAATCGGGAAACAGGCAGAGTCGATATTCAGACAGAGTTTAGATACGAATGCTGGCAAGGCTCAGGAAAATTCACTGGCACAATCAGACAGGTGAAAACACAGGACTGAAATACACTGAGCAATAAACAGAGAGGCAGATGATAGGTGGAGCACAATGAGACACAGGTGGCAGCGACACAGGTACAGTAATAATAGAAACATAGAAACATAGAAAATAGGTGCAGGAGTAGGCCATTCGGCCCTTCGAGCCTGCCCCGCCATTTATTATGATCATGGCTGATCATCCAACTCAGAACCCAGCCTTCCCTCCATACCCCCTGACCCCTGTAGCCACAAGGGCCATATCTAACTTCCTTTTAAACATAGCTAATGAACTGGCCTCAACAGTTTGCTGTGGCAGAGAATTCCACAGATTCACCACTCTCTGTGTGAAGAAGTTTTTCCTAATCTCGGTCCTAAAAGGCTTCCCCTCTATCCTCAAACTGTGACCCCTCGTTCTGGACCTCCCCAACATCGGGAACAATCTTCCCGCATCTAGCCTGTCCAATCCCTTTAGGATCTTATACGTTTCAATCAGATCCCCCCTCAATCTTCTAAATTCCAACGAGTACAAGCCCAGTTCATCCAGTCTTTCTTCATATGAAAGACCTGCCATCCCAGGAATCAATCTGGTGAACCTTCTTTGTACTCCCTCTATGGCAAAGATGTCTTTCCTCAGATTAGGGGACCAAAACTGCACACAATACTCCAGGTGTGGTCTCACCAAGGCCTTGTACAACTGCAGCAGTACCTCCCTGCTCCTGTACTCGAATCCTCTCGCTATAATGAGAAGCAGATGAGAGAAGGAGTACTCAGTAATACAGGGGCCGGAGTAGAGCAGGAGCACATGGCAATACAAAACCACAGACTGACAGCTAGGGGAAACACAGAAAGACAGAGTCAAGTGCCTTGCTGAAATCCATGTACACTACATCTACTGCTCTACCTTCATCAATGTGTTTAGTCACATCCTCAAAAAATTCAATCAGGCTCATAAGGCACGACCCGCCTTTCACAAAGCCATGCTGACTATTCCTAATCATATTATACCTCTCTAAATGTTCATAAATCCTGCCTCTCAGGATCTTCTCCATCAACTTACCAACCATTGAAGTAAGACTCACTGGTCTATAATTTCCTGGGCTATCTCTACTCTCTTTCTTGAATAATGGAACAACATCTGCAATCCTTCAATCCTGTTATTATTACAACGTTCCAAAATCTGTCTCCCTTTCTGCTCCTCGATGTCCCTGTTACCATTGAGTGGTCTATAAAAAACACCCTGTAAAGTTATTGACCCCTTCTTATTCCTAACCTCCACCCACAGAGACACTGTAGGCAATCCCTCCATGACTTCCTCCTTTTCTGCAGCCGTGACACTATCTCTGATCAGCAGTACCACGCCCCCACCTCTTTTGCCTCCCTCCCTGTCCTTTCTGAAACATCTGAAGCCTGGCACTCTAAGTAACCATTCCTGTCCCTAAGCCATCCAAGTCTCTGTAATGGCCACAACATCATAGCTCCAAGTACTGATCCGTGCTCTAAGCTCATCCACTTTGTTCATGATGCTTCTTGCATTAAAATAGACACACCTCAAACCATCGGTCTCAGCGTCTCCTTTCTCTATCACCTGCCTCTCCACCGTCTCGCACTGTCTCCAAGCTTTCTCTGTTTGTGAGCCAACTGCCCCTTCCTCTGTCTCTTCAGTTCGGTTCCCACCCCCCAGCAATTCTAGTTTAAAGTCTCCCCAATAGCCTTAGCAATCATTCCTGCCAGGATATTGGTCCCCCTGGGATTCAAGTGCGTCCCGTCCTTTTTGTACAGGTCACTCCTGCCCCAAAAGAGGTCCCAATGATCCAGAAATCTGAATCCCTGCCCCCTGCTCCAATCCCTCAGCCACGCATTTATCCTCCACCTCATTCTATTCCTATACTCACTGTTGTGTGGCACAGGCAGTAATCCCGAGATTACTACCTTTGAGGTCCTGCTTCTCAACTTCCTTCCTAACTCCCTGTCGTCTGTTTTCAGGAGCTCCTGCCTTTTCCTTCATTGGTACCAATATGTACCACGAATGTACTGGTATTGGAGAGGATCTGGAGGAGGCTTATGAAAATTATCCTGGGAAAGAAAAGGGTTAACATGTGAGGAACATTTGGTGGCTCTAGAAGAACGAGGGGGATTTTATTCTCACCTTCTGCACAGAAAATGGGCTGACAATCAGCAACACCCTCTTTCAGCTTCTAGACATCCACGAGGCAACCTGGGTGCACGCACGCTCCAAGAACTGGCACCAGATTGATTACAAGATCACAAGGTGCCGGGACATTGGGGGATGTGATCATCACCGGAGTGATGAGGGGTGCAGACTGCTGGACTGACCTCATCCTGCTGAGAAGCAAGCTGTCATTTCAGATCTCCAGGGCACACAGGCACCAGCAGGCTGACATTAAGCGGAAGCCGAACATTCAATGGCTCGCTGACCCCAGCATCAACGAAGAGCTGATCAGCAAACTGGAGGAACAACTTGAGCAACTGCTTGAGGAAGCAGACCCAGAAACAGCATGGGCTGCCCTCAGAGACACCCTGTACAGTGCTGCAAGTGCTGTTCTCGGGCACTCCAAGAGGATGCATAAGGATTGGTTTGATGAGAACAACTCTGATATCGTCACCCTCCTCAAGCAGAAGCTGGAAACCTTTGCAAGCTGGCTCAGTGACAAGTAGTCAATCTCCAAACATGACCGCTCGCAGCACCTCCGTAGGTCCAGGCTGAGCTGTGGATGATGAAAGATCAGTGGTGGGAGGCCAAAGCAGCAGAGCTTCAGTGCTACACTGACCAGAACAACACAAAGACGTTTTTTGATGGTCTGAAGGCAGTGTATGGACCTTCCTCCAACATCACGGTACCAGTCTGCTCCTTGGATGGAGAGCTCCTCACTGACAAAGGCAACATTGTCCAACGCCGGGCAGACCATTTCAACCAGCTGCTGAACAGGCCACCCCGGATAGATGACCAGAGCATATAAGACATGCCCCAGGGCCCAGTCTTGGAGGCTGTTGATGGTCCCCCCGACATTGGTAGAATCTAGGAAGGCAGCCAACCAGCTGCAGCCAGGTAAGGCCTCTGGCCCGGATGGGATCCCACCAGAAGTCTTCAAGGAGGGTGGTGAGACCCTTCTTCAGAGGCTGACAGAGCTCAAGCAGCCGTTCTGGGAGAAAGCCTGTGTACCACAGGACTTCAGGGATGCAGACATCATCCACCTGTACAAGAACAAAGGGGGACAGGGCATCCTGTGACAACCATAGAGGCACATCTCTCCTGAGCATAGCCGGGAAGATCATGGCCCGTATCATACCGAGCAGGATCATCTCTCACCTCCGTGATGACGTTGTCTCAGTGAGCCAATGTGGTTTCAGATCTAACAGAGGGACAGTGACATGATCTTTGCTGTCAGACAGATCCAGGAGAAGTGGCAGGAATACAACCAGAATCTCCACATCCTCTTTGTGGACCTGACAAAGGCAATTGATACCGTCAGTCACACAGGCCTTTGGCGCACCCTTACGGAGTTAGGTCGTGTCCCGAGGCTGGTCAGCATTGTCAGGTCATTCCACGATGGCATGATGGCCAGGGTTATTCAAAATGGCTGCATCTCTGACCCCTTCCTAGTAACTAACGGTGTCAAGCTGTGTCCTCGTGCCTACTCTGTTCAGCCTGCTGTTTACCACGATGCTGTTCTCTGTTCTCTCACAGACTGATGCGGGAATAACAATTCACCACAGAACTGATGGGTGCTTCCTTGATCTGCGATGCCTCAAGGTCAAGACCAAAGTGCTGGAAGCAACAGTACAAGACTCCCTCTTTGCAGGTGACTGCGCTCTTGCAGTGCACACTGAAAGGGATCTGTGGCAGATCGCTGACCGCCTCACTGTGGCAGCAAGAAAATTCGGTCTAACCGTCAGCCTGCAGGAGACAGAAGTTCTACTTCAGCCCGCACCCCATATCAGCCCTGCGGAACCGCAGATTGAGATTGAAGGCACACAGCTCAACAATGTTGATGCCTTCTCTGCTGTATGGCTGTGAAACATGGACCCCATACGCAGACACATCAAAAGATGCTTGACCTGTTCCACCTGCGATGCTTTCGCAAGATCATGGGCATCTCGTGGCAAGACAGAGTTCCCACCACAGAAGTGCTACGAAGGGCCAAGAGCTCTGTCACAGAGACACTGATCATGAAGACTCAACTTCCATGGGTTGGACATGTGGTCCGGATGGAGGACAACTGCCTTCCAAAGCTGGTATTCTTTTCCGAGCTGGCACCTGGCATCAGAAAGCAGGGAGGCCCTACAAAGCGCTATAAAGACCGCATGAAAGCGCACTTGAAGGCATGCAATAACCCTGTGATAGGTTGGGAGGCCTTGGCCAAAGATCGCAATGCCTGGTACCTGCCAGTCTACGAAGGCACCAGCACATTTGAAGAGCAGCAGCTGAAGGACCGCGATCCAAAGCGTCAGGACCGCAGGGGGAGACGACCCGACCCTTCAATGGCCGTAACATGCCCGACCCATGCTTCCTAGTTCGGGCTTCGCTCTCGTCAGACGTGTCACTGACATCATTGTCACTCCTAACGGACTTCCAAGAAGGGAAGGGGCATCAAAGGTCATGGGGAGAAGGTAGGAGAATGGGGCTGAGAGGGGTAATAAATCAACCATTATGGAATGGTGGAGCAGACTCGATGGGCAAATGGTCTGTTTCTGTTCCTGCGTCTTATGGATGACAGCTGCGGCAGGGCTGGAATGCCTCAGTTCCTACAAATCAAAACCAAGCAACATATGTTTCACTACCAGATGAGCTCAACACCTTTTATGCTCACTTTGTCCGATAGAACTCAGAAATAGGAAGAGTGCGATCACTCTGATGGGTTGTACTACAGATCCCCCAATAGTCACTGGGACATTGAGGAACAGATATGCAGGCAGAATAAGGAAAAAGGTGTGAAAACAATAGGGTTGTTGTCATGAGGGACTTCAAGTTCCATAATATAAACTGGGACCCTCGCAAGAGGTTCAGACGGGAGAGAGTTTGCCAAGTGCGTCCAGGAGGGTTTGTTAAATCAATATGTGGGCAATCCAACCGGAGGAGGGGCTGGTGTTGGGTAATGAGCCTGGCCAGGTGACCCACCTTTCAGTGGGTAAACAGTTAGGAAACTGTGACCACAGCTCTTTCAAGTTTAAGATAGCTATAGATAAGAGTAAGTATGGACCTTGCGAGAGAGTATTAAACTGGAGCAAGGCAAATTATGAGAGCATTAGGCAGGAACTAGAGAGAGTTCATTGGAAAGAGGTGTTTTTGGGCAAGTTCACACGTGGATAGTATTTAAAGACCAACTTCACACAGGTACGTTCCAGTTAGAAGGAAGGACAAGGACAGGAAGGTAACAGAACCCTGGATTGTCGAGAGAGCGGATGAATTTAGTTAAGAAAAGGAGAAGTATGTAAATCTTAGGAAGCTGGAACCAAACAGAGCCCTAGAGGATTATAAAGCAGCCAGAAAAGAACTCAACAGTGGAATTAGGGAAGCCATAAGGGGCCTTGGCAAGCAGGATTAAGGTGAACCCTAAGTCATTCTATACATACATCAAGGGCAAGAGGATACCTCAGGAGAGAGTGGGACCGCTCAGTGATAAAGGGGGTTACGTTTGCTTGGACGTGGAGGATGTGGGTGAAGTCCTTATTGATTACTCCACATCAGTATTTAACCAAGGAGAAGGATGTGGAGGAGAGGGACAACAGTTCTGAGGGTATTGACATACTGGGGCATTTTGATGCACAGGAGGTGGTTGTGTTGGATCTCTTAAAGAGCATTGAAGTAGATAAGCCCTTAAGTTATTGAGAGAGGTAAGAGAAGAGATGGCTGGGGCCTTGACCAATATCTTTGTGTCCTCTAGCCACAGATGAGGTCCTGAAGGATTGGTGAGTAGCTAATGTTGTTCCATTGTTCAAGAAGGGAACCTGGGATAATCCTGGAATCTATAGACCGGTGTGTCTCATGCCAGTGATAAGGAAATTACTGTGGAGAAAACTTAGGGATAGGATTTATGAGCATTTGGAAAATCATGGCCTAATTAGAGAGAGCCAGCATGGCTTTGTGCGGGGCAAGTTCCGTCTTACTAACTTGAGTTTTTTGACGAGGTGATGAGGGTGATTGTTGAAAGTAGAGCTGTGGATGTAGTCTACTTGGATTTTAGTAAGGCATTTGACAAGGCCCCTCATGGGAAGCTCATCCAGAAGATTAAGATCCACGGGATCCATGCTGAATTGGCTGTTTGGATTCAGAACTGGCTTGCACATCGAACACAGAAGGCAGTGGTCGAATGGACTTATTCTCGCTGGAGGTCTGTGCTTAGTCGTGTTCCACAGGGATCTGTGCTGGGACCTCTGCTGTTTATGGTGTATATAAATGACCTGGATGAAATATAATGGGTGGGTTAGTAAGTTTGCAGATGGTATGAAGATGGGTGGTGTTTTGGGTAGTGTAGATGACTGACAAAGAATACAACAGGATATAGATCAGTTGCAGATATGGGTGGAGAAATGGCAGATGGAGTTTAACCTGGCCAAATGTCAAGTGTTGCACCTTGGAAGGTCAGATGCAAAGAGACGGCACACACAAGGGCAAGATCCTAAACAGTGTTGATGAGCAGAGGGATCTTGGGGTTCACATTCACAGCTCCCTGAAAATGGCTACACAGGTTGACAGAGTGGTTAAATAGTCATATATGCCATGATTGCCTTTATTAGTTTAAAAGTCAGGAAGTTTTGTTGCAACTTTATAAAACTCTAGTTGGGCCACATCTGGAGTATTGCATACAGTTCTGGTTGCTTCATTACTGGAAGGGTGCAGAGGAGGTTCACCAGGATGCTGCCGGGATTAGAGAGCATGAGCTATCACAAGAGGGTGGACAAACTGGGATTATTTTCTCTGGAGCAATGGAGGCTGAGGGGAGACCTAATGGAGGTTTATAAGATAATGAGAGGCATAGATAGAGTAGACAGTTGGTATCTTTTCCTCAGGGTTGAAATGTCTAACACTGGAGTGCATGCATTTAAGATGAGAAGTGGTAAATTCAAAGGAGGTGTGAAAGGCAAGTTTTTACACAGAGAGTGGGTGGGTGCCTGGGGTGGTGGTGGAGGCAGATACATGAGAAAAGTTTTAAAGCCGTTTAGACAGACACATGAATGTGAAGGATATGGACATTGTGGAGGCAGAGGGGATTAGTTTAGTTGGCCATTCAACTGCTAATTTAATTGGTTCAGTACAACATTGTGGGCCGAAGGGCCTCTTCCTGTGCTGTACTGTTCTATGTTTTAAAGCATGGAGGCACCAGCCCAGACGGGGTACATGACCACGTACTAAAGACCTTTTCTGGTCAACTGTTCACTGAGATCTTTAATCTCTCGCTTCAGCAGACTGAGGTACCCACCTGCTTCAAGCAGACTTCATTTGTACCGGTGCCCAAGAGGAACGTGGTGACCAGCCTCCATGACTATTGCCCAGTAGCATCTACATCCACAGTGATGAAGTGTTTTGAGAGGGTGGTGATGAAACATATCAACTCCTGCCAGAGAAGCGACTTGGATCTACTCCAATTTGCCTACCGGAGCAACAGGACCACAGCAGATGCCATCTCATTGGCTCCTCACTCAACCCTGGAACCTCTGGACAGGATCATCAGGATGCTCTCCATTGACTACAGATCAGCATTCCACATTACCATCCCCTAAAAACTAATCAATAAACTCCAAGATTTTGGCCTTAATACCTCCATTTCCAACTGGATCCTCAAATTCCTCATTTGCAGACCCCAGTCAGCTTTGATTGGCAACAGCATCTCCTCCACGACCTCCATCAGCTCAGTGCACCACAAGACTGTGCTTAGCCCCCTGTTCTACTCACTTTACACTTATGACTGTGTGACTAACCACAGCTCTAATGCCATATTCAAGTTTGCTGATTACACCACTGTCACAGCCAGAATCAAAGATAGTGACAATTCAATATATGCAAACCCCATTTCCAGAAAAATTGGGATATTTTCCAAAATGCAATAAAAACAAAAATCTGTGATATGTTAATTCACGTGAACCTTTATTTAACTGACAAAAGTACAAAGAAAAGATTTTCAATAGTTTTACTGACCAACTTAATTGTATTTTGTAAACATACACAAAATTAGAATTTGATGGCTGCAACACACTCAACAAAAGTTGGGACAGAGTTAAAACAAGATTGAAAAGTGCACAGAATATTCAAGTAACACCGGTTTGGAAGACTCCACATTAAGCAGGCTAATTGGTAGCAGGTGAGGTATCATGACTGGGTATAAAAGTAGCGTCCATCAAAGGCTTAGTCTTTGCAAGCAAGGATGGGTCGTGGCTCACCCCTTTGTGCCAAAATTCGTGAGAGAATTGTTAGTCAGTTCAAAAGGAACATTTCTCAACACAAGATTGCAGAGAATTTAGGTCTTTCAACATCTACAGTACATAATATTGTGAAAAGATTCAGAGAATTCAGAGACATCTCAGTGCGTAAAGGACAAGGTCGGAAACCACTGTTGAATGCGCGTGATCTTTGAGCCCTCAGGCGGCACTACCTAAGAAACCGTCATGCTACTGTGACAATTATAGCCACCTGGGCTCAGGAGTAGTTCAGAAAACCATTGTCACTCAACCCAGTCCGTCGCTGCATCCAGAAATGCAATTTGAAACTGTATTACGCAAGGAGGGAGCCATACATCAACTCTATACAGAAACGCCGGCGAGTTCTCTGGGCCCAAGCTCATCTCAGATGGACCGAAAGACTGTGGAACCGTGTGCTGTGGTCAGATGAGTCCACATTTCAGCTAGTTTTCGGAAAAAACGGGCATCGAGTTCTCCGTGCCAAAGATGAAAACGACCATCCAGATTGTTCTCAGCGAAAGGTGCAAAAGCCAGCATCTGTGATGGTATGGGGGTGCATCAGTGCCCATGGCATGGGTGAGTTGCATGTGTGTGAATGTACCATTGACTCTGAGGCGTATATTAGGATCTTAGAGAGACATATGTTGCCATCAAGATGACGTCTCTTCCTGGGACGTCCATGCTTATTTCAGCAGGACAATGCCAGACCACATTCTGCACGGGCTACAACAGCGTGGCTTTGTAGACACAGAGTGCGTGTGCTTGACTGGCCTGCTGCCAGTCCAGATCTATCTCCTATTGAAAATGTATGGTGCATCATGAAGAGGAGAATCAGACATCGGAGACCACGGACAGCTGGAGTCTTATATCAAGCAAGAATGGACAAAATTTTGAATTGCAAATCTACTACAATTAGTATCCTCAGTTCCAAAATGATTAAAAAGTGTTATTAAAAGGAAAGGTGATGTAACACAATGGTAAACATGCCTCTGTCCCAACTTTTGTTGAGTGTGTTGCAGCCATCAAGTTCTAAATTTGTGTACGTTTACAAAATACAATTAAGTTGGTCAGTAAAACTATTGAAAACCTTTTCTTTGTACTTTTGTGAGTTAAATAAAGGTTCACGTGAATTAAAGTATCACAGATTTTTGTTTTTATTGCGTTTTGGAAAATATCCCAACTTTTCTGGAAATGGGGTTTGTAGTTAGGAGATTGAAGATCTGGCAACGTCGCACTCAATGTCAGCAAAGCCAAAGAGCTGATTATTGATGACAATAGAGGAAGACTGCAGGTCTATGAGGCAGTCTTCATCAGGGGATCAATAGTGGAGAGGGTTAGTATCTTTAACTTCCTTGGGATTACCATATCAGACAGTCAGCATGCAAGTGCCATTACACAGAAGGCATGGCGGTGCCTCCACTTTCTTCCAAGTTTGCACAGATTCAGCATGCCATCGAAAACTTTGATGGACTTCTATGGGTGCACAGTGGAAAGTATCCTGACTGATTGCATCATGGCCTGGTGTGGAAACACCAATGCCCAAAAATGGAAAAGCCTACAAAACGTAGTTAATCTGGCCCAGTCCTTAATGGGTAAAGCCCTCCCACTATTGAGCACATCTACAAAGAGCGCCAACACAAGAAAGCAGCATCCATCGTTAAGGACCCCTACCATCTAGGCCATGCTGTCTTCTTGCTTTTACCACCAGGAAGAAGGTTCAGGAGCCTAAGATCCCACACCACCAGGTTCAGGAACAGTTATTACCCCTCGACCACAGGCTCCTGAACCAAAGGGGATAACTTCACTCAACTCAACTCTGAACTGATTCCACAACCTATGGACTCACTTTCCAGGACTCTACAATTCATGTTCTTGACATTATTTATTTTTCTGTTTATTTTTTAATTTATTGTTTTTTTTCCTATTACACAGTGTGTCCTCTTTTGCAGATTGTTTGTTTGCTCATCTTTTTGTGTAGGTCTTCATTGATTCTATTGTATTTTTTTCTACTGTAAATGCCAGCAAGAAATTGTATCTTCAGGTAGTACAGTATATGGTGACAGGTGTGTAATGGTCGGCATAGACGCGATGGGCCGAAGGACCTGTTCCTATACCTCCTTGTTACTGCTAACACTAAACACAACTTTTCACTATCGTACAGATACGTGATACCCTGAAAGTGAATTCACAGGTAGACGAGGAGATAAAGAAGACGTTTGGTATGCTGGGCTTCATCAGTCCAGTCACTGGCAACAAGAGCTGGGACATTATTACTGTCGCCATTAGAGACCCAAAACATCTCAGTGTGAAATGACTGACAGCACCCAAACGTCCAACTGTGACTTGTGACTTGGGGCATGTGTGTGTGTGTGTGTGTGTGTGTGTGTGTGTGCATGCGCACATGCATGCTCGTGCTGGAGAAGACTCAGGGTTTCTGCTCAAACTTTCCAAACAAACGGAGTTTACATTACTTCCCCAGTGCATGCTGTGGTATTCTCACATTCTGCAATCCGCTTCTCCTCAAGTTTGGCGAAAGTGTGGAAGCCGGTGTGGGTCTGACCCAGGGATAGGGAGACGGGAACTGTGCACGGTGCTCCCAGTGTGGGTCCAACCCAGGGATAGGGAGATGGGTACTGTGCACGGTGCTCCCGGTGTGCGTCTAACTGAGGGATAGGGAGATGGGAACTGTGTACGGTCGTCCAGGTATGGGTCTAACCCAGGGATAGGGAGACGGGAACTGTGCACGGAGCTCCCGGTGTGGGTCTGACCCAGGGATAGGGAGACGTGAACTGTGCACGGTGTTTCGGGTGTGAGTCTGACCCAGGGATAGGGAGACGGGAATTGTGCACGGTACTCCCGGTGTGGGTCTGACCCAGGGATAGGGAGACGGGAACTGTGCACGGTACTCCCGGTGTGGGTCTGACCCAGGGATAGGAAGACGTGAACTGTGCACGGTGCTCCCGGTGTGGGTTTGACCCAGGGACAGGAAGATGGGAACTGCGCACGGTGCTCCCGGTGTGGGTCTGACCCAGGGATAGGGAGACGGGAACTGTGCATGGTGCTCCCGGTGTGGGTCTGACCCAGTGAAAGGGAGACGGGAACCGTGCACATTGCTCCCGGTGTGGGTCTGACCCAGGGATAGGGAGACGGGAACTGTGCACGGTGCTCCCGGTGTGGGTCTGACCCAGGGATAGGGAGATGGGAACTGTGCATACTACTCCCGGTGTGAGTCTGACCCAGGGATCGGGAGATGGGAACTGTGGACGGAGCTCCAGGTGTGGGTCTAACCCAGGGATAGGGAGACGGGAACTGTGCACGGTGCTCCCGGTGTGGGTCTGACCCAGTGATAGGAAGACGTGAACTGTGCACGGTGCTCCCGGTGTGGGTCTGACCCAGGGGTAGGGAGATCGGAACTGTGCACGGTGCTCCCGGTGTGGGTCTGACCCAGGGATAGGGAGATGGGAACTGTGCACGGTGCTCCCGGTGTGGGTCTGACCCAGGGATAGGGAGATGGGAACTGTGCACGGTGCTCCCAGTGTGGGTTTGACCCAGGGACAGGAAGATGGGAACTGCGCACGGTGCTCCCGGTCTGGGTCTGACCCAGGGATAGGGAGACGGGAACTGTGCATGGTGCTCCCGGTGTGGGTCTGACCCAGTGAAAGGGAGACGGGAACTGTGCACATTGCTCCCGGTGTGGGTCTGACCCAGGGATAGGGAGACGAGAACTGTGCATGGTGCACCTGGTGTGGGTCTGGACCAGGGATAGGGAGATCGGAACTGTGCACGGTGCTCCCGGTGTGGGTCTGACCCAGTGATAGGAAGACGTGAACTGTGCACGGTGCTCCCGGTGTGGGTCTGACCCAGGGATAGGGAGATCGGAACTGTGCACGGTGCTCCCGTTGTGGGTCTGACCCAGTGATAGGAAGACGTGAACTGTGCACGGTGCACCTGGTGTGGGTCTGGACCAGGAAAGGGAGATGGGAACTGTGCACGGTGCTCCCGGTGTGCGTCTGACCCAGTGATAGGGAGACGGGAACTGTGCACATTGCTCCCGGTGTGGGTCTGACCCAGGGATAGGGAGATCGGAACTGTGCACGGTGCTCCCGGTGTGGGTCTGACCCAGGGATAGGGAGACGGGAACTGTGCACGGTGCTCCCGGTGTGGGTCTGACCCAGGGATAGGGAGATGGGAACTGTGCACGGTGCTCCCAGTGTGGGTTTGACCCAGGGACAGGGAGATGGGAACTGCGCACGGTGCTCCCGGTGTGGGTCTGACCCAGGGATAGGGAGACGGGAACTGTGCACATTGCTCCCGGTGTGCGTCTGACCCAGTGATAGGGAGACGGGAACTGTGCACATTGCTCCCGGTGTGGGTCTGACCCAGGGATAGGGAGATCGGAACTGTGCACGGTGCTCCCGGTGTGGGTCTGACCCAGGGATAGGGAGACGGGAACTGTGCACGGTGCTCCCGGTGTGGGTCTGACCCAGGGATAGGGAGATGGGAACTGTGCACGGTGCTCCCAGTGTGGGTTTGACCCAGGGACAGGGAGATGGGAACTGCGCACGGTGCTCCCGGTGTGGGTCTGACCCAGGGATAGGGAGACGGGAACTGTGCACATTGCTCCCGGTGTGGGTCTGACCCAGGGATAGGGAGACGAGAACTGTGCACGGTGCACCTGGTGTGGGTCTGGACCAGGGATAGGGAGATCGGAACTGTGCACGGTGCTCCCGGTGTGGGTCTGACCCAGTGATAGGAAGACGTGAACTGTGCACGGTGCTCCCGGTGTGGGTCTGACCCAGGGATAGGGAGATCGGAACTGTGCACGGTGCTCCCGTTGTGGGTCTGACCCAGTGATAGGAAGACGTGAACTGTGCACGGTGCACCTGGTGTGGGTCTGGACCAGGGATAGGGAGATGGGAACTGTGCACGGTGCTCCCGGTGTGGGTCTGACCCAGTGATAGGGAGACGGGAACTGTGCACATTGCTCCCGGTGTGGGTCTGACCCAGGGATAGGGAGATCGGAACTGTGCACGGTGCTCCCGGTGTGGGTCTGACCCAGGGATAGGGAGACGGGAACTGTGCACGGTGCTCCCGGTGTGGGTCTGACCCAGGGATAGGAAGACGGGAACTGTGCACGGTGCTCCCGGTGTGGGTCTGACCCAGGGATTGGGAGATGGGAAATGTGCACGGTACTCCCGGTGTGGGTCTGACCCAGTGATAGGAAGACGTGAACTGTGCACGGTGCTCCCGGTGTGGGTCTGACCCAGGGGTTGGGAGATCGGAACTGTGCACGGTGCTCCCGGTGTGGGTCTGACCCAGGGATAGGGAGATGGGAACTGTGCACGGTGCTCCCGGTGTGGGTCTGACCCAGGGATAGGGAGATGGGAACTGTGCACGGTGCTCCCAGTCTGGGTCTGACCCAGGGATAGGGAGATGGGAACTGTGCACATTGCTCCCGGTGTGGGTCTGACCCAGGGATAGGGAGACGGGAACTGTGCACGGTGCACCTGGTGTGGGTCTGACCCAGGGATAGGGAGATGGGAACTGTGCACGGTGCTCCCGGTGTGGGTCTGACCCAGTGATAGGAAGACGTGAACTGTGCACGGTGCTCCCGGTGTGGGTCTGACCCAGGGGTAGGGAGATCGGAACTGTGCACGGTGCTCCCGGTGTGGGTCTGACCCAGGGATAGGGAGATGGGAACTGTGCACGGTGCTCCCGGTGTGGGTCTGACCCAGGGATAGGGAGATGGGAACTGTGCACGCTGCTCCCGGTGTGGGTCTGACCCAGGGATAGGGAGATGGGAACTGTGCACGGTGCTCCCAGTGTGGGTTTGACCCAGGGACAGGGAGATGGGAACTGCGCACGGTGCTCCCGGTGTGGGTCTGACCCAGGGATAGGGAGACGGGAACTGTGCATGGTGCTCCCGGTGTGGGTCTGACCCAGTGAAAGGGAGACGGGAATTGTGCACATTGCTCCCGGTGTGGGTCTGACCCAGGGATAGGGAGACGAGAACTGTGCACGGTGCACCTGGTGTGGGTCTGGACCAGGGATAGGGAGATCGGAACTGTGCACGGTGCTCCCGGTGTGGGTCTGACCCAGTGATAGGAAGACGTGAACTGTGCACGGTGCTCCCGGTGTGGGTCTGACCCAGGGATAGGGAGATCGGAACTGTGCACGGTGCTCCCGTTGTGGGTCTGACCCAGTGATAGGAAGACGTGAACTGTGCACGGTGCACCTGGTGTGGGTCTGGACCAGGGATAGGGAGATGGGAACTGTGCACGGTGCTCCCGGTGTGGGTCTGACCCAGTGATAGGGAGACGGGAACTGTGCACATTGCTCCCGGTGTGGGTCTGACCCAGGGATAGGGAGATCGGAACTGTGCACGGTGCTCCCGGTGTGGGTCTGACCCAGGGATAGGGAGACGGGAACTGTGCACGGTGCTCCCGGTGTGGGTCTGACCCAGGGATAGGGAGACGGGAACTGTGCACGGTGCTCCCGGTGTGGGTCTGACCCAGGGATTGGGAGATGGGAAATGTGCACGGTGCTCCCGGTGTGGGTCTGACCCAGGGATAGGGAGACGTGAACTGTGCACGGTGCTCCCGGTGTGGGTCTGACCCAGGGGTTGGGAGATCGGAACTGTGCACGGTGCTCCCGGTGTGGGTCTGACCCAGGGATAGGGAGATGGGAACTGTGCACGGTGCTCCCGGTGTGGGTCTGACCCAGGGATAGGGAGATGGGAACTGTGCACGGTGCTCCTGGTGTGGGTCTGACCCAGGGATAGGGAGATGGGAACTGTGCACATTGCTCCCGGTGTGGGTCTAACCCAGGGATAGGGAAGACGGGAACTGTGCACGGTGCACCTGGTGTGGGTCTGACCCAGGGATAGGGAGATGGGAACTGTGCACGGTGCTCCCGGTGTGGGTCTGACCCAGTGATAGGAAGATGTGAACTGTGCACGGTGCTCCCGGTGTGGGTCTGACCCAGGGGTAGGGAGATCGGAACTGTGCACGGTGCTCCCGGTGTGGGTCTGACCCAGGGATAGGGAGATGGGAACTGTGCACGGTGCTCCCGGTGTGGGTCTGACCCAGGGATAGGGAGATGGGAACTGTGCACGCTGCTCCCGGTGTGGGTCTGACCCAGGGATAGGGAGATGGGAACTGTGCACGGTGCTCCCAGTGTGGGTTTGACCCAGGGACAGGGAGATGGGAACTGCGCACGGTGCTCCCGGTGTGGGTCTCACCCAGGGATAGGGAGACGGGAACTGTGCATGGTGCTCCCGGTGTGGGTCTGACCCAGTGAAAGGGAGACGGGAATTGTGCACATTGCTCCCGGTGTGGGTCTGACCCAGGGATAGGGAGACGAGAACTGTGCACGGTGCACCTGGTGTGGGTCTGGACCAGGGATAGGGAGATCGGAACTGTGCATGGTGCTCCCGGTGTGGGTCTGACCCAGTGATAGGAAGACGTGAACTGTGCACGGTGCTCCCGGTGTGGGTCTGACCCAGGGATAGGGAGATGGGAACTGTGCACGGTGCTCCCAGTGTGGGTTTGACCCAGGGACAGGAAGATGGGAACTGCGCACGGTGCTCCCGGTGTGGGTCTGACCCAGGGATAGGGAGACGGGAACTGTGCATGGTGCTCCCGGTGTGGGTCTGACCCAGTGATAGGAAGACGTGAACTGTGCACGGTGCACCTGGTGTGGGTCTGGACCAGGAAAGGGAGATGGGAACTGTGCACGGTGCTCCCGGTGTGGGTCTGACCCAGTGATAGGGAGACGGGAACTGTGCACATTGCTCCCGGTGTGGGTCTGACCCAGGGATAGGGAGATCGGAACTGTGCACGGTGCTCCCGGTGTGGGTCTGACCCAGGGATAGGGAGACGGGAACTGTGCACGGTGCTCCCGGTGTGGGTCTGACCCAGGGATAGGGAGATGGGAACTGTGCACGGTGCTCCCAGTGTGGGTTTGACCCAGGGACAGGGAGATGGGAACTGCGCACGGTGCTCCCGGTGTGGGTCTGACCCAGGGATAGGGAGACGGGAACTGTGCACATTGCTCCCGGTGTGGGTCTGACCCAGGGATAGGGAGACGAGAACTGTGCACGGTGCACCTGGTGTGGGTCTGGACCAGGGATAGGGAGATGGGAACTGTGCACGGTGCTCCCGGTGTGGGTCTGACCCAGTGATAGGGAGACGGGAACTGTGCACATTGCTCCCGGTGTGGGTCTGACCCAGGGATAGGGAGATCGGAACTGTGCACGGTGCTCCCGGTGTGGGTCTGACCCAGGGATAGGGAGACGGGAACTGTGCACGGTGCTCCCGGTGTGGGTCTGACCCAGGGATAGGAAGACGGGAACTGTGCACGGTGCTCCCGGTGTGGGTCTGACCCAGGGATTGGGAGATGGGAAATGTGCACGGTACTCCCGGTGTGGGTCTGACCCAGTGATAGGAAGACGTGAACTGTGCACGGTGCTCCCGGTGTGGGTCTGACCCAGGGGTTGGGAGATCGGAACTGTGCACGGTGCTCCCGGTGTGGGTCTGACCCAGGGATAGGGAGATGGGAACTGTGGACGGTGCTCCCGGTGTGGGTCTGACCCAGGGATAGGGAGATGGGAACTGTGCACGGTGCTCCCAGTGTGGGTCTGACCCCGGGATAGGGAGATGGGAACTGTGCACATTGCTCCCGGTGTGGGTCTGACCCAGGGATAGGGAGACGGGAACTGTGCACGGTGCACCTGGTGTGGGTCTGACCCAGGGATAGGGAGATGGGAACTGTGCAGGGTGCTCCCGGTGTGGGTCTGACCCAGTGATAGGAAGACGTGAACTGTGCACGGTGCTCCCGGTGTGGGTCTGACCCAGGGGTAGGGAGATCGGAACTGTGCACGGTGCTCCCGGTGTGGGTCTGACCCAGGGATAGGGAGATGGGAACTGTGCACGGTGCTCCTGGTGTGGGTCTGACCCAGGGATAGGGAGATGGGAACTGTGCACGCTGCTCCCGGTGTGGGTCTGACCCAGGGATAGGGAGATGGGAACTGTGCACGGTGCTCCCAGTGTGGGTTTGACCCAGGGACAGGGAGATGGGAACTGCGCACGGTGCTCCCGGTGTGGGTCTGACCCAGGGATAGGGAGACGGGAACTGTGCATGGTGCTCCCGGTGTGGGTCTGACCCAGTGAAAGGGAGACGGGAATTGTGCACATTGCTCCCGGTGTGGGTCTGACCCAGGGATAGGGAGACGAGAACTGTGCACGGTGCACCTGGTGTGGGTCTGGACCAGGGATAGGGAGATCGGAACTGTGCATGGTGCTCCCGGTGTGGGTCTGACCCAGTGATAGGAAGACGTGAACTGTGCACGGTGCTCCCGGTGTGGGTCTGACCCAGGGATAGGAAGACGGGAACTGTGCACGGTGCTCCCGGTGTGGGTCTGACCCAGGGATTGGGAGATGGGAAATGTGCACGGTACTCCCGGTGTGGGTCTGACCCAGTGATAGGAAGACGTGAACTGTGCACGGTGCTCCCGGTGTGGGTCTGACCCAGGGGTTGGGAGATCGGAACTGTGCACGGTGCTCCCGGTGTGGGTCTGACCCAGGGATAGGGAGATGGGAACTGTGCACAGTGCTCCCGGTGTGGGTCTGACCCAGGGATAGGGAGATGGGAACTGTGCACGGTGCTCCCAGTGTGGGTCTGACCCAGGGATAGGGAGATGGGAACTGTGCACATTGCTCCCGGTGTGGGTCTGACCCAGGGATAGGGAGACGGGAACTGTGCACGGTGCACCTGGTGTGGGTCTGACCCAGGGATAGGGAGATGGGAACTGTGCACGGTGCTCCCGGTGTGGGTCTGACCCAGTGATAGGAAGACGTGAACTGTGCACGGTGCTCCCGGTGTGGGTCTGACCCAGGGGTAGGGAGATCGGAACTGTGCACGGTGCTCCCGGTGTGGGTCTGACCCAGGGATAGGGAGATGGGAACTGTGCACGGTAATCCCGGTGTGGGTCTTACCCAGGGACAGGGAGATGGGAACTGTGCACGCTGCTCCCGGTGTGGGTCTGTCCCAGGAGTAGAGAGATGGGAACTGTGCACGATGCTCCCAGTGTGGGTCTGACCCAGGGACAGGGAGATGGGAACTGCACACGGTGCTCCCGGTGTGGGTCTGACCCAGGGATAGGGAGACGGGAACTGTGCATGGTGCTCCCGGTGTGGGTCTGACCCAGTGAAAGGGAGACGGGAATTGTGCACATTGCTCCCGGTGTGGGTCTGACCCAGGGATAGGGAGACGAGAACTGTGCACGGTGCACCTGGTGTGGGTCTGGACCAGGGATAGGGAGATCGGAACTGTGCATGGTGCTCCCGGTGTGGGTCTGACCCAGTGATAGGAAGACGTGAACTGTGCACGGTGCTCCCGGTGTGGGTCTGACCCAGGGATAGGGAGATTTGAACTGTGCACGGTGCTCCCGGTGTGGCTCTGACCCAGGGATAGGGAGATTTGAACTGTGTATGGTGCTCACGGTGTGGGTCTGACCCAGGGATAGGGAGATGGGAACTGTGCACGGTGCTCCCGGTGTGGGTCTGACCCAGGGATAGGGAGACGAGAACTGTGCACGGTGCACCTGGTGTGGGTCTGGACCAGGGATAGGGAGATCGGAACTGTGCACGGTGCTCCCGGTGTGGGTCTGACCCAGTGATAGGAAGACGTGAACTGTGCACGGTGCACCTGGTGTGGGTCTGGACCAGGGATAGGGAGATGGGAACTGTGCACGGTGCTCCCGGTGTGGGTCTGACCCAGTGATAGGGAGACGGGAACTGTGCACATTGCTCCCGGTGTGGGTCTGACCCAGGGATAGGGAGATCGGAACTGTGCACAGTGCTCCCGGTGTGGGTCTGACCCAGGGATCGGGAGACGGGAACTTTGTACGGTGCTCCCGGTGTGGGTCTGACCCAGGGATAGGAAGACGGGAACTGTGCACGGTGCTCCCAGTGTGGGTCTGACTCAGGGATAGGGAGACAGGAACTGTGTACGGTGCTCCCGGTGTGGGTCTGACGCAGTGATAGGAAGACGTGAACTGTGCACGGTGTTCCCGGTGTGGGTCTGACCCAGGGATAGGGAGATGGGAACTGTGCACGGTGCTCCCTGTGTGGGTCTGACCCAGGGATAGGGAGATCGAAACTGTGCACGGTGCTCCCGGTGTGGCTCTGACCCAGGGATAGGGAGATTTGAACTGTGCATGGTGCTCACGGTGTGGGTCTGACCCAGGGATAGGGAGATGGGAACTGTGCACGGTGCTCCCGGTGTGCGTCTGACCCAGGGAGATGGGAACTTTGCACGGTGCTCCCGGTGCGGGTCTGACTGGGACAGAACATAGAACATAGAATAGTACAGCACAGTACAGGCCCTTCAGCCCACAATGTTTTGCCGACCCTCAAACCCTGCCTCCCCTATAAGCCCCCACCTTAAATTCCTCCATATACCTGTCTAGTAGTCTCTTAAATTTCACTAGTGTATCTGCCTCCACCACTGACTCAGGCAGTGCATTCCACACACCAACCACTCTCTGAGTAAAAAACCTTCCTCTAATATCCCCCTTGAACTTCCCACCCCTTACCTTAAAGCCATGCCCTCTTGTATTGAGCAGTGATGCCCTGGGGAAGAGGCACTGGCTATCCACTCTATCTATTCCTCTTATTATCTTCTATCATGTCTCCTCTCATCCTCCTCCTCTCCAAAGAGTAAAGCCCTAGCTCCCTTAATCTCTGATCATAATGCATACTCTCTAAACCAGGCAGCATCCTGGTAAATCTCCACTGTACCCTTTCCAATGCTTCCACATCCTTCCTATAGTGAGGCAACCAGAACTGGACACAGTACTCCAAGTGTGGCCTAACCAGAGTTTTACAGAGCTGCATCATTACATCGTGACTCTTAAACTCTATTCCTCGACTTATGAAAGCTAACACCCCATAAGCTTTCTTAACTACCCTATCCACCTGTGAGGCAACTTTCAGGGATCTGTGGACATGTACCCCCAGATCCCTCTGTTCCTCCACACTACCAAGTATCCTGCCATTTACTTTGTACTCTGCCTTGGAGTTTGTCCTTCCAAAGTGTACCACCTCACACTTCTCCAGGTTGAACTCCATCTGCCACTTCTTAGCCCACTTCTGCATCCTATCAATGTCTCTCTGCAATCTTTGACAATCCTCTACACTATCTACAACACCACCAACCTTTGTGTCATCTGCAAACTTGCCAACCCACCCTTCTACCCCAACATCCAGGTCGTTAATAAAAATCACAAAAAGTAGAGGTCCCAGAACAGATCCTTGTGGGACACCACTAGTCACATTCCTCCAATCTGAATGTACTCCCTCCACCACCACCCTCTGCCTTCTGCAGGCAGGCCAATTCTGAATCCACCTGGCCAAACTTCCCTGGATCCCATGCCTTCTGACTTTCTGAATAAGCCTACCGTGTGGAACCTTGTCAAATGCCTTACTAAAATCCATATAGGTCACATCCACTGCACTACCCTCATCTATATGCCTGGTCACCTCCTCAAAGAACTCTATCAGGCTTGTTAGACACAATCTGCCCTTCACACAGCCATGCTGACTGTCCCTGATCAGACCATGATTCTCTAAATGCCCATAGATCCTGTCTCTAAGAATCTTTTCCAACAGCTTTCCCACCACAGATGTAAGGCTCACTGGTCTATAATTACCCGGACTATCCATACTACCTTTTTTGAACAAGGGGACAACATTGGCCTCCCTCCAATCCTCCGGTACCATTCCCGTGGACAACGAGGACATAAAGATCCTAGCCAGAGGCTCAGCAATCTCTTCCCTCGCCTCGTGGAGCAGCTTGGGGAATATTCCGTCAGGCCCTGGGGACTTATCCATCCTAATGTATTTTAGCAACTCCAACACCTCCTCTCCCTTAATATCAACATGCTCCGGAACATCAACCTCACTCATATTGTCCTCACCATCATCAAGTTCCCTCTCATTGGTGAATAACGAAGAGAAATATTCATTGAGGACCTCGCTCACTTCCACAGCCTCCAGGCACATCTTCCCACCTTTATCTCTAATCGGTCCTACCTTCACTCCTGTCATCCTTTTTTTCTTCACATAATTGAAGAATGCCTTGGGGTTTTCCTTTACCCTACTCGCCAAGGCCTTCTCATGCCCTCTTCTTGCTCTTCTCAGCCCCTTCTTAAGCTCCTTTCTTGCTTCCCTATATTCCTCAATAGACCCATGCTTCCTAAACCTCATGTATGCTGCCTTCTTCCACCTGACTAGATTTTCCACCTCACTTGTCACCCATGGTTCCTTCACCCTACCATTCTTTATCTTCCTCACTGGGACAAATTCATCCCTAACATCCTGCAAGGGATTTCTAAACATCGACCACATGTCCATAGTACATTTCCCTGCAAAAACATCATCCCAATTCACACCCGCAAGTTCTAGCCTTATAGCCTCATAATTTGCCCTTCCCCAATTAAAAATGTTCCTGTCCTCTCTGATTCTATCCTTTTCCATGGTAATGCTAAAGGCCAGGGAGCGGTGGTCACTGTCTCCCAGATGCTCACCCACTGAGAGATCTGCGACCTGACCCGGTTCATTACCTAGTACTAGATCTAGTATAGCATTCCCCCTAGTCGGCCTGTCCACATGCTGTAACAGGAATCCATCCTGGACACACTTAACAAACTCTGCCCCATCTAAACCCTTGGAACTAATCAGGTGCCAATCAATATTGGGGAAGTTAAAGTCACCCATGATAACAACCCTGTTATTTTTGCACCTTTCCAAAATCTGCCTCCTAATCTGCTCCTCTGTATCTCTGCTGCTACCAGGGGGCCTATAGAACGCCCCCAATAGAGTAACTGCTTCCTTCCTGTTCCTGACTTCCACTCATATTGACTCAAAAGAGGATCCTGCTACATTACCCACCCTTTCTGTAGCTGTAATAGTATCCCTGACCAGTAATGCCACCCCTCCTCCCCTTTTTCCACCCTCTCTATCCCTTTTAAAGCACTGAAATCCAGGAATATTGAGAATCCATTCCTGCCCTGGTGCCAGCCAAGTCTCTGTAATGGCCACTACATCGTAATTCCATGTATGTATCCAAGCTCTCAGTTCATCACCTTTGTTCCTGATGCTTCTTGCATTGAGGTACACACACTTTAGCCCTTCTACCTTACTGTCTTTACACCCTTTATTCTGCTTCTCTTTCCTCAAAGCCTCTCTATATGTTAGATCTGGCTTTACTCCATGCACTTCTTTCACTGCTCTATCACTCCGGGTCCCGTCCCCCTTGCAAATTAGTTTAAACCCTCCCGAACCATGCTAGCAAACCTACCTGCAAGGATATTGCTCCCCCTCGAGTTCAGGTGCAACCCATCCAATCTGTCCAGGTCCCACCTTCCCCAGAAGAGATCCCAATGATCCAAAAATCTAAAACCCTGCTCCCTGCACCAACTCCTCAGCCACGCATTCAACTGCCATCTCCTCCAGTTCTTACCGTCACCATCACGTAGCACTGGCAGCAATCCTGAGAATGCCATCCTTGACGTCCTGTTCTTCAGCCTTCTGCCTAGTTCCCGAAACTCACACTTCAGGACCTCATCCCTCTTCCTGCCTACGTCGTTGGTCCCAACATGTATCACGACTTCTGGTTGCTTTCCCTCTCGTACCAGGATGTCGAGCACCCGGTCAGAGACATCCCGGACCCTGGCACCCGAGAGGCAACAAACCACGCGGGTGACCTTCTCACGTCCACAAAATTTCCTGTCTGCTCCCCTGCCTATAGAGTCTCCAATGACGACAGCTCTCCTCTTATCCGTCCCACCCTTCTGCACCACAGGGTCAGACTCAGTGCCAGAGGCCCTGCCACCGTGGCTCACACCTGGTCAGTCGTCCCCACCAACAGTATCCAGGACGGTAAACTTGTTATTCAGGGGAATGGCTACAGGGGTGCTCTGCACTACCTGTCTGCTCACCTTCGCTTTTCCCCCCTCTGAATGGATAGGGTGCTCCCAGCATGAGTCTGACCCAGTGATAGGGAGATGACAACTGTGCACGGTGCTCCCGGTGTGGGTCTGGCCCAGGCACAGGGAGACGGGAACTGTGCACGGTGCTCCCGGTGGGGGTCTGGCCCAGGCACAGGGAGACGGGAACTGTGCACGGTGCTCCCGGTGTGGGTCTGACCCAGGCACAGGGAGGCGGGAACTGTGCACGGTGCTCCCAGTGTGGGTCTGGCCCAGGCACAGGGAGGCGGGAACTGTGCACGGTGCTCACGGTGTGGGTCTGGCCCAGGCACAGGGAGACGGGAACTGTGCATGGTGCTCCCGGTGTGGGTCTGACCCAGGGATAGGGAGACGAGAACTGTGCACGGTGCACCTGGTGTGGGTCTGGACCAGGGATAGGGAGATCGGAACTGTGCACGGTGCTCCCGGTGTGGGTCTGACCCAGTGATAGGAAGACGTGAACTGTGCACGGTGCTCCCGGTGTGGGTCTGGACCAGGGATAGGGAGATGGGAACTGTGCACGGTGCTCCCGGTGTGGGTCTGACCCAGTGATAGGGAGACGGGAACTGTGCACATTGCTCCCGGTGTGGGTCTGACCCAGGGATAGGGAGATCGGAACTGTGCACGGTGCTCCCGGTGTGGGTCTGACCCAGGGATAGGGAGACGGGAACTGTGCACGGTGCTCCCGGTGAGGGTCTGACCCAGGGATAGGAAGACGGGAACTGTGCACGGTGCTCCCGGTGTGGGTCTGACTCAGGGATAGGGAGACGGGAACTGTGCACGGTGCTCCCGGTGTGGGTCTGACCCAGTGATAGGAAGACGTGAACTGTGCACGGTGCTCCCGGTGTGGGTCTGACCCAGGGATAGGGAGATGGGAACTGTGCACGGTGCTCCCGGTGTGGGTCTGACCCAGGGATAGGGAGATCGAAACTGTGCACGGTGCTCCCGGTGTGGGTCTGACCCAGGGATAGGGAGATTTGAACTGTGCACGGTGCTCCCGGTGTGGCTCTGACCCAGGGATAGGGAGATTTGAACTGTGTATGGTGCTCACGGTGTGGGTCTGACCCAGGGATAGGGAGATGGGAACTGTGCACGGTGCTCCCGGTGTGGGTCTGACCCAGGGAGATGGGAACTTTGCACGGTGCTCCCGGTGCGGGTCTGACCGGGACAGAACATAGAACATAGAATAGTACAGCACAGTACAGGCCCTTCAGCCCACAATGTTTTGCCGACCCTCAAACCCTGCCTCCCCTATAAGCCCCCACCTTAAATTCCTCCATATACCTGTCTAGTAGTCTCTTAAATTTCACTAGTGTATCTGCCTCCACCACTGACTCAGGCAGTGCATTCCACACACCAACCACTCTCTGAGTAAAAAACCTTCCTCTAATATCCCCCTTGAACTTCCCACCCCTTACCTTAAAGCCATGCCCTCTTGTATTGAGCAGTGATGCCCTGGGGAAGAGGCACTGGCTATCCACTCTATCTATTCCTCTTATTATCTTCTATCATGTCTCCTCTCATCCTCCTCCTCTCCAAAGAGTAAAGCCCTAGCTCCCTTAATCTCTGATCATAATGCATACTCTCTAAACCAGGCAGCATCCTGGTAAATCTCCACTGTACCCTTTCCAATGCTTCCACATCCTTCCTATAGTGAGGCAACCAGAACTGGACACAGTACTCCAAGTGTGGCCTAACCAGAGTTTTACAGAGCTGCATCATTACATCGTGACTCTTAAACTCTATTCCTCGACTTATGAAAGCTAACACCCCATAAGCTTTCTTAACTACCCTATCCACCTGTGAGGCAACTTTCAGGGATCTGTGGACATGTACCCCCAGATCCCTCTGTTCCTCCACACTACCAAGTATCCTGCCATTTACTTTGTACTCTGCCTTGGAGTTTGTCCTTCCAAAGTGTACCACCTCACACTTCTCCAGGTTGAACTCCATCTGCCACTTCTTAGCCCACTTCTGCATCCTATCAATGTCTCTCTGCAATCTTTGACAATCCCCTACACTATCTACAACACCACCAACCTTTGTGTCATCTGCAAACTTGCCAACCCACCCTTCTACCCCAACATCCAGGTCGTTAATAAAAATCACGAAAAGTAGAGGTCCCAGAACAGATCCTTGTGGGACACCACTAGTCACATTCCTCCAATCTGAATGTACTCCCTCCACCACCACCCTCTGCCTTCTGCAGGCAGGCCAATTCTGAATCCACCTGGCCAAACTTCCCTGGATCCCATGCCTTCTGACTTTCTGAATAAGCCTACCGTGTGGAACCTTGTCAAATGCCTTACTAAAATCCATATAGGTCACATCCACTGCACTACCCTCATCTATATGCCTGGTCACCTCCTCAAAGAACTCTATCAGGCTTGTTAGACACAATCTGCCCTTCACACAGCCATGCTGACTGTCCCTGATCAGACCATGATTCTCTAAATGCCCATAGATCCTGTCTCTAAGAATCTTTTCCAACAGCTTTCCCACCACAGATGTAAGGCTCACTGGTCTATAATTACCCGGACTATCCATACTACCTTTTTTGAACAAGGGGACAACATTGGCCTCCCTCCAATCCTCCGGTACCATTCCCGTGGACAACGAGGACATAAAGATCCTAGCCAGAGGCTCAGCAATCTCTTCCCTCGCCTCATGGAGCAGCTTGGGGAATATTCCGTCAGGCCCTGGGGACTTATCCATCCTAATGTATTTTAGCAACTCCAACACCTCCTCTCCCTTAATATCAACATGCTCCAGAACATCAACCTCACTCATATTGTCCTCACCATCATCAAGTTCCCTCTCATTGGTGAATAACGAAGAGAAATATTCATTGAGGACCTCGCTCACTTCCACAGCCTCCAGGCACATCTTCCCACCTTTATCTCTAATCGGTCCTACCTTCACTCCTGTCATCCTTTTTTTCTTCACATAATTGAAGAATGCCTTGGGGTTTTCCTTTACCCTACTCGCCAAGGCCTTCTCATGCCCTCTTCTTGCTCTTCTCAGCCCCTTCTTAAGCTCCTTTCTTGCTTCCCTATATTCCTCAATAGACCCATGCTTCCTAAACCTCATGTATGCTGCCTTCTTCCACCTGACTAGATTTTCCACCTCACTTGTCACCCATGGTTCCTTCACCCTACCATTCTTTATCTTCCTCACTGGGACAAATTCATCCCTAACATCCTGCAAGGGATTTCTAAACATCGACCACATGTCCATAGTACATTTCCCTGCAAAAACATCATCCCAATTCACACCCGCAAGTTCTAGCCTTATAGCCTCATAATTTGCCCTTCCCCAATTAAAAATGTTCCTGTCCTCTCTGATTCTATCCTTTTCCATGGTAATGCTAAAGGCCAGGGAGCGGTGGTCACTGTCCCCCAGATGCACACCCACTGAGAGATCTGCGACCTGACCCGGTTCATTACCTAGTACTAGATCTAGTATAGCATTCCCCCTAGTCGGCCTGTCCACATGCTGTAACAGGAATCCATCCTGGACACACTTAACAAACTCTGCCCCATCTGAACCCTTGGAACTAATCAGGTGCCAATCAATATTGGGGAAGTTAAAGTCACCCATGATAACAACCCTGTTATTTTTGCACCTTTCCAAAATCTGCCTCCTAATCTGCTCCTCTGTATCTCTGCTGCTACCAGGGGGCCTATAGAACACCCCCAATAGAGTAACTGCTTCCTTCCTGTTCCTGACTTCCACTCATATTGACTCAAAAGAGGATCCTGCTACATTACCCACCCTTTCTGTAGCTGCAATAGTATCCCTGACCAGTAATGCCACCCCTCCTCCCCTTTTTCCACCCTCTCTATCCCTTTTAAAGCACTGAAATCCAGGAATATTGAGAATCCATTCCTGCCCTGGTGCCAGCCAAGTCTCTGTAATGGCCACTACATCGTAATTCCATGTATGTATCCAAGCTCTCAGTTCATCACCTTTGTTCCTGATGCTTCTTGCATTGAGGTACACACACTTTAGCCCTTCTACCTTACTGTCTTTACACCCTTTATTCTGCTTCTCTTTCCTCAAAGCCTCTCTATATGTTAGATCTGGCTTTACTCCATGCACTTCTTTCACTGCTCTATCACTCCGGGTCCCGTCCCCCTTGCAAATTAGTTTAAACCCTCCCGAACCATGCTAGCAAACCTACCTGCAAGGATATTGCTCCCCCTCGAGTTCAGGTGCAACCCATCCAATCTGTCCAGGTCCCACCTTCCCCAGAAGAGATCCCAATGATCCAAAAATCTAAAACCCTGCTCCCTGCACCAACTCCTCTGCCACGCATTCAACTGCCATCTCCTCCAATTCTTACCATCACTGTCACGTAGCACTGGCAGCAATCCTGAAAACGTCACCCTTGAGGTCCTGTTCTTCAGCCTTCTGCCTAGTTCCCGAAACTCACACTTCAGGACCTCATCCCTCTTCCTGCCTACGTCGTTGGTCCCAACATGTATCACGACTTCTGGTTGCTTTCCCTCTCGTACCAGGATGTCGAGCACCCGGTCAGAGACATCCCGGACCCTGGCACCACGCGGGTGACCTTCTCACGTCCACAAAATTTCCTGTCTGCTCCCCTGCCTATAGAGTCTCCAATGACGACAGCTCTCCTCTTCTCCGTCCCACCCTTCTGCACCACAGGGTCAGACTCAGTGCCAGAGGCCCTGCCACCGTGGCTCACACCTGGTCAGTCGTCCCCACCAACAGTATCCAGGACGGTAAACTTGTTATTCAGGGGAATGGCTACAGGGGTGCTCTGCACTACCTGTCTGCTCACCTTCGCTTTTCCCCCTCTGAATGGATAGGGTGCTCCCAGCATGAGTCTGACCCAGTGATAGGGAGATGACAACTGTGCACGGTGCTCCCGGTGTGGGTCTGGCCCAGGCACAGGGAGGCGGGAACTGTGCACGGTGCTCCCGGTGGGGGTCTGGCCCAGGCACAGGGAGGCGGGAACTGTGCACGGTGCTCCCGGTGGGGGTCTGGCCCAGGCACAGGGAGGCGGGAACTGTGCACGGTGCTCCCGGTGGGGGTCTGGCCCAGGCACAGGGAGGCGGGAACTGTGCACGGTGCTCCCGGTGGGGGTCTGGCCCAGGCACAGGGAGGCGGGAACTGTGCACGGTGCTCCCGGTGGGGGTCTGGCCCAGGCACAGGGAGGCGGGAACTGTGCACGGTGCTCCCGGTGGGGGTCTGGCCCAGGCACAGGGAGGCGGGAACTGTGCACGGTGCTCCCGGTGTGGGTCTGGCCCAGGCACAGGGAGGCGGGAACTGTGCACGGTGCTCCCGGTGGGGGTCTGGCCCAGGCACAGGGAGGCGGGAACTGTGCACGGTGATCCCGGTGGGGGTCTGGCCCAGGCACAGGGAGGCGGGAACTGTGCACGGTGCTCCCGGTGGGGGTCTGGCCCAGGCACAGGGAGGCGGGAACTGTGCACGGTGATTATTAAAGAGGTTATTACGGAGGTTATTAAAGAGAGGCATGCGTGTGTCATCTGTGGTTAAATTCGGCCACCTTCCTCTTTTATCAAGCAGCCACTAAGAGGAAGGGAGTGTTGAGTGACAGATTAGTCCACATACTCCACATCCATCACATTATCTCTCCACCATAGTGATAGTCATAGTCATACTTTATTAATCCCAAGGGAAATTGGTTTTCCTTACAGTTGCACCATAAATAATTAAATAGTAATATGTAAATTATGCCAGGAAGTAAGTCCAGGACCAGCCTATTGGCTCAGGCTGTCTGACCCTCCAAGGGAGGAGTTGTAAAGTTTGATGGCCACATACAGGAATGACGCTCTGTGTTGCATCTTGGTGGAATGAGTCTCTGGCTGAATGTGGAACACTCCCCACTTGCCCGGGTGGAGATAATCCATGTACTCCACATCCACCACATTACCTCTCCACCGTCTACAGGTCAGGAGTGTGATGGAACATTCTCTACTTTCCCAGGTGGAGTTAGCCCATGTACTCCACATCCACCACATCACCATCTACAGGTCAGGAGTGTGATGGAACACTCCCCACTTGCCTGGGTGGAGTTAGTTCATGTACTCCACATCCACCACATTACCTCTTCACCGTCTGCAGGTCAGGAGTGTGAGGGAACACTCCCCACTTTCCCAGGTGGAGTTAGTCCATGTACTCCACATCCACCACATTACCTCTTCACTGTCTATGGGTCAGGAGTGTGATGGAACACTCTGTGACTCTAGGACTCAGTGTCTTGGTGATCCTACCACTGGTGGCTCCAGGTCTCAATGACAGAGTGACTGCTCCCTCCACCTCCCCTAGCCTCCCCATTAGGACTTCCTGTGGTCGAAGCAGCGGATGAATAGGCTTGCATCACTCCTCAGCACCCCAAGGTAGGTGGCCTGGAACTGGTAGTTTTTCAAGGCAGAGAGGCAGTTGTTTCTTTTTAACCAAAATAAACTTTATTCATAATAAAAAAAATTACAGGAATAAATCATACAATGAGCCTTTTCATTCTTACATTTTAAGACAATGCATTAAATAGAGTTCAATTACTCCCCTAAAACCAATAGCACTGTTGCCACTCATGTGCCCCCTGGGGTGGTACACTACTACAATAATTGAGCTGCTTTCTAACCCAACACAGCCCCCTCCCTCCCTCTTCAGTGGTGGAAGAACCCGAAACCCTGCAGCTTTGGGCTATGCCAATCAGTAACATTCCTCCACAGATATCTCAATGCGCTGGCAGATCAACAAGTTTCAGGCAGACCAAGTTGCTGATCTGCCAGGAGCTCTTGACGTCCGTCTGTGTGTGTGTCCCTGGGAACAGCCTCTGTCATGCATCTGCTCAAAATGAACCGTGACAAGGCCCTTGCATCTTTCTCCACACCCTCTTCGCAAAACTTGCAGTCCGCAACGAGGTGAGCGACTGTCTCATCTCCACTACAGTCCTCTCAGGGTCAATGCGCAGTGGGATTGACAGTCTGGGCACGCCGGAAGGATCTGACTGGAAGGCTCCCTCTCACCGACAACCAGACGAGGTATTGGTGTCTGTTAGTGAGAACTGGCAATGGAGCATTCTGCTGTTGAACTGGGAGCAGTTACTCCGTCCAGGAGGACGGGATCTTGTCACTGCTTCGGGATGTCACAAAGATCTCTGTCAAGGCTCCAGCTATCTCCTCTTTTGCCTCTTTCAATAGCCTGGGGCTTTTGAATCCCATCCAGCCCTTACTGTTCTTCAAGATACCCAACACCACCTCCACCATTATCTCAAGATGCCCCCAGCGCATTCTTTTGCCCCACACTCCCCTCACTATCCTCCATGCCCTTTTCCTTGGTGAGTTCCAACACAAAGTACTCTTTGAGTACTTTGCCCCCCTCCTTTTATTCCTAGAATAAATTCCCTGCTTTATCCTAGAGTGCCCCTGCCTTCTCCTTGCTTTACATCTTGTCTCTCATGCTAGTATAAAATCTTTTTAATTCTACTCACCAAGGACATTTGATTATTGACTGTATAAGGTATGACAGTGCCATTCCTTCCTTAGAAGCTTCCGAAGATTCGGTATGTCATCTAAAACTTTGACAAATTTCTGTAGATGCACAATGGGGTGTATCCTGATTGGTTGCATCACACCCTGGTATGGAAAATTACTGGAGAAACACGCACAAGATGCTGGAGGAAGTCAGCAGAACAGGAAGTATCTATGGAAATGAACGAACAGTTGACATTTTGACTGAGGCGAGTCATTAGGTCTGGAAAGAAAGGGAAAAGATGCCAGAATATAAAGGTGGGGGAAGGGGAAGGAGGACAAGCTGGGAGGTGATAGATAAAGCCAGGTGGGTGGGAAAGGTAAAGGGATGGGGAAGGAAGAATCTGAGTGGAGAGGAGAGTAAACCATGGGAGAAAGGGAAGAAGGAGGGGCACCTGGGGGAGCTGATAGACAGGTGTGAGAAAAGGTAAGAGGCCAGAATGAGGAATTGAAGAAGGAGTGGGGGGGGGGGTGGAGGAAAAAAATTACTGGAAGGAGAAATCGATGTTCACTGTATACCATCAGGTTGGAGGCTACTTAGATGGAATATGAGATGTTGCTCCTCCACCCTGAGAGTGGCCTCGTGGCCTCGTCATGGCCAAAGAGGAGGCCATGGAGCATCATGCTGGACTGGGAATGGGGATAGGAATTAAAATGGTTGGCCACCGGGAAATTCCACTTTTTGTGGATAGAGCAGAGGTGCTTGACAAAGTGGTCCCCCAATTTCCGATGAGTCTCACCAATGGAGAGGAGGCCACATTGGGAGCACCGGATACAATAGACAATCCAACAGGTTGCCTCACCTGGAAGTTTTGTTGGGTGCCCTGAATGGAGGTACAGGAGGAAGTGAATGGGCAGGTGTAGTATTTCTATCGCTTGCAGGAGGGAGATCAGTGGGGCAGGATGAATAGACAGGGAATCAGCGCAGTGATCTCTGCGGAATGCAGAGAGTTGGGGGGGGGTGGGGAGGTAAAGATATGTTTGGTGGTAGGATCCCGTTGAAGATTTTGGAAGTTGCTGAGAATGATATGGAGGCTGATGGGGTGGTAGGTGAGGACAAGAGGAACTCTATCCTTCTTAAAGCAGCAGGAAAATGGGGCGAGAGCGGATGTCCTGGAAATGGGGGAGATGCGGGTGAGGGCAGCATCAATGGTGGAGGAAAGAAGACCTCATTCTTTGAAGAAAGAGGGCATTTCTGATGTACTGGAAAGGAAAGCCTCATCCTGGAAACAGGATTTATTTTATAGATGAAGGAACTGAAAAATGGGAGTAGCATTTCTACAGGAGACCGGGTGGGAAGAAGTATGGTCAAGATAGCTGTGTGAATCAGTAGGTTTATAAAAGATGTAGGTAGACAGTTTGTCTCCAGAAATGGAGACAGAGAGATCGAGAAAGGGGAGAGAGGTGTCAGAAATGGACCAAGCAAATTTAAGGGCAGGGTGGAAGTTGGAGGCAAAGTTGATGAAATCGACGAGCCCAGCAGGGGTGCAGGAAGCAGCATCAATGCAGTCTTCAATGTAGCACAGAAAGAGTTGTGGAGCATTACCAGGGAAGTCTTGGAACATGGACTGTTCCACGTAGCCAAAGAAAAGGCAGGCATAGCTGGGGCCCATGCAGGTGCCTGTAGCCCTGTCAGAAGTGATCCACTTGGGCTCCATTGAGCACATCTACAAGGATTGCTGTCATAGGAAAGCAACTCCATCATCAAAGATCTCCACCATTCAGGCCATGCTCCGTTCTTGCTGCTGCCATCGGGAAGGAGGTACAGTTCCTTAGGTCCCACGCCACCAGGTTCGGGAACAGTTGTTACCCCTCAACCATCAGGCTTCTGAACTAGCATGGACATCTTCACTCATCTCAACACTGAACTGATCACTGAACACAACCCGTGGACTTATTTTCAAGGACTTGACAACTCATCTTCTCAGTATTATTTATTAACGTACTTATATATTATTATTTTGTATTTGCATGGTTTGTCTTTTTTCCTGCATTGGTAGGTTTTCATTGACTCTATTGTATTAATTTGTTCTACTGTGAATGCCCACAAGAAAATGAATCTCAGAGTTGTATACGGTGACATGTACATACTTGGATCATAAACTTACTTTGAAATTTGAACATTTTAGGGTCCTCAACACAACAGGAAATCTGCAGATGCTGGAAATTCAAGTAACACACATCAAAGTTGCTGGTGAACGCAGCAGGCCAGGCAGCATCTCTAGGAAGAGGTACAGTCGACGTTTCAGGCCGAGACCCTTCATCAGGGCTAGCTTGAAACGTCGACTGTACCTCTTCCTAGAGATGCTGCCTGGCCTGCTGCGTTCACCAGCAACTTTGATTTTAGGGTCCTCCCGGTTTTCCTCCCCCTTTGCATGAGTACTTTCCTGCAATATTTTCAAGGGTCTGGTCAGATTTCAGCTCCCATACCTCACAGACATGCCTCCATTTCCTTTTTGACTAAAATGACAAGCTCTCTTGAGGGCCGAGCTTCCCCCATCTTGCCATCCTCTCTCTTCCTCCTTATGGCAACATGTCGGTATTGAACTCTGGTCTGTGATAAGACTATTAAGTAGTTCCTTTGTACAACAAGTCGGACTCTTGTCCTCACAATCTACTCGTTATGGCCCTTGCACCTTACTTTCTGCCTGCACTTCACTTTCGGGAGGAGAAGATGGTGGCGCGACGCAACGCGCGCAGCTCTCTGGTGAAATGATATTGTATTTGTAAGTAGGATGCCATGCACAATTCTGATTTGATGGAGACAAACGTGAGAAGGCACAGAGGAACATCCGGAGAAATTTCTGAAATGCCCGGTTCGCTGCCGCTGTTACTGTGCGATCGAGAATCTTCCGGAGGGAAGGCCCCAAAATCCCCAGCTTTACCTGCTGCTGGCGACTGAGGCTGGGGTCGAAGCGTTCCGATAGAGATGGTGCTCGGTGCTCGGTGTCGGAGGGCTGATCGGAGCTCGAAGTTTTCAGACGACTCGGAGTCCGACTGTGGTCGGGTATGGCAGGGAGAGTTTTCTTCCTTCTCCCGTCTGCGTGAGATGTGAGACTTTCGAGAGACTTTGAACTTTTTACTGTGACCATGGCCTGTTCTCCCTCAAGTTATGGTATTGTTGCACTGTTGTAACTATATGTTATAATTATGTGGTTTTGTTAGTTTTTCAGTCTTGGTCTGTCCTGTGTTTCTGTGATATCACACTGGAGGAATATTGTATCATTTCTTAATGCATGCATTACTAAATGACAATAAAAGAGGACTGCGTGTCCTCATAATCTAATCTTTGTAACAGTGACACTTTATTCTGTATTCTGTTATCATTTTACCTTGTTCTATCTCAATATACTGTGTAATGATCTGATCTGTATGAACAATATGCAAGACAAGTTTTTCACTGTATCTCAGTACAGGTGACAATAATAAAACAAATCCAATTCCAATTCCTGCTGGATATTGAGGGGTCCATGGTTTAGCCCCATCAGACTGATTGCATCATCCTTACTTGTGAGCTCCACTCAAGATGTCAGGACATCCCCTCTGAGTCAGCAGTGATGTTACCCCTGATCAGGAGAGCAAACTCCTCCCCACCATGTCTGATACCGAAACGCAAAGGCAGCCACGGAGACAGCAGACGTTGTGACCCAGAGCTACACACCATCTGCTGGAGGGGCTCAGGGGGTCAGGCAGCATCTGTGCAAGTGACATTTCGGCTTGAGACCCTTCACCTGGACTGAAGGAGTAGAGGGGAGATTAAGAGGTAGAAGCAGGTAATAGGTGGACTCAGGTCAGGAGGGGGTGGTGAGCAGACAAAGAAGAAGGGGTTGGAGATAGGGACAGAGGGTGGGAGTTGAGGGGTGGAGGTGACACGAGGCTGCAGGTGGATGGAGTCAGATGGGGGAGGAAGCTGGAGGGAGGGAGGTCGAGATGATGGAGGGGATCAGTGAAGGGAGCAGTGGGATGCAGGAGGAGGAGGAATGTGTGGTTGATGGGCAGATGGAGAAGGTGGAGGGGGGAGAAAGACGGGGTGATGGGGAACTTGGGTGGGTCCATTTTGGGAAGGGATAGAAAAGTAAACAGAGGGAGAGCAGTTCCCTTAAGTTGGAGACATCTGTGTTTATGCTGTCAGGCGTGGACTATCAAGGGGAAATACGAGGTTTGTTCCTCTTGTACTTCATCCAACAACCAGCTACTCCGGGTTAACTCCCTCCCTTCAGGAACTGAGAACATCAAACAGTATAGCATAAGAACAGGCCCCTTGGCCCACAATATCTGTCCTGAACATGATGCTGAATTAAGTTAAATCCTTTCTGCCTACACAATATCCTTATCCCTCAATTCCTTGCACATTAACTTGGCTGCCTAAGAGCCTCTTAAGTCCCTCTACCGTATTTGCCTCCACCACCACCTCTGGCTGCACATTCCAGGCACCCACTACTCTCCATATAAATAAGAACTTTCCCTGCAGATCTTCTTTCAACTTACCCCCGTCATCTTAAATGCATTCCCTCTGGCATTAGACATATCGACCACAGGGAAAGAGATACCGGCTGCCTACTCTATCTATGCCTCTCATAGCCTTATAAACCTATTTCAGATCTCCTCTCAGCCCCCGCTGCTCCAGAAAAGACAACCCAAGTTTGTCCAGCCTCTCCTTATAGCTCACGCTCTCTAATCCAGGCAACATCCTGGTGAACCTCCTCTGCACCCTCTCCAAAGCCCCCACACCCTTCCTGTAATGGGGTGACCAGAAATGAACACAATACTCCAGATGTGGTCTGACCAAAGACATATAGATGCAGCAAGACTTTTGACTCTTATACTCAGTGCTCCGACCAGTGGAGACAAGCATATCATGTGTATGCCTTGTTGACCACCCTATTTGCTTGGCCACTTTCTGGGAGCTATAATGGGACGACCAGGGGGCACAGCCTCAGAATAGAAGGACCTCCCTTCAGAACAGAGATAAGGAGGAATTTCTTCAGCCAGATGGCAGTGAAGCAAATTCATTGGGCATATTCAAAGCAGAAGTTGGTAGGTTCTTGATTAGGAAGGGCACCAAAGGTTCGGGGAAAAGGCAGGAGAATGAGGTTGAGATGAAAATAAATAAGCCACGATTGAATAGCCTAATTCTGTTCCTATGTCATATGGTATTAAGACCAAAACTTCGCACCATACTTCGTGCAAACTAACCAAAGTTTTATACAACTACAGCATGACTTCTGACTTTTATATTAATAGCCTCGACTGAAGAAGGCAAGCATGCTGTACAGTTTCATTACCATCCTGTCATGATGCAGCGGGAGGAGAAGATGGCAGTGTGACGCAGCGTGTGCAGCTCTCCGATGAAATGATATCGTATCTGTTAAATAGGGGCCGTGGACAATTCGGATTTGATGGAGACAGACGTGAGAAGCAGAGGAATATCTGGAGAAATTTCTGAAATGCCCAGTTCGCTGCTGTTGCTACTGTGTGATCAAGAATCTCCGGAGGGAAGGCCCCAAAATCCCCGGCTTTGCCTGCTTTTGGCGACTGAGAAGGAGGCCGAATCGTTCGGACAGAGATGGCGCTCAGTACTCGGTGTCGGAGAGCTGATCAGAGCTCGAAGTTTTCGGATGACTCAGAGTCGGATTGTGGTCGGCATGGCAGGGAGAGTTTTTCTTCCCTCTCCAGACTGTGTGAGATGTGGGACATTTGAGAGACTTTGAACTGTTACTGTGCTCATGGACTTCTTCATCAAGTTATGGTATTGTTGCACTGTTGTAACTATATGTTATAATTATGTGGTTTTGTTAGTTTTTCGGTCTTGGTCTGTCCTACGTTTCTGTGATATCATATCGGAGGAATATTATATCATTTCTTAATGCATGCATTTCTGAATGACAATAAAAGAGGACTGTGTGTCCTCATAATCTAATCTAACCTAATCTAATCTATTTGTGTTGCCACTTGTAGGAAACTGTTGACTTGGACCTCAAGATCCCTATGTGCGTCAATGCTGCCATTCACTGCATACGTTCCCCTTACATTTCACCTCCCAAAGTGCAAAACCTCACAGTTGCCCAGATTAAACATCATTTGACACCTCTCCGTCCATATCTGTAAGTGGTCTATGTTCCATTGTACCCATTGGCAATCTTCTTCACTGGCCATCACATCACCGATCTTTGTATTGTCTGCACCCATCCATGTTTTCATCCACGCAAACACGAGGAGATCTGCAAATGCTGGAAATTCAAGCAACACGCACAAAATGCTGGTGGAACGCAGCAGGCCAGACAGCATCCATAGAAAGAAGCACAGTCGACGTTTCGGGCTGAGACCCTTCTCTTCTACCAGCATTTCGTGTGTGTTGCATGTTTTCATCCAGGTCATCACACACAGCAGAGATCCCAGTTCAGATCCCTGCAGAACACTACTAATCACGAACCTCCAGCTAACATACCCATCCACCATCACCCTCTGTATTCTATGGACAAGCTAATTCAGAATTCAATCCCATCTGTCTTCGTCTTTTCATGAAGCTGCAAAATAACTTCCCAATTCTTGAACTCAGTGACTCGACTGATGAAGGCCAGCATATCAAACACTTTTGTCAACCTGTGCAGCCACTGCCAGTGAGCTGTGGACCTGGGCCCTATGATCTCCCCTGCACATCAAAGGTTCCAAGACTCCTGGCATTATCAAAGTCTTGTCCCTTTGCATTTGACCTCCCAAACTGCAACACCTCACAATTGCCCGGAATAAACTCCATCTGCCATTCCTCTGTCTATGTTCCCATGTCCTGCTGAAACCTCTCACTGCACCTGGTCAAACCATCCCTCTTGCCCAGCCATTTGGGGCACTCTCAGGATAGGGAACGGCATGCTCAAACCCCCGAAGTGCACCCATCCCTCCGCCAGCTCTTCATCCCACCCCCACCCACCTCCCCAAGCTCCCTGCAATAGATGAGGTAGTAGAAGATGCTGACGCAGCTGAGGTCGAAGCTAAACATGAAGAACAGCAGGATGGTGGTGTAGGACCTCCCCCAGAAGTGGTGGAAGGAACAGGTGCAGATGGCTGGCAAGAAGACATAGATGTTCCAGTGGGGGCTGAAAAGGGCCAGCTCCAGGGTCCAGACGAGGGGGAGGATGCGGTTGGAGGAGAGGTGGCCAAAGCAGCGGGAGTTCAAGATGAGGATGCAATGGGCCACGGCGATCAGGGTGAAGTTGGAAAGACGTTGGAGTCCATTATTAAGGTTGAGGTTTCGGGGTACTTGAAGGCACATGACAAAATAGGCTGACGTCAGCATGGTTACCTTAAAGGGAAATCTGTTGGAATTCATTGAGGAAATAACAGGCAGGATAGGGAAAGGAGAGTCAGTGGATATTGTTTACTTGGAATTTCAGAAGACCCTTGACAAGGTGCCGCACATGAGGCTGCTTAACAAGATAAAAGCCCATGGAATTATGGGAAAGGTAGCATGAATAGAGCATTGGCTGATTGGCTGTGGGAATAAAGGGAGCCTTTTCTGATTGGCTGTTGGTGACTAGTGGTTCACCAGGTTTAGGGTTGGGATCACTTTTTTTCATGTTTCTATCAATGACTTGGATGATGGCCAAGTTTGTGGATGATACGAAGATAAGGTGGAGGGGCAGATGGTGTTGAGGAAGCAGGGAAGCTGCAGAAGGACTGAGACAGATTAATAGAACGGGTAAAAATGTGGCAGATGGAATATAGTGTAGGGAAGAGTATAGTCATTTTGGTAGAAGGAATGAAAATGTAGACTATTTTCTAAATGGGGTGAAAATTCAGATATCAGAGGTGCAAAAGGACTTGGAGGGTAGGTTTCTTGTTCAGGATTTCCTGAAGGTTAACTTGCAAGATGAGTCTGTGGTAAGGAAGGCAAATGCAATATTAGCATTCATTTCAAGAGGACTAGAATATAAAAACAAGGATGCAATGCTAGGGCTTGAAAAGGCATTGGTGAGGCCTCTCTTGGAGTATTGTGAGCAGTTTTGGGTCCCTTATCTAAGAAAGGATGTGCGAGCATTGGAGTGGGTCCAGAGGAAGTTCACAAGAATGATCCTGGGAATGAAAAGGTTAATGTATGAGGAGAGTTTAATGGCTGTGGGTCTGTTCTCGCTGGAGTAGAGAAGACTGACGGGAATCTCATTGAAAGGCCTAGAACAGGTGAACATGGTGAGGATGTTTCCAATAGTGGGGGAGTCTAGGACCAGAGGGGACAGAATAGAGGGATGTCCCTTTAGAACCCCCACAAATCTTCACACCATACTCCAAAGGCAAACTAACCAAAGTTTTATACAACTGCAGCACGACTTCTGACTTTTGTATCAATCGCCTCATTGCCGTAGACAGCTGTTGATCCCAAGTCATTTGGTATACTTAAAGTGGAGGCTGATAATTCTTAATTAGTCAGTGTGTCGAAGGCTACGGGGAGAAGGCAGGAGAATGGGATTGAGAGAGATAATAAATCACCCATGTTGTAATAGCGGCGCAAACTCGATGGGCTGAGTAGCCCAATTTTGCTCCTTTGTCTTATGGTCTAAAATTTGTTCCTGTGGACTTTCCCTTCTCCACTGGTGGTGCTGGTGCTGGTGGTGGTGGTGGTGGTGGTGGTGGGGGGGGGGGCTATTACACAAACTGTGATCGTGTGGTTTATTCCGAACAAAAAGTCCTGTGCTTGATTGTAAGTACTTCCCCGTAGCCCTTCCGGTCTTGCAACACAGCACTCCTGCACTTCTTCCGGAACTTGAGAAATTGGTTGTGTCCCAACTTCGGAAACCACTAGCCCCGACACCCCCCCCCCCGCCCATCCCCATCTCGTGACGGGAAGGCGACTACATCTCTGGAAACCAGCTGTTTCCTTCTGTCTCCGCAGTGATGTCTCTCGACCGGTGGGGTGGGGTGGGGTGGGGTGGGGGTGGGGGTGGGGGGTTTGGGAGGGAGGTGGTGCAGCAGAGTGAGGGAGGAACTCGAAGGGTGACGCAGGTGTTGCTCGACGAGTGGATTGGGAGGTCAAGAGTCTTATCATATCGTACAAGGGGACCGTTCAATAGTGCAACGATGGTGTCACACCAAACTAATGTCACGTGCCTGCGTGTCGGCTGTTTCCCCTCTATTGTTTCCCCTCTATTCCCTGCCCGTCCAACTGCCTCTTAAACACCTCAGTTATATCTGCTTCTACCACCACCGTGGCAACACATTCCAAGCATCCACCGCACAAAGCGGTGCCGACTGTCCGGAATAAGTCTAAGTTTTCCCAGATGTGAGTCGATCCTGTCCCTGAGCATCTTACTCCATAATTACTCTACTATTGATGTAAGGCTCACCGTCCTATAAATTCCTGGATTATCCCTATTTCCCTTCAGAAACATAGGAACCTCGTCGACTCTTCAGTCCTCTGGGACCTCGCTTGTGGCTAAAGAGGACACAAAGATCTCTCTCTCTCTCTCTCTCTCTCTCGGGGTGCTGAGAGAGAGAGTTATCTATGTCAGTATCTGCTTCTCTCTCGTATTTACTCTTTTTTCAGCTCTCCCAGTATCTCTCACTCTTACCCTCTGTCCTCTCTTTACCCCTCTTCCCTCTCTCTGCCCCCTCTTAACCCCTCTCTTT
The DNA here is from genome assembly GCF_963921235.1 of Mobula hypostoma. Classification (NCBI taxonomy): domain Eukaryota; kingdom Metazoa; phylum Chordata; class Chondrichthyes; order Myliobatiformes; family Myliobatidae; genus Mobula; species Mobula hypostoma. The sequence continues at coordinate 253,921 of NW_026948165.1, read as the reverse complement.
CTCACCCGCCCTCCCGCACAGAACATCTCCCACTTCCCCTCCGGACAGAGGAAAGTCCAGCCGCTCCCTCTTCCCTCCCTCCTTCCTTCCACTTCCCCTCCTCTCCTCTCCGCCCTATAAACCCGCAGCCGCCGACTGTCCCGCAACAAACCCCGGGCGGCAGGGAGAGAGGGAGCCAGCAAACAACTGCATCTCCTCCTCCTCGATCGGGATGGACGCCAATCTGACCAGTGACAAATGCCACCCTGAAGTCTTCACGTACCGCTATTTCGGAGCGCTGCTGGGGATCGTGGTGACGCTGGTGGGGACAGTGGGCAACGTGATGACCCTGCTGGCCTTCGCCACCGACCCCCACCTCCGTTCCCGCTTCAACTTCCTCATCCTCAACTTGACTGTGTCTGACCTGATATACTGCGCCTTCCTGCAGCCTTTCACGGTCGATACCTTTATCCACTTCACCTGGAGGGGCGGCGCCCTCGCCTGCCGCGTCTTCGGTCTTATCCTCTTCGTGGCTAACGCCGTTTCCATCTTCAACCTCATCCTGATTGCTGTGGGCCGCTACATCCTCATCACGGACTCCCGCCGCTTTGACCGCCTCTCCTCTAATCGCGTACTCCCCTTCATCCTGGCCCTGCCCTGGGCCCTGGGGCTGGCTCTCTTCGGCCCCCTCTGGAACATCTACGTCTTCCTGCCGGCCGTCTGCACCTGCTCCTTCCACCGCTCCCGGGGGAGACCCTACACAACCATCCTGATGTTCTTCATGTTCGGCTTCGGCCTCAGCTGCATCGGCATCTTCTACTACCTCATCTATCGCAAGGTCGGTTCCATCACAAGGAGGGGAGGGGACTGGCGGCGCGTCGGGGCCACTTCAGGGGTTCAGGCGCGCGGTTCCCCGTCCCGAGAGGCTGGACGAGAGGGAGGGTTGGCCGGGGTGGGACGGTACTGGAGTTGGAGGAAGTTCGGCTGAGGTTTCAGCGGGACGTGAGAAAAGGCAGGTGGTGTTTAATCGGGCAAGGGTGAGGGGTTACACTTTGGGAGGGCAAATGTAAACGGATGGGGCACCGTTAATAGCAAGAGTCTTAGAAGTACAGAGGGATCCTGGGAGCCCTAGTCCATAAATGAAATTGGCCGTACAAGTAGACAGGTTGATGAAGAGGACGGATGGCAGGCTTTACCCTCATTAGTCAAGATACTAAGCTCTAAAGTTGGGATGTTGCGATTACAAGAATTAATGATGTTGTGGACAGTGTTGAAGGTTGTCAAAGAAAACAGCAGGGTTTAGACCAGTTGCAGGTCTGATCAGAGAAATGGAGGATTGAGCTTAATCCGGACAAGTGCGAGGTGTTGCACTTCGGGAGGTCAAACCGAAAGGGACAGAACACCGGTAAGGGCAGGACTCTTAACAGTGTTCATGTACAGAAGGATCGTGTGGTCCAAGTCCACAGCTCCCTGAAAGTGGCCGCACAGGTTGACAGGCCGGTAAAGAAGGCATCCGGTCTGCTTGCCTTCATTGGTTGGGGCATTGAGTATAAGAGTCAAAAGTCTTGCTGCATCTGTGTATATAAATCTCTGGTCAGGCTACACCTGGAGTATTAGATTCATTTCTGGTCGCCCCATTACCGGAAGGGTGTGGGGGCTTTGGAGAGGGTGCAGAAGAGTTTCATCAGGATGCTGCCTGGTTTAGACAGCATGAGCCGTAACTAGAAGTTGGGCAAACTTGGGCTGTTTTCTCTGGAGCAGCGGAGGCTGAGGGGAGACCTGATAAAAGTTTATAAGATTATGAGAGGCATAGACAGAGTAGACAGACAGTATCTCTCTCCCAATGGTCGAAATGTCTAAAACCAGAGGGAATGTTTTTAAGGTGAGGGGGGTAATTTCCAAGGAGATCTGCAGGGGAAGTTTTTATTTACATAGAGAGTGGTGGACGCCAGGGATGGTGGTGGAGGCAAATACAATAGAGGGGTTTAAGAGGCTTTTAGTCAGCCAAGTGAATGTGCAAGGAATTGAGGGATAGGGATATTGTGCAGGCAGAAGGGATTTAACTTAATTCAGCATCATGTTCAGGACAAATATTGTTCTCAATTCCTGAAGGGAGGGAGTTAACCCTGAGTAGCTAGTTGTTGGATGAAGTACAAGAGGAACAAACCTCGTATTTCCTCTGGATAGTCCACGCCTGACAGTATAAACACAAGTCTCCAATTTAAGGGAACTGTTCTCCCTTTCTCTACCTTTCCCATATACACCCACCCAAGCTCCCCAGCACCCTGCCAGTCTCCCCTCCTCCACCATCTACATCTGCCCATCATCCTCACACTCTTTTCCTGTGTCCCAGGAGAGGGGAAGAGTTTGCTCTCCTGATCAGGGGTAACATCATAGCTGCACTCAGAGGGGACATCCTGGCAGGTTCGTCCACCAAGAAAACTTGAGTGGAGCTCACAAGTAAGGATGATGCAATCAGTCTGATGGGGCTAAACCATGGACCCCTCAATATCCAGCGGGAATTGGAATTGGATTTGTTTTATTATTGTCACATGTACTGAGATACAGTGAAAAACGTGTCTTACATACTGTCCATACAGATCGGATCATTTCACCGTGTATCGAGGTAGAACAATAACAGAATGCAGAATAAAGTGTCACAGTTACAGGGAAGGTGCAGTGCAGGCAAACAATAAGGTGCAAGATCATAACAAGGTAGACTATGAGCCCAATAGTCCAATTTATTATCCTAGGGAACTATTTAATAGTATTACAACAGTAGAGGATAGAAACTGTCCTTCAGTCTGGTGCTACGTGAATGTCCACCCCAGCATGTGAAGACAGACTCCGGCGGAATGAGCGGACGAGACCAATTGACGGTCCAACGGTCAAGAAGGCGGTCCCTGCAAGCGTCGTGGAACGTGTAGAGCAGGACAAGACACAGAAGACATCCTGGTCATCCACTGCGCCTAGTCCCATCTCCAGCCGTCTGGACTCTGTCTTGCCACTGGACCCAGATGGGAATTGGGAAGAGAGAGTGAGGCTGACGCTGTGCAACTCTCCCTCACTTAAATCCAAATCACGCGCTAGTCTCGACACCATCATCATGGTGTCGAGGTCCTCATCGACATTGACGATGGACGAACACATTCACGTGAATGTCCAGGGTGGGTGGAGTCTTCGATTATGCTGGCTGCTTTACCGAAGCAGGGGAAAGTGTAGACAGAGTCCACTGATGTAGACAGAGCTGTTAAGAAAGAGAATGTGCTGTTTAGAAAGGTGATGTACTGTTAAGAAAGAGGATGTGCTGTTAACCTTGAAAAAACATTAGTATAGATAAGTCCTCGGGGCTAGATGGGATATACCACAGGCTACTATGGGAAGTGAAGGAAGTGACTGCTGCATCTTTGATGACGATCTTTGCATCCTCCCCAGCCACAGGGTAGTATGAGTATTGGAGGGTGGCAAATGTTATTCTTTTGGTTCAAGAAAGGTAATAGGGATGACTCTGGGAATTATAGACCAGTGAGTCTTATATCAGTGGTCAGCAAGTTATTGGAGAAGATTCTTAGAGACAGGATTTATGAGCATTTGGAGAAGCATAGTCTGAGATAATGTTACAGCTCTATAAAACTCTGGTTAGACCACACTTCTGTTCAGTTCTGGTCACCTCATTATGGGAAGGATGTGGAAGCTTTAGAGATGGTGCAGAGGAGATTTACCAGGATCCTGCCTGGATTAAAGAGTATATCTGATGGGGAAAGGTTGAGAGAACTAGGGGTTTTCTCTTTGGAGCAAAGGAGGATGAGAGGTGACTTGATAGAGAGGCACAAGATGATAAGAGGCATAGATCGAGTGGAGAGACAGACTTTATCCCAGGGCAGAAATGGCTAATATGAGTGGGCATAATTTTAAGGTGATTGGAGGGAAGTATAGGGGGGATGTTAGAGGTAGGGTTTTACACAAAGAGTGGTGGTGATAGAGGCAGATACATTAGGGACATTTAAGAGATTCTTAGATAGACACATGGATGATAGAAAAATGGATGGCTATGTGGGAGGGAAGGGTTAGATTGATCTTAGAGTAGGTTAAAAGCTCAGCATAAGATGTGCTGTAATGTTCTACGTTCCATGGAGGTGAGGCTGCTTTCTGTAATGTGCTCAGCTGTATCCACAACTCTTTGCAGTTTCTTGCAGTCATGGGCAGAGCAGTTGCCATACCAAACAGTGATGCATCTGAATAGAATGCTTTCTGTGGTACATTGATAGAAATTGGTAGATATAATGTTGGGTTATGGAAAGGTGTAAAAGCAACATGTTTGTCATAGTGGGTGACTTTCACTTCCCCATTATTTAGACTGGGGCTTCTCTAATGCAGAAGGCTCAGACGGGACAGGTTTAGCCGGAACACAGCTGTCATTGGACAAGTCCAACTTTGGCATGCGGCAGTTGCTTATAGACGGGCGTATTGGAGTTCAACACCGACATGTTGCCGTAAGGAGGAAGGGCGATGATGGCAAGTGGCAAGATGGGGGAAGCTCTGTCCTCGAGAGAGCTTGTGAATTTAGTCAGAGAGGAAACTGATGCATGTGTATGAGGTTTAGGAGTTGAAATCTGACCAGCACCTTGAGAAATATAAAGTTTGCAGGAAGGTACTCATGTACGAAGTGAAGAAAACTAGCAGGACCCTGAAATATCCTTGGCAAGTAGCATTAAAGGGAATCCCAAAGCATTTTATACGTGCATGAAAGACGAGAAGAAAATTAAGAAGAGGGTAGGGCCACTCTAGGATAAAGCATGAAATTCATTTTTGGAGTCAGCGGAGGGAGTGAGGTTCTCAACAAGTATTTTGAATTGGTAGTCACCAAGGAGAATGGTGTGTTTTTCACACTATTTTCTGTAAACTCTAGTGACTGCAGTGCATGAAAATCCCAGGAGATCAGCAGTTTCTGAAATACTCAACCCACCCCATATGGTACCAATAGTCATTCCATGGTCAAAGTAACTTAGATCATATTTCTTCCCTATTCTGATGTCTGCATGCTTTTATGCATTGAATTGCTGCCTCATGATTGGCTGATTAGATATTTACAGTACAAGCAGGTGTACCTAATAAAGAGGCCACTGTGTGTGTGTATAAGTGACCTGGGTAAAAAACTGTATGGGTCATTTATTAAGTTCACAGACGACACAAAGATTGGGAGTGTTGTAGACAGTGTAGAAGTCAGCCAAAGGATACAGTGGGACACCGGCCAGTTACAAATATGGTAAACTCCAATGGTAGATGGCGTTTAATCAGGGCAAGTATGAGGTGATGCACTTCAGGAGGTCAAATTGAAAGGACGAGACTCTGCATTCTGTGGTACATTCTAAACCCTGCCTATTCTCTTCCACCTTCTACCTTGCATTGTACGTTCCACATTTGACCTTCTCCATTTTACGTTCTGTCTTCTATCTTCAACACTCTAAGACTTAGCTCCTATGATCCTCGCCACAACCCCTATTTTCTATCTCCTATGCCTCACGGTCCACAGTGAACTAATCCCCACCTTTCCTTCTCCCCCCGCAGGTCCGCAGCGTATCGCAGGCACTGGAGGAGTACCGGCTGGAGAACCAGGGTCGGCACAAGATCCAGCACGCCCAACCCCACAGGGCCGCACCCTCCGACAGCGGGCTGGCCGTGGACGAGGAGGACCCCAGCCGCTCCCAAGCCACGGATGGGACTAGTGTGGCGGCGTGGGAGGGGCCGTCCGAGCCAGGGACGGACTCCCAGCCCGCTGCCCCCACCCCCGACCCTCCCTCCGCCTCTGCTGGCGGTGGAGAAAAAGGAAAGGGGGCGGTCTCGTCCAAGCGGAGTGGGAATCAGGAGTTCCAGAGGGTAACCCGCATGTGCTTCGCCATGTTCCTGGTCTACGTGGCCTGTTACTTCCCCTTCTGTATCATTCACGTGGCGGACGGAAAGAAACGGGCCCCCATCCTCCTGCACATGATCGCCGGTAACTGCACCTGGCTGAACAGCTGTCTCAACCCCCTGCTCTACGCGGTGATGAACCGCCAGTTCCAGACCGCCTACCTCGGGGTGCTGAGGCGTGCTGCCGGCCTGTTCACCCGCTGCTTCTGCCCCGGGAGGTCTTAGTGAGGAGGGGCCAAGCTGCCGAGACATGGAGTCATCCAGTCGTAGAGCCACCGCGACATCAAGTCCAAGGTCATTCATTCCTGAAGACATGGGGTTGTTGAATCATTGGGCCATTGAGTCTGGGAGTCACCAAGGCGTAGAGTGGTGGGGTCCTGGACTCAAAGAGGGGTCAAGTCATTGAGTCCTAACATAAGGATGTCAGAAACAGGAGCAGTGTCGGCCATCAGCTCATCCAGTCTGCTCTGCCATTCAATAAGATCATGACTGATCTGGTTGTGGACTCAGCGTCACCCGCCCTTTCCCCATAATGCTTAATTCTCCTGTTATGCAGAAATCGATCTAACTGTGTCTTAAATGTATTTACTGAAGTAGCCTCGACTGCTTCCCTGGGCAGAAAATTCCAGAGTCACTACACTCTGGGCAAAGCAATCTTTCCTTAGCTCCATCCTAAATCTACTTCCACAAACTTATAAGACATAAAAGTAGATTTAGGCCACTCAGCCCATCAAGTCTGCTCTACCATTCTATCATGGCTGCTGTATTATCCCCCTCAACCCCATTCTCCTGCCTTCTCCCCATATTTGATGCCCTTACTAATCAAGAACCTATCAACCTCCGCTTTAAATATACCCAATGGCTTGGCCTCCAAAGCTGTCCATGGCAATGAATTCTATAGATTCACCACCCTCTGGCTAAAGAAATTCCTCCTAATCTCTGCTATAAAGGGACATTCTTCTATTCTGAGATTGTGTCCTCTGGTCCGAGACTAGTTCTAGTTATGGTTCCACTTGTCAGTAGAAACAATTTTTCTCCATTTCTTATTTTGTCTATCCATTTCATAATTTTGTATGTTTCTATAAGATCCCTTCGCATTCTTCAAATTCCAGTGTGTATAGCCCCAGGTGATGCAATCTCTCCTGATAGGGGAACCCCACCACCTCTGGAATCAATCTGGTGAGCCTCCTCTGCACCGACCTGGAATGGTCGCGTCTTGCAGTTACATCATTGTCAAAATATTGAGCTCCAGACTCACACAGTCCTGGTGTTAGAGAGTCAAGGAAACAGGACCTTCCGCCCAATTGATCCATGCCAACCAAGATTTCCACCTATGACAGTCCTATTTGCTCAAGACACAAGAGATTCTGCATATGCTGCAAACCTTGAGCAACACACACAAAATGCTGGAGGAACTCAGCAGGTCAGGCAGCATCTATGGAGGGAATAAACAATGTCTGGGTCACGTCCTGATAAAGAGTCTCTACCCGAGAAGTCGACATTCATTTCTCTCCATAGATGCTGCACGACCTGCTGAGTTCCTCCAGCATTTTGTGTATGTTACTCCAATCTGACCACATTGGGGCCATATCCCTCTAACTCTTCCCTATCCATGGACCTGACCAAATGCCTTTTAAATGTTCTTAATGTACCTGCCTTAACCACTTCCTCTGGCAGCTCGATCCATATACAGACCACCCTTTCTGTAAAAGACATGGTCCCTTTTCACCTCTCCACATAACGTCAGAACACGCATATGAAATAAAATATTTAAACGTTTGCTTGTGTGTCACTGCCTGGTTTGTCTTGGCAGAGAGTGGTCAGGTGAGAGGAGAAAGGGGAAGGAGAGGGGAGGGGAGAGGGAAGAGGGGAGGGGAAAGGAGAGGGAAGGGGTGGGAGGGGGAAGGAGAGGGGAGAGGGAAGGGGAGGAAGGGGGAAGGAGAAGATAGGGAAAGGGAGGGGGAGTGGATGGGGATGTGGCGGATATGGAGCTTATGGACTAACTCTATCTGGGCAAGAGGGGAGTGTTCCATCTCACTCCTAACCTGTAGACAGTGGAGAGGTAATGTGGTGGATGTGGAGTACATGGACTAACTCCACACGGGCAAGTGGGAAAGTGTTCCATCACACTCCTGACTTGTAGACGGTGGAGAGGAAATGTGGTAGATGTGGTGTGGTGAGGAGGGAACATCACGCTGTGGGAGGGGTGGTGGGACGGAGAGTTGCGCTATGAGAGGGGCAGTGAGTAGGCAGCGTCGTGCTGTGGGTGGGGCGGTGAGGAGAGAGTGCCACTTTATGGGAGGAGGTGGGGAGGGGGTTAGGAGGGAGCATCATGATGTGGGAGGACGGTGAGGAGGGAGCACCACACACTGGGAGGGGTGGTGAGGAGGGAGCACCGTGCTGTGGGAGGGGCGGTGAGGAGGGAGTGTCATGCTGTGGGAGGGGTGGTGAGGAGGGAGCACAACGCAATGGGAGGGGTGGTGAGGAGGGAGCACCATGCAGTAGGAGGGGTGGTGAGGAGGGAGTGCTGCAGTGTGGGTGGGGCGGTGAGGAGGGAGGGTAGCATTGCTGAGAAGCGGCAGGTAACGACAAGACAACTGACACATCAGGATCTGTGCAATGATGTTACACCATCCTTCCACCTGAAATCGCCTGACTTTCAATTCCACATTCAGTTCAGGATCACATTTCAGAGAGACTGAGGCCTTGAACCACTTCTTCTGACAGAGAATGCAGAAATCTCACTTCCCCCGAATGAACCCACAATGAAAAGAATGACCCAGAGGGAAGAGGAGAGGAGTTAACACTTGCTCAACTATTACTTATTCAACCGCAAATCCAGAACCCTGCAGAGGAGCAGTTCCACAGTCACAGTGGGATCACAGTGCACAGTTCCCACCTCCCTATCCCCGGGTCAGATCCACACCGGGAGCACCGATCACAGTTCCCATCTCCCTATTGCTGGTTCAGACCCACAACAGGAGCACCCTGCACAGTTCCCATCTCCCTATCCCTGGTGGGTCAGACCCACACTGGGAGCACCGTGCACAGTTCCCGTCTCCCTATCTCAATGTCAGAATCACACTGGGAATACTGTGCACAGTTCCCATTATCCCTATCCCTGTATCAGACCCAGACCAGGAGCACCGTTCACATTTCCCATCTTGCAATCCCTGGGTCGGACCCACAACGGTAGCACCGTGCACAGTTCCTGTCTCCCTATCCCTGGGTCAGACCCAGACCGGGAGCACCGAGCACAGTTCCTGTCTCCCTATCCCTGGGTCAGACTCACACCGGGAGCACCGTGCACAGTTCCCATCTCCCTATCCCTGGGTCAGACAACATCGGAAGCACCGTGCACAGTTCCCGTCACCCTATCCCTAGGTCAGACCCATACCAGGAGAACCGTGCAGCTCCCATCTCCCTATCCCTGCGTCAGACCCATACCGGGAGAACTGTACACAGTTCCCGCCTCTCTATCCCTGGGTCAGACCCAGACCGGGAGCACCGAGCACAGTTCCTGTCTCCCTATCCCTGGGTCAGACACACACCGGGAGCACCGTGCACAATTCCCGTCTCCCTGTCCTTGGGTCACACCCACACCGGGAGCACCGTGCACAATTTCCGTCTCCCTATCTCTGGGTCAGACCCACACCGGGTGTACCGTGCACAGTTCCCATCTCCCTATCCCTGGGTCAGACCCACAACGGTAACACCATGCACAGTTCCTGTCTCCCTATCCCTGGGTCAGACCCATACCGGGAGAACCGTGCACAGTTCCCGCCTCCCTATCCCTGAGTCAGACCCACACCGGGAGCACCGTGCACAGTTCCTGTCTCCCTATCCCTGGGTCAGACCCACACCGGGAGCACCGTGTACAGTTCCCGTTTCCCTATCCCTGGGTCAGACCCATACCGGGAGAACCGTGCACAGTTCCCGTCTCCCTATTACTGGGTCAGACCACATCTGAAGCACCGTGCACAGTTCCCGTCACCCTATCCATGGGTCAGACCCATACCAGGAGAACCGTGCACAGTTCCCGTCTCCCTATCCCTGAATCAGAACCACACCGAGAGCACGGTGCACAGTTCCCGTCTCCCTATCCCTGGGTCAGACCCACACCGGGAGCACCATGCAGAGTTCCCACCTCCCTATCCCTGGGTCAGACCCACACCAGGAGCACCGTGCACAGTTCCTGTGTCCCTATCCCTGGGTCAGACCCATACCGGGATAACCGTGCACAGTTCCCGCCTCCCTATCCCTGGGTCAGACCCACACCAGGAGCACCGTGCACAGTTCCCGTCGCCCTATCCCTGAGTCAGACGCACACCGGGAGCACCGTGCACAGTTCCCGTCGCCCTATCCCTGAGTCAGACCCACACCGGGAGCACCGTGCACAGTTTCCGTTTCCCTATCCCTGGGTCAGACCCACACCGGGAGCACCGTGCACAGTTCCCGTTACCCTATCCCTGGGTCAGACCCACACCGGGAGCACCGTGCACAGTTCCCGTCTCCCTATCCCAGGGTCAGACCCACACCGGGAGTACCGTGCACAGTTCCTGTCTCCCTATTCCTGGGTCAGGCCCACACCAGGAGCACCGTGCACAGTTCCCGTCTCCATATCCCTGGGTCAGACCCATACCGGGAGCACTGTGCACAGTTCCCGTCTCCCTATCTCTGGGTCGGACCCATATCAGAAGCACAGTGCAGAATTCCCGTCCCCCTATCCCTGCGTCAGACCAACACAGGGAGTACCGTGCACCGTTCCTGTCTCCCCATCCCTGTGTCAGACCCACACCGGTAGCACCGTGCACAGTTCCCGTCTCCCTATCCCTGAATCAGAACCACACCGAGAGCACGGTGCGCAGTTCCCGTCTCCCTATCCCTGGGTCAGACCCACACCGGGAGCACCATGCAGAGTTCCCACCTCCCTATCCCTGGGTCAGACCCACACCAGGAGCACCGTGCACAGTTCCCGTCTCCCTGTCCCTGGCTCAGATCCATACCGGGAGAACCGTGCACAGTTCCCGTCTCCCTATCCCTGAATCAGAACCACACCGAGAGCACGGTGCACAGTTCCCGTCTCCCTATCCCTGGGTCAGAACCACACCAGGAGCACCGTGCACAGTTCCTGTCTTCCTAGCCCTGGGTCAGACCCACACCAGGAGCACCGTGCACAGTTCCTGTCTCCCTATCCCTGGGTCAGACCCATACCGGGAGAACCGTGCACAGTTCACGTCTCCCTATCCCTGAGTCACACCCACACCGGGAGCACCGTGCACAGTTCCCGTTACCCTATCCCTGGGTCAGACCCACACCGGGAGCACCGTGCACAGTTCCCGTCTCCCTATCCCAGGGTCAGACCCACACCGGGAGAACCGTGCACAGTTCCCGCCTCCCTATCCCTGAGTCAGACCCACACCGGGAGCACCGTGCACAGTTCCCGTCTCCCTATCCCTGAGTCAGACCCACAACGGGAGCACCGTGCACAATGCCCGTTTCCCTATCCCTGGGTCAGACCCACACCGGGAGCACCGTGCACAGTTCCCGTTACCCTATCCCTGGGTCAGACCCACACCGGAAGCACTGTGCACAGTTCCCATCTCCCTATCCCAGGGTCAGGCCCACACCAGGAGCACCGTGCACAGTTTCCGTCTCCATATCCCTGGGTCAGACCCATACCGGGAGCACTGTGCACAGTTCCCATCTCCCTATCTCTGGGTCGGACCCATATCGGAAGCACCGTGCAGAATTCCCGTCTCCCTATCCCTGCGTCAGACCAACACAGGGAGGACCGTGCACCGTTCCCGTCTCCCCATCCCTGTGTCAGACCCACACCGGTAGCACCGTGCACAGTTCCCGTCTCCCTATCTCAAGGTCAGAATCACACTGGGAATACTGTGCACAGTTCCCATTTCCCTATCCCTGTATCAGACCAGACCAGGAGCACCGTTCACATTTCCCATCTCGCTATCCCTGGGTCGGACCCACAACGGTAGCACCGTGTACAGTTCCTGTCTCCCTATCCCTGGGTCAGACCCAGACCGGGAGCACCGAGCACAGTTCCTGTCTCCCTATCCCTGGGTCAGAATCACACCGGGAGCACCGTGCACAGTTCCCGTCACCCTATCCCTGGGTCATACCCACACCAAGAGCATCGTGCACAGTTCCCGTCTCCCTATCCCTGGGTCAGACAACATCGGAAGCACCATGCACAGTTCCCGTCACCCTATCCCTGGGTCACACCCATACCAGGAGAACCGTGCAGCTCCTATCTCCCTATCCCTGCGTCAGACCCAGACCGGGAGAACTGTGCACAGTTCCCGCCTCCTTATCCCTGAGTCAGACCTACACCGGGAGCACCGTGCACAGTTCCGGTCTCCCTATCACTGGGTCAGACTCACACCGGGAGCACCATACACAGTTCCCGTCTCCCTATCCCTGGATCAGACCCACACCGGGAGCACCGTGCACAGTAGCCATTTCCCTATCCCTGGGTCAGACCCAGACAGGGAGCACTGTGCACAGTTCCCATCTCCTTAACCCTGGATCAGACCCACACCGGGAGCACCATGCAGAATTCCCATCTCCCTATCCCTGGGTCAGACCCACAACGGGAGCACCGTGCACAGTTCCCGTCTCCCTATCCCTGGGTCAGACCCACAACGGGAGCACCGTGCACAATTCCCGTCTCCCTATCCCTGGGTCAGACCCACACCGGGTGTACCGTGCAGAGTTCCCATCTCCCTATCCCTGGATCAGACCCACACCGGGAGCACCATGCAGAATTCCCATCTCCCTATCCCTGGGTCAGACCCACAACGGGAGCACCGTGCACAGTTCCCGTCTCCCTATTACTGGGTCAGACCACATCTGAAGCACCGTGCACAGTTCCCGTCACCCTATCCATGGGTCAGACCCATACCAGGAGAACCGTGCACAGTTCCCGTCTCCCTATCCCTGAATCAGAACCACACCGAGAGCACGGTGCACAGTTCCCGTCTCCCTATCCCTGGGTCAGACCCACACCGGGAGCACCATGCAGAGTTCCCACCTCCCTATCCCTGGGTCAGACCCACACCAGGAGCACCGTGCACAGTTCCTGTGTCCCTATCCCTGGGTCAGACCCATACCGGGAAAACCGTGCACAGTTCCCGCCTCCCTATCCCTGGGTCAGACCCACACCAGGAGCACCGTGCACAGTTCCCGTCGCCCTATCCCTGAGTCAGACGCACACCGGGAGCACCGTGCACAGTTCCCGTCGCCCTATCCCTGAGTCAGACCCACACCGGGAGCACCGTGCACAGTTTCCGTTTCCCTATCCCTGGGTCAGACCCACACCGGGAGCACCGTGCACAGTTCCCGTTACCCTATCCCTGGGTCAGACCCACACCGGGAGCACCGTGCACAGTTCCCGTCTCCCTATCCCAGGGTCAGACCCACACCGGGAGTACCGTGCACAGTTCCTGTCTCCCTATTCCTGGGTCAGGCCCACACCAGGAGCACCGTGCACAGTTCCCGTCTCCATATCCCTGGGTCAGACCCATACCGGGAGCACTGTGCACAGTTCCCGTCTCCCTATCTCTGGGTCGGACCCATATCAGAAGCACAGTGCAGAATTCCCGTCCCCCTATCCCTGCGTCAGACCAACACAGGGAGTACCGTGCACCGTTCCTGTCTCCCCATCCCTGTGTCAGACCCACACCGGTAGCACCGTGCACAGTTCCCGTCTCCCTATCCCTGAATCAGAACCACACCGAGAGCACGGTGCGCAGTTCCCGTCTCCCTATCCCTGGGTCAGACCCACACCGGGAGCACCATGCAGAGTTCCCACCTCCCTATCCCTGGGTCAGACCCACACCAGGAGCACCGTGCACAGTTCCCGTCTCCCTGTCCCTGGCTCAGATCCATACCGGGAGAACCGTGCACAGTTCCCGTCTCCCTATCCCTGAATCAGAACCACACCGAGAGCACGGTGCACAGTTCCCGTCTCCCTATCCCTGGGTCAGAACCACACCAGGAGCACCGTGCACAGTTCCTGTCTTCCTAGCCCTGGGTCAGACCCACACCAGGAGCACCGTGCACAGTTCCTGTCTCCCTATCCCTGGGTCAGACCCATACCGGGAGAACCGTGCACAGTTCACGTCTCCCTATCCCTGAGTCACACCCACACCGGGAGCACCGTGCACAGTTCCCGTTACCCTATCCCTGGGTCAGACCCACACCGGGAGCACCGTGCACAGTTCCCGTCTCCCTATCCCAGGGTCAGACCCACACCGGGAGAACCGTGCACAGTTCCCGCCTCCCTATCCCTGAGTCAGACCCACACCGGGAGCACCGTGCACAGTTCCCGTCTCCCTATCCCTGAGTCAGACCCACAACGGGAGCACCGTGCACAATGCCCGTTTCCCTATCCCTGGGTCAGACCCACACCGGGAGCACCGTGCACAGTTCCCGTTACCCTATCCCTGGGTCAGACCCACACCGGAAGCACTGTGCACAGTTCCCATCTCCCTATCCCAGGGTCAGGCCCACACCAGGAGCACCGTGCACAGTTTCCGTCTCCATATCCCTGGGTCAGACCCATACCGGGAGCACTGTGCACAGTTCCCATCTCCCTATCTCTGGGTCGGACCCATATCGGAAGCACCGTGCAGAATTCCCGTCTCCCTATCCCTGCGTCAGACCAACACAGGGAGGACCGTGCACCGTTCCCGTCTCCCCATCCCTGTGTCAGACCCACACCGGTAGCACCGTGCACAGTTCCCGTCTCCCTATCTCAAGGTCAGAATCACACTGGGAATACTGTGCACAGTTCCCATTTCCCTATCCCTGTATCAGACCAGACCAGGAGCACCGTTCACATTTCCCATCTCGCTATCCCTGGGTCGGACCCACAACGGTAGCACCGTGTACAGTTCCTGTCTCCCTATCCCTGGGTCAGACCCAGACCGGGAGCACCGAGCACAGTTCCTGTCTCCCTATCCCTGGGTCAGAATCACACCGGGAGCACCGTGCACAGTTCCCGTCACCCTATCCCTGGGTCATACCCACACCAAGAGCATCGTGCACAGTTCCCGTCTCCCTATCCCTGGGTCAGACAACATCGGAAGCACCATGCACAGTTCCCGTCACCCTATCCCTGGGTCACACCCATACCAGGAGAACCGTGCAGCTCCTATCTCCCTATCCCTGCGTCAGACCCAGACCGGGAGAACTGTGCACAGTTCCCGCCTCCTTATCCCTGAGTCAGACCTACACCGGGAGCACCGTGCACAGTTCCGGTCTCCCTATCACTGGGTCAGACTCACACCGGGAGCACCATACACAGTTCCCGTCTCCCTATCCCTGGATCAGACCCACACCGGGAGCACCGTGCACAGTAGCCATATCCCTATCCCTGGGTCAGACCCAGACAGGGAGCACTGTGCACAGTTCCCATCTCCTTAACCCTGGATCAGACCCACACCGGGAGCACCATGCAGAATTCCCATCTCCCTATCCCTGGGTCAGACCCACAACGGGAGCACCGTGCACAGTTCCCGTCTCCCTATCCCTGGGTCAGACCCACAACGGGAGCACCGTGCACAATTCCCGTCTCCCTATCCCTGGGTCAGACCCACACCGGGTGTACCGTGCAGAGTTCCCATCTCCCTATCCCTGGATCAGACCCACACCGGGAGCACCATGCAGAATTCCCATCTCCCTATCCCTGGGTCAGACCCACAACGGGAGCACCGTGCACAGTTCCCGTCTCCCTATCCCTGGGTCAGACCCACATCGAAAGCACCGTGCACAATTCCCGTCTCCCTGTCCTTGGGTCGGACCCACAACGGTAACACCGTGCACAGTTCCTGTCTCCCTATGCCTGGGTCAGACCCATACTGGGAGAACCGTACACAGTTCCTGTCCCCCTATCCCTGTGTCAGACCCACACCGGGAGCACCTTGCAGAGTTCCCGTCTCCCTATTCCTAGGTCAGACCACATCTGAAGCACCGTGCACAGTTCCCGTCACCCTATCCCTGGGTCAGACCCATACCGGGAGAACCGTGCACAGTTCCCGTCTCCCTATTACTGGGTCAGACCACATCTGAAGCACCGTGCACAGTTCCCGTCACCCTATCCCTGGGTGAGACCCATACCGGGAGAACCGTGCACAGTTCCCTTCTCCCTATCCCTGAATCAGAACCACACCGAGAGCACCATGCAGAGTTCCCACCTCACTATCCCTGGGTCAGACCCACACCAGGAGCACCGTGTACAGTTCCCATCTCCCTATCCCTGGGGCAGACTCACACCGGGAGCACCATGCACAGTTCCCGTCTCCCTATCCCTGGGTCAGACCCATACCAGGAGAACCGTGCACAGTTCCCGCCTCCCTATCCCTGAGTCAGACCCACACCGGGAGCACCGTGCACAGTTCCCGTCTCCCTATCCCTGGGTCAGACCCACACCGGGAGCACCGTGCACAGTTCCCGTCACCCTGTCCCTCGGTCAGACCCATACCGGGAGAACCGTGCACAGTTCCCGTCTCCCTATTACTGGGTCAGACCACATCTGAAGCACCGTGCACAGTTCCCGTCACCCTATCCCTGGGTCAGACCCATACCGGGAGAACCGTGCACAGTTCCCGTCTCCCTATCCCTGAATCAGAACCACACCAAGAGCACGGTGCACAGTTCCCGTCTCCCTATCCCTGGGTCAGACCCACACCGGGAGCACCATGCAGAGTTCCTGTCTCCCTATCCCTGGGTCAGACCCATACCAGGAGCACCGTGCACATTTCCCGTTTCCCTATCCCAGGGTCAGACCCACACCAGGAGCACCGTGCACAGTTCCCGTCTCCCTATCCCTGGGTCAGACCCACACCAGGAGCACCGTGCACAGTTCCTGTCTCCCTATCCCTGGGTCAGACCCATACCGGGAGAACCGTGCACAGTTCCCGTCTCCCTATCCCTGAGTCAGACCCACACCGGGAGCACCGTGCACAGTTCCCGTATCCCTATCCCTGGGTCAGACCCACACCGGGAGCACCGTGCACAGTTCCCGTTACCCTATCCCTGGGTCAGACCCACACCGGGAGCACCGTGCACAGTTCCCGTCTCCCTATCCCAGGGTCAGACCCACACCGGGAGAACCGTGCACAGTTCCCGCCTCCCTATCCCTGAGTCAGACCCACACCGGGAGCACGGTGCACAGTTCCCGTCTCCCTATCCCTGAGTCAGACCCACACCGGGAGCACCGTGCACAGTTCCCGTTTCCCTATCCCTGGGTCAGACCCACACCGGGAGCACCGTGCACAGTTCCCGTTACCCTATCCCTGGGTCAGACCCACACCGGGAGCTCTGTGCACAGTTGCCGTCTCCCTATCCCAGGGTCAGACCCACACCGGGACACCGTGCACAGTTCCTGTCTCCCTATTCCTGGGTCAGGCCCACACCAGGAGCACCGTGCACAGTTTCCGTCTCCATATCCCTGGGTCAGACCCATACCGGGAGCACTGTGCACAGTTCCCGTCTCCCTATCTCTGGGTCGGACCCATTTCGGAAGCACCGTGTAGAATTCCCGTCTCCTCATCCCTGTGTCAGACCCACACCGGTAGCACCGTGCACAGTTCCCGTTTCCCTATCCCTGGGTCAGACCCACACCAGGAGCACCGTGCACCGTTCCCGTCTCCTCATCCCTGTGTCAGATCCACACCGGTAGCACCGTGCACAGTTCCCGTCTCCCTGTCCCTGGGTCAGACCCAGACCGGGAGCACCGTGCACAATTTCTGTCTCCCTATCCCTGGGTCAGACCCACATCAGTAGCACCATGCACAATTCCTGTCTCCCTGTCCCTGGGTCAGACCTACACCGGGAGCAGCGTGCACAGTTTCTGTCTCCCTATCCCTGGGTCAGACTCACACCGGGAGCACCGTGCACAGTTCCTGTCTCCCTATCCCTGGGTCAGACCCACACCGGGAGCACCGTGCACAGTTCCTGTCTCCCTATCCCTGAGTCAGACCCACATTGACAGCACCGTGTACATATCCCATCTCCCTCCTTCTGGGTCAGACCCACACCGGGAGCACCGTGCACAGTTCCCATCTCCCTGTCCCTGGGTCAGACCCACACCGGGAGCACCGTGCACAGTTCCCGTCTCCCTATCCCTGGGTCAGACCCACACCGGGAGCACCGTGCACAGTTCCCGTCTCCCTATCCCTGGGTCAGACCCACACCGGGAGCACCGTGCACAGTTCCCGTCACCCTATCCCTCGGTCAGACCCATACCGGGAGAACCGTGCACAGTTCCCGTCTCCCTATTACTGGGTCAGACCACATCTGAAGCACCGTGCACAGTTCCCGTCACCCTATCCCTGGGTCAGACCCATACCGGGAGAACCGTGCACAGTTCCCGTCTCCCTATCCCTGAATCAGAACCACACCAAGAGCACGGTGCACAGTTCCCGTCTCCCTATCCCTGGGTCAGACCCACACCGGGAGCACCATGCAGAGTTCCTGTCTCCCTATCCGTGGGTCAGACCCATACCAGGAGCACCGTGCACATTTCCCGTTTCCCTATCCCAGGGTCAGACCCACACCAGGAGCACCGTGCACAGTTCCCGTCTCCCTATCCCTGGGTCAGACCCACACCAGGAGCACCGTGCACAGTTCCTGTCTCCCTATCCCTGGGTCAGACCCATACCGGGAGAACCGTGCACAGTTCCCATCTCCCTATCCCTGAGTCAGACCCACACCGGGAGCACCGTGCACAGTTCCCGTATCCCTATCCCTGGGTCAGACCCACACCGGGAGCACCGTGCACAGTTCCCGTTACCCTATCCCTGGGTCAGACCCACACCGGGAGCACCGTGCACAGTTCTCGTCTCCCTATCCCAGGGTCAGACCCACACCGGGAGAACCGTGCACAGTTCCCGCCTCCCTATCCCTGAGTCAGACCCACACCGGGAGCACGGTGCACAGTTCCCGTCTCCCTATCCCTGAGTCAGACCCACACCGGGAGCACCGTGCACAGTTCCCGTTTCCCTATCCCTGGGTCAGACCCACACCGGGAGCACCGTGCACAGTTCCCGTTACCCTATCCCTGGGTCAGACCCACACCGGGAGCTCTGTGCACAGTTGCCGTCTCCCTATCCCAGGGTCAGACCCACACCGGGACACCGTGCACAGTTCCTGTCTCCCTATTCCTGGGTCAGGCCCACACCAGGAGCACCGTGCACAGTTTCCGTCTCCATATCCCTGGGTCAGACCCATACCGGGAGCACTGTGCACAGTTCCCGTCTCCCTATCTCTGGGTCGGACCCATTTCGGAAGCACCGTGTAGAATTCCCGTCTCCTCATCCCTGTGTCAGACCCACACCGGTAGCACCGTGCACAGTTCCCGTTTCCCTATCCCTGGGTCAGACCCACACCAGGAGCACCGTGCACCGTTCCCGTCTCCTCATCCCTGTGTCAGATCCACACCGGTAGCACCGTGCACAGTTCCCGTCTCCCTGTCCCTGGGTCAGACCCAGACCGGGAGCACCGTGCACAATTTCTGTCTCCCTATCCCTGGGTCAGACCCACATCAGTAGCACCATGCACAATTCCTGTCTCCCTGTCCCTGGGTCAGACCTACACCGGGAGCAGCGTGCACAGTTTCTGTCTCCCTATCCCTGGGTCAGACTCACACCGGGAGCACCGTGCACAGTTCCTGTCTCCCTATCCCTGGGTCAGACCCACACCGGGAGCACCGTGCACAGTTCCTGTCTCCCTATCCCTGAGTCAGACCCACATTGACAGCATCGTGTACATATCCCATCTCCCTCCTTCTGGGTCAGACCCACACCGGGAGCACCGTGCACAGTTCCCATCTCCCTGTCCCTGGGTCAGACCCACACCGGGAGCACCGTGCACAGTTCCCGTCTCCCTATCACTGGGTCAGACTCACACCGGGAGCAGCGTGCACAGTTCCCGTCTCCCTATCCCTGGGTCAGACCCACACCGGGAGCACCGTGCACAGTTCCCGTCGTCCTATCCCTGGGTCAGACCCAGACCGGGAGCACCGAGCACAGTTCCTGTCTCCCTATCCCTGGGTCAGACTCACACCGGGAGCACCATGCACAGTTCCCGTCGCCCTATCCCTGGGTCAGACCCAGACAGGGAGCACCGTGCACAGTTCCCATCTCCTTTACCCTGGATCAGACCCACACCGGGAGCACCATGCAGAATTCCCATCTCCCTATCCCTGAGTCAGACCCACACTTGAACCACTGTGCACAATTCCCGTCTCCCTATCCCTGGGTCACACCCATACCAGTAGCACTGTGTACAGTTCCCATCTCCCTATCCCTGGGTCGGACCCACACTTGAAGCACTGTGCACAATTCCCGTCTCCCTATCCCTGGGTCAGACCCACACCTGGAGCACCGTGAACAGTTCCCGTCTCCCTATCAATGGGTCAGACCCAGACCGGGAGCACCGAGCACAGTTCCTTTCTCCCTATCCCTGGGTCAGACCCATACTGGGAGCACCGTGCACAGTTCCTGTTTCCCTATCCCTGGGTCAGACCCACACCGGAAGCACCGTGCACAGTTCCTGTCTCCCTGTCCCTGGGTCAGACCCACACCGGGAGCACCGTGCACAGTTCCCGTCTCCCTATCACTGGGTCAGATCCACAACGGGAGCACCGTGCACAGTTCCCGTCTCCCTATCCCCGTGTCAGACCCACACCGGGAGCACCGTGCACAGTTCCCGCCTCCCTATCCCTGAGTCAGACCCACACCGGGAGCACCGTGCACAGTTCCCGTCTCCCTATCCCAGGGTCAGACCCACACCGGGACACCGTACACAGTTCCTGTCTCCCTATTCCTGGGTCAGGCCCACACCAGGAGCACCGTGCACAGTTCCCGTCTCCTCATCCCTGTGTCAGATCCACACCGGTAGCACCGTGCACAGTTCCCGTCTCCCTGTCCCTGGGTCAGACCCAGACCGGGAGCACCGTGCAAAATTTCTGTCTCCGTATCCCTGGGTCAGACCCACATTGACAGCACCGTGTACAGTTCCCATCTCCCTATCCCTGGGTCAGACCCACACCAGGAGCACCGTGCACCGTTCCCGTCTCCTCATCCCTGTGTCAGATCCACACCGGTAGCACCGTGCACAGTTCCCGTCTCCCTGTCCCTGGGTCAGACCCAGACCGGGAGCACCGTGCACAATTTCTGTCTCCCTATCCCTGGGTCAGACCCACATCGGTAGCACCATGCACAATTCCTGTCTCCCTGTCCCTGGGTCAGACCTACACCGGGAGCAGCGTGCACAGTTTCTGTCTCCCTATCCCTGGGTCAGACTCACACCGGGAGCACCATGCACAGTTCCTGTCTCCCTATCCCTGGGTCAGACCCACACCGGGAGCACCGTGCACAGTTCCTGTCTCCCTATCCCTGAGTCAGACCCACATTGACAGCACCGTGTAGATATCCCATCTCCCTCTCCCTGGGTCAGACCCACACCGGGAGCACCGTGCACAGTTCCCATCTCCCAGTCCCTGGGTCAGACCCACACCGGGAGCACCGTGCACAGTTCCCGTCTCCCTATCACTGGGTCAGACTCACACCGGGAGCAGCGTGCACAGTTCCCGTCTCCCTATCCCTGGGTCAGACCCACACCGGGAGCACCGTGCACAGTTCCCGTCGTCCTATCCCTGGGTCAGACCCAGACCGGGAGCACCGAGCACAGTTCCCGTCTCCCTATCCCTGGGTCAGACCCACACCGGGAGCACCGTGCACAGTTCCCGTCGTCCTATCCCTGGGTCAGACCCAGACCGGGAGCACCGAGCACAGTTCCTGTCTCCCTATCCCTGGGTCAGACTCACACCGGGAGCACCATGCACAGTTCCCGTCGCCCTAGCCCTGGGTCAGACCCAGACCGGGAGCACCGAGCACAGTTCCCGTCTCCCTATCCCTGGGTGAGACCCACACCGGGAGCACCGTGCACAGTTCCCGTCGTCCTATCCCTGGGTCAGACCCAGACCGGGAGCACCGAGCACAGTTCCTGTCTCCCTATCCCTGGGTCAGACTCACACCGGGAGCACCATGCACAGTTCCCGTCGCCCTATCCCTGGGTCAGACCCAGACAGGGAGCACCGTGCACAGTTCCCATCTCCTTAACCCTGGATCAGACCCACACCGGGAGCACCATGCAGAATTCCCATCTCCCTATCCCTGAGTCAGACCCACACTTGAAGCAATGTGCACAATTCCCGTCTCCCTATCCCTGGGTCACACCCATACCAGTAGCACTGTATACAGTTCCCATCTCCCTATCCCTGGGTCGGACCCACACTTGAAGCACTGTGCACAATTCCCGTCTCCCTATCCCTGCGTCAGACCCACACAGGGAGCACCGTACACAGTTTCCGACTTTCTATCCCTGGGTCAGACCCACACCAGGAGTACCGTGCACAGTTCCCGTCTCTCTATCCCTGCGTCAGACCCACACCTGGAGCACCATGAACAGTTCCCGTCTCCCTATCAATGGGTCAGACCCATACCGGGAGCACCGAGCACAGTTCCCATCTCCCTATCCCCGTGTCAGACCCACACCGGGAGCACCGTGCACAGTTCCCGTCGCCCTATCCCTGGGTCAGAGCCAGACCGGGAGCACCGAGCACAGTTCCTTTCTCCCTATCCCTGGGTCAGACCCATACCGGGAGCAACGTGCACAGTTCCTGTTTCCCTATCCCTGGGTCAGACCCACACCGGAAGCACCGTGCACAGTTCCTGTCTCCCTGTCCCTGGGTCAGACCCACACCGGGACCACCGTGCACAGTTCCCGTCTCCCTATCACTGGGTCAGATCCACAACGGGAGCACCGTGCACAGTTCCCGTCTCCCTATCCCCGTGTCAGACCCACACCGGGAGCACCGTGCACAGTTCCCGCCTCCCTATACCTGAGTCAGACCCACACCGGGAGCACCGTGCACAGTTCCCGTCTCCCTATCCCAGGGTCAGACCCACACCGGGACACCGTGCACAGTTCCTGTCTCCCTATTCCTGGGTCAGGCCCACACCAGGAGCACCGTGCACAGTTTCCGTCTCCATATCCCTGGGTCAGACCCATACCGGGAGCACTGTGCACAGTTCCCGTCTCCCTATCTCTGGGTCGGACCCATATCGGAAGCACTGTGTAGAATTCCCGTCTCCCCATCCCTGTGTCAGACCCACACCGGTAGCACCGTGCACAGTTCCCGTTTCCCTATCCCTGGGTCAGACCCACATTGACAGCACCGTGTCCATATCCCATCTCCCTCTCCCTGGGTCAGACCCACACCGGGAGCACCGTGCACAGTTCCCGTCTCCCTGTCCCTGGGTCAGACCCACACCGGGAGCACCGTGCACAGTTCCCGTCTCCCTATCACTGGGTCAGACTCACACCGGGAGCAGCGTGCACAGTTCCCGTCTCCCTATCCCTGGGTCAGACCCACACCGGGAGCCCCGTGCACAGTTCCCGTCGTCCTATCCCTGGGTCAGACCCAGACGGGGAGCACCGAGCACAGTTCCTGTCTCCCTATCCCTGGATCAGACCCACACCGGGAGCACCATGCAGAATTCCCATCTCCCTATCCCTGAGTCAGACCCACACTTGAAGCACTGTGCACAATTCCCGTCTCCCTATCCCTGGGTCACACCCATACCAGTAGCACTGTGTACAGTTCCCATCTCCCTATCCCTGGGTCGGACCCACACTTGAAGCACTGTGCACAATTCCCGTCTCCCTATCCCTGCGTCAGACCCACACAGGGAGCACCGTACACAGTTTCCGACTTTCTATCCCTGGGTCAGACCCACACCAGGAGTACCGTGCACAGTTCCCGTCTCTCTATCCCTGGGTCAGACCCACACCTGGAGCACCGTGAACAGTTCCCGTCTCCCTATCAATGGGTCAGACCCATACCGGGAGCACCGAGCACAGTTCCCATCTCCCTATCCCCGTGTCAGACCCACACCGGGAGCACCGTGCACAGTTCCCGTCGCCCTATCCCTGGGTCAGACCCATACCGGGAGCACCGAGCACAGTTCCTTTCTCCCTATCCCTGGGTCAGACCCATACTGGGAGCACCGTGCACAGTTCCTGTTTCCCTATCCCTGGGTCAGACCCACACCGGAAGCACCGTGCACAGTTCCTGTCTCCCTGTCCCTGGGTCAGACCCACACCGGGAGCACCGTGCACAGTTCCCGTCTCCCTATCACTGGGTCAGATCCACAACGGGAGCACCGTGCACAGTTCCCGTCTCCCTATCCCCGTGTCAGACCCACACCGGGAGCACCGTGCACAGTTCCCGTCTCCCTATCCCTGAGTCAGACCCACACCGGGAGCACCGTGCACAGTTCCCGTTACCCTATCCCTGGGTCAGACCCACACCGGGAGCTCTGTGCACAGTTCCCGTCTCCCTATCCCAGGGTGAGACCCACACCGGGACACCGTGCACAGTTACTGTCTCCCTATTCCTGGGTCAGGCCCACACCAGGAGCACCGTGCACCGTTCCCGTCTCCTCATCCCTGTGTCAGATCCACACCGGTAGCACCGTGCACAGTTCCCGTCTCCCTGTCCCTGGGTCAGACCCAGACCGGGAGCACCGTGCACAATTTCTGTCTCCCTATCCCTGGGTCAGACCCACATTGACAGCACCGTGTACAGTTCCCATCTCCCTATCCCTGGGTCAGACCCACACCAGGAGCACCGTGCACCGTTCCCGTCTCCTCATCCCTGTGTCAGATCCACACCGGTAGCACCGTGCACAGTTCCCATCTCCCTGTCCCTGGGTCAGACCCAGACCGGGAGCACCGTGCACAATTTCTGTCTCCCTATCCCTGGGTCAGACCCACATCGGTAGCACCATGCACAATTCCTGTCTCCCTGTCCCTGGGTCAGACCTACACCGGGAGCAGCGTGCACAGTTTCTGTCTCCCTATCAATGGGTCAGACTCACACCGGGAGCACTGTGCACAGTTCCTGTCTCCCTATCCCTGGGTCAGACCCACACCGGGAGCACCGTGCACAGTTCCTGTCTCCCTATCCCTGAGTCAGACCCACATTGACAGCACCGTGTACATATCCCATCTCCCGCTCCCTGGGTCAGACCCACACCGGGAGCACCGTGCACAGTTCCCATCTCCCTGTCCCTGGGTCAGACCCACACCGGGAGCACCGTGCACAGTTCCCGTCTCCCTATCACTGGGTCAGACTCACACCGGGAGCAGCGTGCACAGTTCCCGTCTCCCTATCCCTGGGTCAGACCCACACCGGGAGCACCGTGCACAGTTCCCGTCGTCCTATCCCTGGGTCAGACCCAGACCGGGAGCACCGAGCACAGTTCCCGTCTCCCTATCCCTGGGTCAGACCCACACCGGGAGCACCGTGCACAGTTCCCGTCGTCCTATCCCTGGGTCAGACCCAGACCGGGAGCACCGAGCACAGTTCCTGTCTACCTATCCCTGGGTCAAACTCACACCGGGAGCACCATGCACAGTTCCCGTCGCCCTATCCCTGGGTCAGACCCAGACAGGGAGCACCGTGCACAGTTCCCATCTCCTTAACCCTGGATCAGACCCACACCGGGAGCACCATGCAGAATTCCCATCTCCCTATCCCTGAGTCAGACCCACACTTGAAGCAATGTGCACAATTCCCGTCTCCCTATCCCTGGGTCACACCCATACCAGTAGCACTGTGTACAGTTCCAATCTCCCTATCCCTGGGTCGGACCCACACTTGAAGCACTGTGCACAATTCCCGTCTCCCTATCCCTGCGTCAGACCCACACAGGGAGCACCGTACACAGTTTCCGACTTTCTATCCCTGGGTCAGACCCACACCAGGAGTACCGTGCACAGTTCCCGTATCCCTATCCCTGGGCAGACCCACACCGGGAGCACCGTGCACAGTTCCCGTTACCCTATCCCTGGGTCAGACCCACACCGGGAGCACCGTGCACAGTTCCCGTCTCCCTATCCCAGGGTCAGACCCACACCGGGAGAACCGTGCACAGTTCCCGCCTCCCTATCCCTGAGTCAGACCCACACCGGGAGCACGGTGCACAGTTCCCGTCTCCCTATCCCTGAGTCAGACCCACACCGGGAGCACCGTGCACAGTTCCCGTTTCCCTATCCCTGGGTCAGACCCACACCGGGAGCACCGTGCACAGTTCCCGTTACCCTATCCCTGGGTCAGACCCACACCGGGAGCTCTGTGCACAGTTGCCGTCTCCCTATCCCAGGGTCAGACCCACACCGGGACACCGTGCACAGTTCCTGTCTCCCTATTCCTGGGTCAGGCCCACACCAGGAGCACCGTGCACAGTTTCCGTCTCCATATCCCTGGGTCAGACCCATACCGGGAGCACTGTGCACAGTTCCCGTCTCCCTATCTCTGGGTCGGACCCATTTCGGAAGCACCGTGTAGAATTCCCGTCTCCTCATCCCTGTGTCAGACCCACACCGGTAGCACCGTGCACAGTTCCCGTTTCCCTATCCCTGGGTCAGACCCACACCAGGAGCACCGTGTACCGTTCCCGTCTCCTCATCCCTGTGTCAGATCCACACCGGTAGCACCGTGCACAGTTCCCGTCTCCCTGTCCCTGGGTCAGACCCAGACCGGGAGCACCGTGCACAATTTCTGTCTCCCTATCCCTGGGTCAGACCCACATCAGTAGCACCATGCACAATTCCTGTCTCCCTGTCCCTGGGTCAGACCTACACCGGGAGCAGCATGCACAGTTTCTGTCTCCCTATCCCTGGGTCAGACTCACACCGGGAGCACCGTGCACAGTTCCTGTCTCCCTATCCCTGGGTCAGACCCACACCGGGAGCACCGTGCACAGTTCCTGTCTCCCGATCCCTGAGTCAGACCCACATTGACAGCACCGTGTACATATCCCATCTCCCTCCTTCTGGGTCAGACCCACACCGGGAGCACCGTGCACAGTTCCCATCTCCCTGTCCCTGGGTCAGACCCACACCGGGAGCACCGTGCACAGTTCCCGTCTCCCTATCACTGGGTCAGACTCACACCGGGAGCAGCGTGCACAGTTCCCGTCTCCCTATCCCTGGGTCAGACTCACACCGGGAGCACCGTGCACAGTTCCTGTCTCCCTATCCCTGGGTCAGACCCACACCGGGAGCACCGTGCACAGTTCCCGTCGTCCTATCCCTGGGTCAGACCCAGACCGGGAGCACCGAGCACAGTTCCTGTCTCCCTATCCCTGGGTCAGACTCACACCGGGAGCACCATGCACAGTTCCCGTCGCCCTATCCCTGGGTCAGACCCAGACAGGGAGCACCGTGCACAGTTCCCATCTCCTTTACCCTGGATCAGACCCACACCGGGAGCACCATGCAGAATTCCCATCTCCCTATCCCTGAGTCAGACCCACACTTGAAGCACTGTGCACAATTCCCGTCTCCCTATCCCTGGGTCACACCCATACCAGTAGCACTGTGTACAGTTCCCATCTCCCTATCCCTGGGTCGGACCCACACTTGAAGCACTGTGCACAATTCCCGTCTCCCTATCCCTGGGTCAGACCCACACCTGGAGCACCGTGAACAGTTCCCGTCTCCCTATCAATGGGTCAGATCCACAACGGGAGCACCGTGCACAGTTCCCGTCTCCCTATCCCCGTGTCAGACCCACACCGGGAGCACCGTGCACAGTTCCCGTCTCCCTATCCCTGAGTCAGACCCACACCGGGAGCACCGTGCACAGTTCCCGTCTCCCTATCCCAGGGTAAGACCCACACCGGGACACCGTGCACAGTTCCTGTCTCCCTATTCCTGGGTCAGGCCCACACCAGGAGCACCGCTCACCGTTCCCGTCTCCTCATCCCTGTGTCAGATCCACACCGGTAGCACCGTGCACAGTTCCCGTCTCCCAGTCCCTGGGTCAGACCCAGACCGGGAGCACCGTGCACAATTTCTGTCTCCCTATCCCTGGGTCAGACCCACATTGACAGCACCGTGTACAGTTCCCATCTCCCTATCCCTGGGTCAGACCCACACCAGGAGCACCGTGCACCGTTCCCGTCTCCTCATCCCTGTGTCAGATCCATACCGGTAGCACCGTGCACAGTTCCCGTCTCCCTGTCCCTGGGTCAGACCCAGACCGGGAGCACCGTGCACAATTTCTGTCTCCCTATCCCTGGGTCAGACCCACATCGGTAGCACCATGCACAATTCCTGTCTCCCTGTCCCTGGGTCAGACCTACACCGGGAGCAGCGTGCACAGTTTCTGTCTCCCTATCCCTGGGTCAGACTCACACCGGGAGCACCGTGCACAGTTCCTGTCTCCCTATCCCTGGGTCAGACCCACACCGGGAGCACCGTGCACAGTTCCTGTCTCCCTATCCCTGAGTCAGACCCACATTGACAGCACCGTGTACATATCCCATCTCCCTCTCCCTGGGTCAGACCCACACCGGGAGCACCGTGCACAGTTCCCATCTCCCAGTCCCTGGGTCGGACCCACACCGGGAGCACCGTGCACAGTTCCCGTCTCCCTATCACTGGGTCAGACTCACACCGGGAGCAGCGTGCACAGTTCCCGTCTCCCTATCCCTGGGTCAGACCCACACCGGGAGCACCGTGCACAGTTCCCGTCGTCCTATCCCTGGGTCAGACCCAGACCGGGAGCACCGAGCACAGTTCCCGTCTCCCTATCCCTGGGTCAGACCCACACCGGGAGCACCGTGCACAGTTCCCGTCGTCCTATCCCTGGGTCAGACCCAGACCGGGAGCACCGAGCACAGTTCCTGTCTCCCTATCCCTGGGTCAGACTCACACCGGGAGCACCATGCACAGTTCCCGTCGCCCTATCCCTGGGTCAGACCCAGACCGGGAGCACCGAGCACAGTTCCCGTCTCCCTATCCCTGGGTGAGACCCACACCGGGAGCACCGTGCACAGTTCCCGTCGTCCTATCCCTGGGTCAGACCCAGACCGGGAGCACCGAGCACAGTTCCCGTCTCCCTATCCCTGGGTGAGACCCACACCGGGAGCACCGTGCACAGTTCCCGTCGTCCTATCCCTGGGTCAGACCCAGACCGGGAGCACCGAGCACAGTTCCTGTCTCCCTATCCCTGGGTCAGACTCACACCGGGAGCACCATGCACAGTTCCCGTCGCCCTATCCCTGGGTCAGACCCAGACAGGGAGCACCGTGCACAGTTCCCATCTCCTTAACCCTGGATCAGACCCACACCGGGAGCACCATGCAGAATTCCCATCTCCCTATCCCTGAGTCAGACCCACACTTGAAGCAATGTGCACAATTCCCGTCTCCCTATCCCTGGGTCACACCCATACCAGTAGCACTGTGTACAGTTCCCATCTCCCTATCCCTGGGTCGGACCCACACTTGAAGCACTGTGCACAATTCCCGTCTCCCTATCCCTGCGTCAGACCCACACAGGGAGCACCGTACACAGTTTCCGACTTTCTATCCCTGGGTCAGACCCACACCAGGAGTACCGTGCACAGTTCCCGTCTCTCTATCCCTGCGTCAGACCCACACCTGGAGCACCATGAACAGTTCCCGTCTCCCTATCAATGCGTCAGACCCATACCGGGAGCACCGAGCACAGTTCCCATCTCCCTATCCCCGTGTCAGACCCACACCGGGAGCACCGTGCACAGTTCCCGTCGCCCTATCCCTGGGTCAGAGCCAGACCGGGAGCACCGAGCACAGTTCCTTTCTCCCTATCCCTGGGTCAGACCCATACCGGGAGCAACGTGCACAGTTCCTGTTTCCCTATCCCTGGGTCAGACCCACACCGGAAGCACCGTGCACAGTTCCTGTCTCCCTGTCCCTGGGTCAGACCCACACCGGGACCACCGTGCACAGTTCCCGTCTCCCTATCACTGGGTCAGATCCACAACGGGAGCACCGTACACAGTTCCCGTCTCCCTATCCCCGTGTCAGACCCACACCGGGAGCACCGTGCACAGTTCCCGCCTCCCTATCCCTGAGTCAGACCCACACCGGGAGCACCGTGCACAGTTCCCGTCTCCCTATCCCTGAGTCAGACCCACACCGGGAGCACCGTGCACAGTTCCCTTTTCCCTATCCCTGGGTCAGACCCACACCGGGAGCACCGTGCACAGTTCCCGTTACCCTATCCCTGGGTCAGACCCACACCGGGAGCTCTGTGCACAGTTCCCGTCTCCCTATCCCAGGGTCAGACCCACACCGGGACACCGTGCACAGTTCCTGTCTCCCTATTCCTGGGTCAGGCCCACACCAGGAGCACCGTGCACAGTTTCCGTCTCCATATCCCTGGGTCAGACCCATACCGGGAGCACTGTGCACAGTTCCCGTCTCCCTATCTCTGGGTCGGACCCATATCGGAAGCACCGTGTAGAATTCCCGTCTCCCCATCCCTGTGTCAGACCCACACCGGTAGCACCGTGCACAGTTCCCGTTTCCCTATCCCTGGGTCAGACCCACATTGACAGCACCGTGTCCATATCCCATCTCCCTCTCCCTGGGTCAGACCCACACCGGGAGCACCGTGCACAGTTCCCATCTCCCTGTCCCTGGGTCAGACCCACACCGGGAGCACCGTGCACAGTTCCCGTCTCCCTATCACTGGGTCAGACTCACACCGGGAGCAGCGTGCACAGTTCCCGTCTCCCTATCCCTGGGTCAGACCCACACCGGGAGCCCCGTGCACAGTTCCCGTCGTCCTATCCCTGGGTCAGACCCAGACGGGGAGCACCGAGCACAGTTCCTGTCTCCCTATCCCTGGATCAGACCCACACCGGGAGCACCATGCAGAATTCCCATCTCCCTATCCCTGAGTCAGACCCACACTTGAAGCACTGTGCACAATTCCCGTCTCCCTATCCCTGGGTCACACCCATACCAGTAGCACTGTGTACAGTTCCCATCTCCCTATCCCTGGGTCGGACCCACACTTGAAGCACTGTGCACAATTCCCGTCTCCCTATCCCTGCGTCAGACCCACACAGGGAGCACCGTACACAGTTTCCGACTTTCTATCCCTGGGTCAGACCCACACCAGGAGTACCGTGCACAGTTCCCGTCTCTCTATCCCTGGGTCAGACCCACACCTGGAGCACCGTGAACAGTTCCCGTCTCCCTATCAATGGGTCAGACCCATACCGGGAGCACCGAGCACAGTTCCCATCTCCCTATCCCCGTGTCAGACCCACACCGGGAGCACCGTGCACAGTTCCCGTCGCCCTATCCCTGGGTCAGACCCATACCGGGAGCACCGAGCACAGTTCCTTTCTCCCTATCCCTGGGTCAGACCCATACTGGGAGCACCGTGCACAGTTCCTGTATCCCTATCCCTGGGTCAGACCCACACCGGAAGCACCGTGCACAGTTCCTGTCTCCCTGTCCCTGGGTCAGACCCACACCGGGAGCACCGTGCACAGTTCCCGTCTCCCTATCACTGGGTCAGATCCACAACGGGAGCACCGTGCACAGTTCCCGTCTCCCTATCCCCGTGTCAGACCCACACCGGGAGCACCGTGCACAGTTCCCGTCTCCCTATCCCTGAGTCAGACCCACACCGGGAGCACCGTGCACAGTTCCCGTTACCCTATCCCTGGGTCAGACCCACACCGGGAGCTCTGTGCACAGTTCCCGTCTCCCTATCCCAGGGTGAGACCCACACCGGGACACGGTGCACAGTTACTGTCTCCCTATTCCTGGGTCAGGCCCACACCAGGAGCACCGTGCACCGTTCCCGTCTCCTCATCCCTGTGTCAGATCCACACCGGTAGCACCGTGCACAGTTCCCGTCTCCCTGTCCCTGGGTCAGACCCAGACCGGGAGCACCGTGCACAATTTCTGTCTCCCTATCCCTGGGTCAGACCCACATAGACAGCACCGTGAACAGTTCCAATCTCCCTATCCCTGGGTCAGACCCACACCAGGAGCACCGTGCACCGTTCCCGTCTCCTCATCCCTGTGTCAGATCCACACCGGTAGCACCGTGCACAGTTCCCATCTCCCTGTCCCTGGGTCAGACCCAGACCGGGAGCACCGTGCACAATTTCTGTCTCCCTATCCCTGGGTCAGACCCACATCGGTAGCACCATGCACAATTCCTGTCTCCCTGTCCCTGGGTCAGACCTACACCGGGAGCAGCGTGCACAGTTTCTGTCTCCCTATCCCTGGGTCAGACTCACACCGGGAGCACTGTGCACAGTTCCTGTCTCCCTATCCCTGGGTCAGACCCACACCGGGAGCACCGTGCACAGTTCCTGTCTCCCTATCCCTGAGTCAGACCCACATTGACAGCACCGTGTACATATCCCATCTCCCTCTCCCTGGGTCAGACCCACACCGGGAGCACCGTGCACAGTTCCCATCTCCCTGTCCCTGGGTCAGACCCACACCGGGAGCACCGTGCACAGTTCCCGTCTCCCTATCACTGGGTCAGACTCACACCGGGAGCAGCGTGCACAGTTCCCGTCTCCCTATCCCTGGGTCAGACCCACACCGGGAGCACCGTGCACAGTTCCCGTCGTCCTATCCCTGGGTCAGACCCAGACCGGGAGCACCGAGCACAGTTCCCGTCTCCCTATCCCTGGGTCAGACCCACACCGGGAGCACCGTGCACAGTTCCCGTCGTCCTATCCCTGGGTCAGACCCAGACCGGGAGCACCGAGCACAGTTCCTGTCTCCCTATCCCTGGGTCAAACTCACACCGGGAGCACCATGCACAGTTCCCGTCGCCCTATCCCTGGGTCAGACCCAGACAGGGAGCACCGTGCACAGTTCCCATCTCCTTAACCCTGGATCAGACCCACACCGGGAGCACCATGCAGAATTCCCATCTCCCTATCCCTGAGTCAGACCCACACTTGAAGCAATGTGCACAATTCCCGTCTCCCTATCCCTGGGTCACACCCACACCAGTAGCACTGTGTACAGTTCCAATCTCCCTATCCCTGGGTCGGACCCACACTTGAAGCACTGTGCACAATTCCCGTCTCCCTATCCCTGCGTCAGACCCACACAGGGAGCACCGTACACAGTTTCCGACTTTCTATCCCTGGGTCAGACCCACACCAGGAGTACCGTGCACAGTTCCCGTCTCTCTATCCCTGCGTCAGACCCACACCTGGAGCACCATGAACAGTTCCCGTCTCCCTATCAATGGGTCAGACCCATACCGGGAGCACCGAGCACAGTTCCCATCTCCCTATCCCCGTGTCAGACCCACACCGGGAGCACCGTGCACAGTTCCCGTCGCCCTATCCCTGGGTCAGAGCCAGACCGGGAGCACCGAGCACAGTTCCTTTCTCCCTATCCCTGGGTCAGACCCATACCGGGAGCAACGTGCACAGTTCCTGTTTCCGTATCCCTGGGTCAGACTCACACCGGGAGCAGCGTGCACAGTTCCCGTCTCCCTATCCCTGGGTCAGACCCACACCGGGAGCACCGTGCACAGTTCCCGTCGTCCTATCCCTGGGTCAGACCCAGACCGGGAGCACCGAGCACAGTTCCTGTCTCCCTATCCCTGGGTCAGACTCACACCGGGAGCACCATGCACAGTTCCCGTCGCCCTATCCCTGGGTCAGACCCAGACAGGGAGCACCGTGCACAGTTCCCATCTCCTTAACCCTGGATCAGACCCACACCGGGAGCACCATGCAGAATTCCCATCTCCCTATCCCTGAGTCAGACCCACACTTGAAGCACTGTGCACAATTCCCGTCTCCCTATCCCTGGGTCACACCCATACCAGTAGCACTGTGTACAGTTCCCATCTCCCTATCCCTGGGTCGGACCCACACTTGAAGCACTGTGCACAATTCCCGTCTCCCTATCACTGCGTCAGACCCACACAGGGAGCACCGTACACAGTTTCCGACTTTCTATCCCTGGGTCAGACCCACACCAGGAGTACCGTGCACAGTTCCCGTCTCTCTATCCCTGGGTCAGACCCACACCTGGAGCACCGTGAACAGTTCCCGTCTCCCTATCAATGGGTCAGACCCATACCGGGAGCACCGTGCACAATTTCTGTCTCCCTATCCCTGGGTCAGACCCACATCAGTAGCACCGTGCACAATTTCTGTCTCCCTATCCCTGGGTCAGACCCACATTGACAGCACCGTGTACAGTTCCCATCTCCCTATCCCTGGGTCAGACCCACACCAGGAGCACCGTGCACCGTTCCCGTCTCCTCATCCCTGTGTCAGATCCACACCGGTAGCACCGTGCACAGTTCCCATCTCCCTGTCCCTGGGTCAGACCCAGACCGGGAGCACCGTGCACAATTTCTGTCTCCCTATCCCTGGGTCAGACCCACATCGGTAGCACCATGCACAATTCCTGTCTCCCTGTCCCTGGGTCAGACCTACACCGGGAGCAGCGTGCACAGTTTCTGTCTCCCTATCCCTGGGTCAGACTCACACCGGGAGCACTGTGCACAGTTCCTGTCTCCCTATCCCTGGGTCAGACCCACACCGGGAGCACCGTGCACAGTTCCTGTCTCCCTATCCCTGAGTCAGACCCATATTGACAGCACCGTGTACATATCCCATCTCCCTCTCCCTGGGTCAGACCCACACCGGGAGCACCGTGCACAGTTCCCATCTCCCTGTCCCTGGGTCAGACCCACACCGGGAGCACCGTGCACAGTTCCCGTCTCCCTATCACTGGGTCAGACTCACACCGGGAGCAGCGTGCACAGTTCCCGTCTCCCTATCCCTGGGTCAGACCCACACCGGGAGCACCGTGCACAGTTCCCGTCGTCCTATCCCTGGGTCAGACCCAGACCGGGAGCACCGAGCACAGTTCCCGTCTCCCTATCCCTGGGTCAGACCCACACCGGGAGCACCGTGCACAGTTCCCGTCGTCCTATCCCTGGGTCAGACCCAGACCGGGAGCACCGAGCACAGTTCCTGTCTCCCTATCCCTGGGTCAAACTCACACCGGGAGCACCATGCACAGTTCCCGTCGCCCTATCCCTGGGTCAGACCCAGACAGGGAGCACCGTGCACAGTTCCCATCTCCTTAACCCTGGATCAGACCCACACCGGGAGCACCATGCAGAATTCCCATCTCCCTATCCCTGAGTCAGACCCACACTTGAAGCAATGTGCACAATTCCCGTCTCCCTATCCCTGGGTCACACCCACACCAGTAGCACTGTGTACAGTTCCAATCTCCCTATCCCTGGGTCGGACCCACACTTGAAGCACTGTGCACAATTCCCGTCTCCCTATCCCTGCGTCAGACCCACACAGGGAGCACCGTACACAGTTTCCGACTTTCTATCCCTGGGTCAGACCCACACCAGGAGTACCGTGCACAGTTCCCGTCTCTCTATCCCTGCGTCAGACCCACACCTGGAGCACCATGAACAGTTCCCGTCTCCCTATCAATGGGTCAGACCCATACCGGGAGCACCGAGCACAGTTCCCATCTCCCTATCCCCGTGTCAGACCCACACCGGGAGCACCGTGCACAGTTCCCGTCGCCCTATCCCTGGGTCAGAGCCAGACCGGGAGCACCGAGCACAGTTCCTTTCTCCCTATCCCTGGGTCAGACCCATACCGGGAGCAACGTGCACAGTTCCTGTTTCCGTATCCCTGGGTCAGACTCACACCGGGAGCAGCGTGCACAGTTCCCGTCTCCCTATCCCTGGGTCAGACCCACACCGGGAGCACCGTGCACAGTTCCCGTCGTCCTATCCCTGGGTCAGACCCAGACCGGGAGCACCGAGCACAGTTCCTGTCTCCCTATCCCTGGGTCAGACTCACACCGGGAGCACCATGCACAGTTCCCGTCGCCCTATCCCTGGGTCAGACCCAGACAGGGAGCACCGTGCACAGTTCCCATCTCCTTAACCCTGGATCAGACCCACACCGGGAGCACCATGCAGAATTCCCATCTCCCTATCCCTGAGTCAGACCCACACTTGAAGCACTGTGCACAATTCCCGTCTCCCTATCCCTGGGTCACACCCATACCAGTAGCACTGTGTACAGTTCCCATCTCCCTATCCCTGGGTCGGACCCACACTTGAAGCACTGTGCACAATTCCCGTCTCCCTATCACTGCGTCAGACCCACACAGGGAGCACCGTACACAGTTTCCGACTTTCTATCCCTGGGTCAGACCCACACCAGGAGTACCGTGCACAGTTCCCGTCTCTCTATCCCTGGGTCAGACCCACACCTGGAGCACCGTGAACAGTTCCCGTCTCCCTATCAATGGGTCAGACCCATACCGGGAGCACCGTGCACAATTTCTGTCTCCCTATCCCTGGGTCAGACCCACATCAGTAGCACCGTGCACAATTTCTGTCTCCCTATCCCTGGGTCAGACCCACATTGACAGCACCGTGTACAGTTCCCATCTCCCTATCCCTGGGTCAGACCCACACCAGGAGCACCGTGCACCGTTCCCGTCTCCTCATCCCTGTGTCAGATCCACACCGGTAGCACCGTGCACAGTTCCCATCTCCCTGTCCCTGGGTCAGACCCAGACCGGGAGCACCGTGCACAATTTCTGTCTCCCTATCCCTGGGTCAGACCCACATCGGTAGCACCATGCACAATTCCTGTCTCCCTGTCCCTGGGTCAGACCTACACCGGGAGCAGCGTGCACAGTTTCTGTCTCCCTATCCCTGGGTCAGACTCACACCGGGAGCACTGTGCACAGTTCCTGTCTCCCTATCCCTGGGTCAGACCCACACCGGGAGCACCGTGCACAGTTCCTGTCTCCCTATCCCTGAGTCAGACCCACATTGACAGCACCGTGTACATATCCCATCTCCCTCTCCCTGGGTCAGACCCACACCGGGAGCACCGTGCACAGTTCCCATCTCCCTGTCCCTGGGTCAGACCCACACCGGGAGCACCGTGCACAGTTCCCGTCTCCCTATCACTGGGTCAGACTCACACCGGGAGCAGCGTGCACAGTTCCCGTCTCCCTATCCCTGGGTCAGACCCACACCGGGAGCACCGTGCACAGTTCCCGTCGTCCTATCCCTGGGTCAGACCCAGACCGGGAGCACCGAGCACAGTTCCCGTCTCCCTATCCCTGGGTCAGACCCACACCGGGAGCACCGTGCACAGTTCCCGTCGTCCTATCCCTGGGTCAGACCCAGAGCGGGAGCACCGAGCACAGTTCCTGTCTCCCTATCCCTGGGTCAAACTCACACCGGGAGCACCATGCACAGTTCCCGTCGCCCTATCCCTGGGTCAGACCCAGACAGGGAGCACCGTGCACAGTTCCCATCTCCTTAACCCTGGATCAGACCCACACCGGGAGCACCATGCAGAATTCCCATCTCCCTATCCCTGAGTCAGACCCACACTTGAAGCAATGTGCACAATTCCCGTCTCCCTATCCCTGGGTCACACCCACACCAGTAGCACTGTGTACAGTTCCAATCTCCCTATCCCTGGGTCGGACCCACACTTGAAGCACTGTGCACAATTCCCGTCTCCCTATCCCTGCGTCAGACCCACACAGGGAGCACCGTACACAGTTTCCGACTTTCTATCCCTGGGTCAGACCCACACCAGGAGTACCGTGCACAGTTCCCGTCTCTCTATCCCTGCGTCAGACCCACACCTGGAGCACCATGAACAGTTCCCGTCTCCCTATCAATGGGTCAGACCCATACCGGGAGCACCGAGCACAGTTCCCATCTCCCTATCCCCGTGTCAGACCCACACCGGGAGCACCGTGCACAGTTCCCGTCGCCCTATCCCTGGGTCAGAGCCAGACCGGGAGCACCGAGCACAGTTCCTTTCTCCCTATCCCTGGGTCAGACCCATACCGGGAGCAACGTGCACAGTTCCTGTTTCCGTATCCCTGGGTCAGACTCACACCGGGAGCAGCGTGCACAGTTCCCGTCTCCCTATCCCTGGGTCAGACCCACACCGGGAGCACCGTGCACAGTTCCCGTCGTCCTATCCCTGGGTCAGACCCAGACCGGGAGCACCGAGCACAGTTCCTGTCTCCCTATCCCTGGGTCAGACTCACACCGGGAGCACCATGCACAGTTCCCGTCGCCCTATCCCTGGGTCAGACCCAGACAGGGAGCACCGTGCACAGTTCCCATCTCCTTAACCCTGGATCAGACCCACACCGGGAGCACCATGCAGAATTCCCATCTCCCTATCCCTGAGTCAGACCCACACTTGAAGCACTGTGCACAATTCCCGTCTCCCTATCCCTGGGTCACACCCATACCAGTAGCACTGTGTACAGTTCCCATCTCCCTATCCCTGGGTCGGACCCACACTTGAAGCACTGTGCACAATTCCCGTCTCCCTATCCCTGCGTCAGACCCACACAGGGAGCACCGTACACAGTTTCCGACTTTCTATCCCTGGGTCAGACCCACACCAGGAGTACCGTGCACAGTTCCCGTCTCTCTATCCCTGGGTCAGACCCACACCTGGAGCACCGTGAACAGTTCCCGTCTCCCTATCAATGGGTCAGACCCATACCGGGAGCACCGTGCACAATTTCTGTCTCCCTATCCCTGGGTCAGACCCACATCAGTAGCACCATGCACAATTCCTGTCTCCCTGTCCCTGGGTCAGACCTACACCGGGAGCAGCGTGCACAGTTTCTGTCTCCCTATCCCTGGGTCAGACTCACACCGGGAGCACCGTGCATAGTTCCTGTCTCCCTATCCCTGGGTCAGACCCACACCGGGAGCACCGTGCACAGTTCCTGTCTCCCTATCCCTGAGTCAGACCCACATTGACAGCACCGTGTACATATCCCATCTCCCTCCTTCTGGGTCAGACCCACACCGGGAGCACCGTGCACAGTTCCCGTCTCCCTATCACTGGGTCAGACCCACACCGGGAGCACCG
Organism: Mobula hypostoma; assembly: GCF_963921235.1. Lineage (NCBI taxonomy): Eukaryota > Metazoa > Chordata > Chondrichthyes > Myliobatiformes > Myliobatidae > Mobula > Mobula hypostoma. The sequence goes on along the minus strand of NW_026948165.1, from coordinate 215,166 downwards.
TGCACAGTTCCCGTCGTCCTATCCCTGGGTCAGACCCAGACCGGGAGCACCGAGCACAGTTCCTGTCTCCCTATCCCTGGGTCAGACTCACACCGGGAGCACCATGCACAGTTCCCGTCGCCCTATCCCTGGGTCAGACCCAGACAGGGAGCACCGTGCACAGTTCCCATCTCCTTTACCCTGGATCAGACCCACACCGGGAGCACCATGCAGAATTCCCATCTCCCTATCCCTGAGTCAGACCCACACTTGAAGCACTGTGCACAATTCCCGTCTCCCTATCCCTGGGTCACACCCATACCAGTAGCACTGTGTACAGTTCCCATCTCCCTATCCCTGGGTCGGACCCACACTTGAAGCACTGTGCACAATTCCCGTCTCCCTATCCCTGCGTCAGACCCACACAGGGAGCACCGTACACACTTTCCGACTTTCTATCCCTGGGTCAGACCCACACCAGGAGTACCGTGCACAGTTCCCGTCTCTCTATCCCTGGGTCAGACCCACACCTGGAGCACCGTGAACAGTTCCCGTCTCCCTATCAATGGGTCAGACCCATACCGGGAGCACCGAGCACAGTTTCCATCTCCCTATCCCCGTGTCAGACCCACACCGGGAGCACCGTGCACAGTTCCCGTCGCACTATCCCTGGGTCAGACCCAGACCGGGAGCACCGAGCACAGTTCGTTTCTCCCTATCCCTGGGTCAGACCCATACTGGGAGCACCGTGCACAGTTCCTGTTTCCCTATCCCTGGGTCAGACCCACACCGGGAGCACCGTGCACAGTTCCCGTCTCCCTATCACTGGGTCAGATCCACAACGGGAGCACCGTGCACAGTTCCCGTCTCCCTATCCCCGTGTCAGACCCACACCGGGAGCACCGTGCACAGTTCCCGTCTCCCTATCCCTGAGTCAGACCCACACCGGGAGCACCGTGCACAGTTCCCGTTACCCTATCCCTGGGTCAGACCCACACCGGGAGCTCTGTGCACAGTTCCCGTCTCCCTATCCCAGGGTCAGACCCACACCGGGACACCGTGCACAGTTCCTGTCTCCCTATTCCTGGGTCAGGCCCACACCAGGAGCACCGTGCACCGTTCCCGTCTCCTCATCCCTGTGTCAGATCCACACCGGTAGCACCGTGCACAGTTCCCGTCTCCCTGTCCCTGGGTCAGACCCAGACCGGGAGCACCGTGCACAATTTCTGTCTCCCTATCCCTGGGTCAGACCCACATTGACAGCACCATGTACAGTTCCCATCTCCCTATCCCTGGGTCAGACCAACACCAGGAGCACCGTGCACAGTTCCCGTCTCCTCATCCCTGTGTCAGATCCACACCGGTAGCACCGTGCACAGTTACCGTCTCCCTGTCCCTGGGTCAGACCCAGACCGGGAGCACCGTGCACAATTTCTGTCTCCCTATCCCTGGGTCAGACCCACATCGGTAGCACCATGCACAATTCCTGTCTCCCTGTCCCTGGGTCAGACCTACACCGGGAGCAGCGTGCACAGTTTCTGTCTCCCTATCCCTGGGTCAGACTCACACCGGGAGCACCGTGCACAGTTCCTGTCTCCCTATCCCTGGGTCAGACCCACACCGGGAGCACCGTGCACAGTTCCTGTCTCCCTATCCCTGAGTCAGACCCACATTGACAGCACCGTGTACATATCCCATCTCCCTCTCCCTGGGTCAGACCCACACCGGGAGCACCGTGCACAGTTCCCATCTCCCTGTCCCTGGGTCAGACCCACACCGGGAGCACCGTGCACAGTTCCCGTCTCCCTATCACTGGGTCAGACTCACACCGGGAGCAGCGTGCACAGTTCCCGTCTCCCTATCCCTGGGTCAGACCCACACCGGGAGCACCGTGCACAGTTCCCGTCGTCCTATCCCTGGGTCAGACCCAGACCGGGAGCACCGAGCACAGTTCCCGTCTCCCTATCCCTGGGTCAGACCCACACCGGGAGCACCGTGCACAGTTCCCGTCGTCCTATCCCTGGGTCAGACCCAGACCGGGAGCACCGAGCACAGTTCCTGTCTCCCTATCCCTGGGTCAGACTCACACCGGGAGCACCATGCACAGTTCCCGTCGCCCTATCCCTGGGTCAGACCCAGACAGGGAGCACCGTGCACAGTTCCCATCTCCTTAACCCTGGATCAGACCCACACCGGGAGCACCATGCAGAATTCCCATCTCCCTATCCCTGAGTCAGACCCACACTTGAAGCAATGTGCACAATTCCCGTCTCCCTATCCCTGGGTCACACCCATACCAGTAGCACTGTGTACAGTTCCCATCTCCCTATCCCTGGGTCGGACCCACACTTGAAGCACTGTGCACAATTCCCGTCTCCCTATCCCTGCGTCAGACCCACACCTGGAGCACCATGAACAGTTCCCGTCTCCCTATCAATGGGTCAGACCCATACCGGGAGCACCGAGCACAGTTCCCATCTCCCTATCCCCGTGTCAGACCCACACCGGGAGCACCGTGCACAGTTCCCGTCGCCCTATCCCTGGGTCAGACCCAGACCGGGAGCACCGAGCACAGTTCCTTTCTCCCTATCCCTGGGTCAGACCCATACCGGGAGCAACGTGCACAGTTCCTGTTTCCCTATCCCTGGGTCAGACCCACACCTGTAGCACCGTGCACAGTTCCCGTCTCCCTATCCCCGTGTCAGACCCACACCGGGAGCACCGTGCACAGTTCCCGTCGTCCTATCCCTTGGTCAGACCCACACCGGGAGCACCGTGCACAGTTCCCGTTACCCTATCCCTGGGTCAGACCCACACCGGGAGCTCTGTGCACAGTTCCCGTCTCCCTATCCCAGGGTCAGACCCACACCGGGACACCGTGCACAGTTCCTGTCTCCCTATTCCTGGGTCAGGCCCACACCAGGAGCACCGTGCACAGTTTCCGTCTCCATATCCCTGGGTCAGACCCATACCGGGAGCACTGTGCACAGTTCCCGTCTCCCTATCTCTGGGTCGGACCCATATCGGAAGCACCGTGTAGAATTCCCGTCTCCCCATCCCTGTGTCAGACCCACACCGGTAGCACCGTGCACAGTTCCCGTTTCCCTATCCCTGGGTCAGACCCACATTGACAGCACCGTGTCCATATCCCATCTCCCTCTCCCTGGGTCAGACCCACACCGGGAGCACCGTGCACAGTTCCCATCTCCCTGTCCCTGGGTCAGACCCACACCGGGAGCACAGTGCACAGTTCCCGTCTCCCTATCACTGGGTCAGACTCACACCGGGAGCAGCGTGCACAGTTCCCGTCTCCCTATCCCTGGGTCAGACCCACACCGGGAGCCCCGTGCACAGTTCCCGTCGTCCTATCCCTGGGTCAGACCCAGACGGGGAGCACCGAGCACAGTTCCTGTCTCCCTATCCCTGGGTCAGACTCACACCGGGAGCACCATGCACAGTTCCCGTCGTCCTATCCCTGGGTCAGACCCAGACAGGGAGCACTGTGCACAGTTCCCATCTCCTTAACCCTGGATCAGACCCACACCGGGAGCACCATGCAGAATTCCCATCTCCCTATCCCTGAGTCAGACCCACACTTGAAGCACTGTGCATAATTCCCGTCTCCCTATCCCTGCGTCAGACCCACACAGGGAGCACCGTACACAGTTTCCGACTTTCTATCCCTGGGTCAGACCCACACCAGGAGTACCGTGCACAGTTCCCGTCTCACTATCCCTGGGTCAGACCCACACCTGGAGCACCGTGAACAGTTCCCGTCTCCCTATCAATGGGTCAGACCAATACCGGGAGCACCGAGCACAGTTCCCATCTCCCTATCCCCGTGTCAGACCCACACCGGGAGCACCGTGCACAGTTCCCGTCGCCCTATCCCTGGGTCAGAGCCAGACCGGGAGCACCGAGCACAGTTCCTTTCTCCCTATCCCTGGGTCAGACCCATACCGGGAGCAACGTGCACAGTTCCTGTTTCCGTATCCCTGGGTCAGACTCACACCGGGAGCAGCGTGCACAGTTCCCGTCTCCCTATCCCTGGGTCAGACCCACACCGGGAGCACCGTGCACAGTTCCCGTCGTCCTATCCCTGGGTCAGACCCAGACCGGGAGCACCGAGCACAGTTCCTGTCTCCCTATCCCTGGGTCAGACTCACACCGGGAGCACCATGCACAGTTCCCGTCGCCCTATCCCTGGGTCAGACCCAGACAGGGAGCACCGTGCACAGTTCCCATCTCCTTAACCCTGGATCAGACCCACACCGGGAGCACCATGCAGAATTCCCATCTCCCTATCCCTGAGTCAGACCCACACTTGAAGCACTGTGCACAATTCCCGTCTCCCTATCCCTGGGTCACACCCATACCAGTAGCACTGTGTACAGTTCCCATCTCCCTATCCCTGGGTCGGACCCACACTTGAAGCACTGTGCACAATTCCCGTCTCCCTATCCCTGCGTCAGACCCACACAGGGAGCACCGTACACAGTTTCCGACTTTCTATCCCTGGGTCAGACCCACACCAGGAGTACCGTGCACAGTTCCCGTCTCTCTATCCCTGGGTCAGACCCACACCTGGAGCACCGTGAACAGTTCCCGTCTCCCTATCAATGGGTCAGACCCATACCGGGAGCACCGTGCACAATTTCTGTCTCCCTATCCCTGGGTCAGACCCACATCAGTAGCACCATGCACAATTCCTGTCTCCCTGTCCCTGGGTCAGACCTACACCGGGAGCAGCGTGCACAGTTTCTGTCTCCCTATCCCTGGGTCAGACTCACACCGGGAGCACCGTGCATAGTTCCTGTCTCCCTATCCCTGGGTCAGACCCACACCGGGAGCACCGTGCACAGTTCCTGTCTCCCTATCCCTGAGTCAGACCCACATTGACAGCACCGTGTACATATCCCATCTCCCTCCTTCTGGGTCAGACCCACACCGGGAGCACCGTGCACAGTTCCCGTCTCCCTATCACTGGGTCAGACCCACACCGGGAGCACCGTGCACAGTTCCCGTCGTCCTATCCCTGGGTCAGACCCAGACCGGGAGCACCGAGCACAGTTCCTGTCTCCCTATCCCTGGGTCAGACTCACACCGGGAGCACCATGCACAGTTCCCGTCGCCCTATCCCTGGGTCAGACCCAGACAGGGAGCACCGTGCACAGTTCCCATCTCCTTTACCCTGGATCAGACCCACACCGGGAGCACCATGCAGAATTCCCATCTCCCTATCCCTGAGTCAGACCCACACTTGAAGCACTGTGCACAATTCCCGTCTCCCTATCCCTGGGTCACACCCATACCAGTAGCACTGTGTACAGTTCCCATCTCCCTATCCCTGGGTCGGACCCACACTTGAAGCACTGTGCACAATTCCCGTCTCCCTATCCCTGCGTCAGACCCACACAGGGAGCACCGTACACACTTTCCGACTTTCTATCCCTGGGTCAGACCCACACCAGGAGTACCGTGCACAGTTCCCGTCTCTCTATCCCTGGGTCAGACCCACACCTGGAGCACCGTGAACAGTTCCCGTCTCCCTATCAATGGGTCAGACCCATACCGGGAGCACCGAGCACAGTTTCCATCTCCCTATCCCCGTGTCAGACCCACACCGGGAGCACCGTGCACAGTTCCCGTCGCACTATCCCTGGGTCAGACCCAGACCGGGAGCACCGAGCACAGTTCGTTTCTCCCTATCCCTGGGTCAGACCCATACTGGGAGCACCGTGCACAGTTCCTGTTTCCCTATCCCTGGGTCAGACCCACACCGGGAGCACCGTGCACAGTTCCCGTCTCCCTATCACTGGGTCAGATCCACAACGGGAGCACCGTGCACAGTTCCCGTCTCCCTATCCCCGTGTCAGACCCACACCGGGAGCACCGTGCACAGTTCCCGTCTCCCTATCCCTGAGTCAGACCCACACCGGGAGCACCGTGCACAGTTCCCGTTACCCTATCCCTGGGTCAGACCCACACCGGGAGCTCTGTGCACAGTTCCCGTCTCCCTATCCCAGGGTCAGACCCACACCGGGACACCGTGCACAGTTCCTGTCTCCCTATTCCTGGGTCAGGCCCACACCAGGAGCACCGTGCACCGTTCCCGTCTCCTCATCCCTGTGTCAGATCCACACCGGTAGCACCGTGCACAGTTCCCGTCTCCCTGTCCCTGGGTCAGACCCAGACCGGGAGCACCGTGCACAATTTCTGTCTCCCTATCCCTGGGTCAGACCCACATTGACAGCACCATGTACAGTTCCCATCTCCCTATCCCTGGGTCAGACCAACACCAGGAGCACCGTGCACCGTTCCCGTCTCCTCATCCCTGTGTCAGATCCACACCGGTAGCACCGTGCACAGTTACCGTCTCCCTGTCCCTGGGTCAGACCCAGACCGGGAGCACCGTGCACAATTTCTGTCTCCCTATCCCTGGGTCAGACCCACATCGGTAGCACCATGCACAATTCCTGTCTCCCTGTCCCTGGGTCAGACCTACACCGGGAGCAGCGTGCACCGTTTCTGTCTCCCTATCCCTGGGTCAGACTCACACCGGGAGCACCGTGCACAGTTCCCCTCTCCCTATCCCTGGGTCAGACCCACACCGGGAGCACCGTGCACAGTTCCTGTCTCCCTATCCCTGAGTCAGACCCACATTGACAGCACCGTGTACATATCCCATCTCCCTCTCCCTGGGTCAGACCCACACCGGGAGCACCGTGCACAGTTCCCATCTCCCTGTCCCTGGGTCAGACCCACACCGGGAGCACCGTGCACAGTTCCCGTCTCCCTATCACTGGGTCAGACTCACACCGGGAGCAGCGTGCACAGTTCCCGTCTCCCTATCCCTGGGTCAGACCCACACCGGGAGCACCGTGCACAGTTCCCGTCGTCCTATCCCTGGGTCAGACCCAGACCGGGAGCACCGAGCACAGTTCCCGTCTCCCTATCCCTGGGTCAGACCCACACCGGGAGCACCGTGCACAGTTCCCGTCGTCCTATCCCTGGGTCAGACCCAGACCGGGAGCACCGAGCACAGTTCCTGTCTCCCTATCCCTGGGTCAGACTCACACCGGGAGCACCATGCACAGTTCCCGTCGCCCTATCCCTGGGTCAGACCCAGACAGGGAGCACCGTGCACAGTTCCCATCTCCTTAACCCTGGATCAGACCCACACCGGGAGCACCATGCAGAATTCCCATCTCCCTATCCCTGAGTCAGACCCACACTTGAAGCAATGTGCACAATTCCCGTCTCCCTATCCCTGGGTCACACCCATACCAGTAGCACTGTGTACAGTTCCCATCTCCCTATCCCTGGGTCGGACCCACACTTGAAGCACTGTGCACAATTCCCGTCTCCCTATCCCTGCGTCAGACCCACACCTGGAGCACCATGAACAGTTCCCGTCTCCCTATCAATGGGTCAGACCCATACCGGGAGCACCGAGCACAGTTCCCATCTCCCTATCCCCGTGTCAGACCCACACCGGGAGCACCGTGCACAGTTCCCGTCGCCCTATCCCTGGGTCAGAGCCAGACCGGGAGCACCGAGCACAGTTCCTTTCTCCCTATCCCTGGGTCAGACCCATACCGGGAGCAACGTGCACAGTTCCTGTTTCCCTATCCCTGGGTCAGACCCACACCGGAAGCACCGTGCACAGTTCCTGTCTCCCTGTCCCTGGGTCAGACCCACACCGGGACCACCGTGCACAGTTCCCGTCTCCCTATCACTGGGTCAGATCCACAACGGGAGCACCGTGCACAGTTCCCGTCTCCCTATCCCCGTGTCAGACCCACACCGGGAGCACCGTGCACAGTTCCCGCCTCCCTATCCCTGAGTCAGACCCACACCGGGAGCACCGTGCACAGTTCCCGTCGTCCTATCCCTTGGTCAGACCCACACCGGGAGCACCGTGCACAGTTCCCGTTACCCTATCCCTGGGTCAGACCCACACCGGGAGCTCTGTGCACAGTTCCCGTCTCCCTATCCCAGGGTCAGACCCACACCGGGACACCGTGCACAGTTCCTGTCTCCCTATTCCTGGGTCAGGCCCACACCAGGAGCACCGTGCACAGTTTCCGTCTCCATATCCCTGGGTCAGACCCATACCGGGAGCACTGTGCACAGTTCCCGTCTCCCTATCTCTGGGTGGGACCCATATCGGAAGCACCGTGTAGAATTCCCGTCTCCCCATCCCTGTGTCAGACCCACACCGGTAGCACCGTGCACAGTTCCCGTTTCCCTATCCCTGGGTCAGACCCACATTGACAGCACCGTGTCCATATCCCATCTCCCTCTCCCTGGGTCAGACCCACACCGGGAGCACCGTGCACAGTTCCCATCTCCCTGTCCCTGGGTCAGACCCACACCGGGAGCACAGTGCACAGTTCCCGTCTCCCTATCACTGGGTCAGACTCACACCGGGAGCAGCGTGCACAGTTCCCGTCTCCCTATCCCTGGGTCAGACCCACACCGGGAGCCCCGTGCACAGTTCCCGTCGTCCTATCCCTGGGTCAGACCCAGACGGGGAGCACCGAGCACAGTTCCTGTCTCCCTATCCCTGGGTCAGACTCACACCGGGAGCACCATGCACAGTTCCCGTCGTCCTATCCCTGGGTCAGACCCAGACAGGGAGCACTGTGCACAGTTCCCATCTCCTTAACCCTGGATCAGACCCACACCGGGAGCACCATGCAGAATTCCCATCTCCCTATCCCTGAGTCAGACCCACACTTGAAGCACTGTGCATAATTCCCGTCTCCCTATCCCTGCGTCAGACCCACACAGGGAGCACCGTACACAGTTTCCGACTTTCTATCCCTGGGTCAGACCCACACCAGGAGTACCGTGCACAGTTCCCGTCTCACTATCCCTGGGTCAGACCCACACCTGGAGCACCGTGAACAGTTCCCGTCTCCCTATCAATGGGTCAGACCAATACCGGGAGCACCGAGCACAGTTCCCATCTCCCTATCCCCGTGTCAGACCCACACCGGGAGCACCGTGCACAGTTCCCGTCGCCCTATCCCTGGGTCAGACCCATACCGGGAGCACCGTGCACAGTTCCCATCTCCCTGTCCCTGGGTCAGACCCACACCGGGAGCACCGTGCACAGTTCCAGTCTCCCTATCACTGGGTCAGACTCACACCGGGAGCAGCGTGCACAGTTCCCGTCTCCCTATCCCTGGGTCAGACCCACACCGGGAGCACCATGCACAGTTCCCGTCGCCCTATCCCTGGGTCAGACCCAGACAGGGAGCACCGTGCACAGTTCCCATCTCCTTAACCCTGGATCAGACCCACACCGGGAGCACCATGCAGAATTCCCATCTCCCTATCCCTGAGTCAGACCCACACTTGAAGCAATGTGCACAATTCCCGTCTCCCTATCCCTGGGTCACACCCATACCAGTAGCACTGTGTACAGTTCCCATCTCCCTATCCCTGGGTCGGACCCACACTTGAAGCACTGTGCACAATTCCCGTCTCCCTATCCCTGCGTCAGACCCACACCTGGAGCACCATGAACAGTTCCCGTCTCCCTATCAATGGGTCAGACCCATACCGGGAGCACCGAGCACAGTTCCCATCTCCCTATCCCCGTGTCAGACCCACACCGGGAGCACCGTGCACAGTTCCCGTCGCCCTATCCCTGGGTCAGAGCCAGACCGGGAGCACCGAGTACAGTTCCTTTCTCCCTATCCCTGGGTCAGACCCATACCGGGAGCAACGTGCACAGTTCCTGTTTCCCTATCCCTGGGTCAGACCCACACCGGAAGCACCGTGCACAGTTCCTGTCTCCCTGTCCCTGGGTCAGACCCACACCGGGACCACCGTGCACAGTTCCCGTCTCCCTATCACTGGGTCAGATCCACAACGGGAGCACCGTGCACAGTTCCCGTCTCCCTATCCCCGTGTCAGACCCACACCGGGAGCACCGTGCACAGTTCCCGCCTCCCTATCCCTGAGTCAGACCCACACCGGGAGCACCGTGCACAGTTCCCGTCGTCCTATCCCTTGGTCAGACCCACACCGGGAGCACCGTGCACAGTTCCCGTTACCCTATCCCTGGGTCAGACCCACACCGGGAGCTCTGTGCACAGTTCCCGTCTCCCTATCCCAGGGTCAGACCCACACCGGGACACCGTGCACAGTTCCTGTCTCCCTATTCCTGGGTCAGGCCCACACCAGGAGCACCGTGCACAGTTTCCGTCTCCATATCCCTGGGTCAGACCCATACCGGGAGCACTGTGCACAGTTCCCGTCTCCCTATCTCTGGGTGGGACCCATATCGGAAGCACCGTGTAGAATTCCCGTCTCCCCATCCCTGTGTCAGACCCACACCGGTAGCACCGTGCACAGTTCCCGTTTCCCTATCCCTGGGTCAGACCCACATTGACAGCACCGTGTCCATATCCCATCTCCCTCTCCCTGGGTCAGACCCACACCGGGAGCACCGTGCACAGTTCCCATCTCCCTGTCCCTGGGTCAGACCCACACCGGGAGCACAGTGCACAGTTCCCGTCTCCCTATCACTGGGTCAGACTCACACCGGGAGCAGCGTGCACAGTTCCCGTCTCCCTATCCCTGGGTCAGACCCACACCGGGAGCCCCGTGCACAGTTCCCGTCGTCCTATCCCTGGGTCAGACCCAGACGGGGAGCACCGAGCACAGTTCCTGTCTCCCTATCCCTGGGTCAGACTCACACCGGGAGCACCATGCACAGTTCCCGTCGTCCTATCCCTGGGTCAGACCCAGACAGGGAGCACTGTGCACAGTTCCCATCTCCTTAACCCTGGATCAGACCCACACCGGGAGCACCATGCAGAATTCCCATCTCCCTATCCCTGAGTCAGACCCACACTTGAAGCACTGTGCATAATTCCCGTCTCCCTATCCCTGCGTCAGACCCACACAGGGAGCACCGTACACAGTTTCCGACTTTCTATCCCTGGGTCAGACCCACACCAGGAGTACCGTGCACAGTTCCCGTCTCACTATCCCTGGGTCAGACCCACACCTGGAGCACCGTGAACAGTTCCCGTCTCCCTATCAATGGGTCAGACCAATACCGGGAGCACCGAGCACAGTTCCCATCTCCCTATCCCCGTGTCAGACCCACACCGGGAGCACCGTGCACAGTTCCCGTCGCCCTATCCCTGGGTCAGACCCATACCGGGAGCACCGTGCACAGTTCCCATCTCCCTGTCCCTGGGTCAGACCCACACCGGGAGCACCGTGCACAGTTCCAGTCTCCCTATCACTGGGTCAGACTCACACCGGGAGCAGCGTGCACAGTTCCCGTCTCCCTATCCCTGGGTCAGACCCACACCGGGAGCACCGTGCACAGTTCCCGTCGTCCTATCCCTGGGTCAGACCCACACCGGGAGCACCGTGCACAGTTGCCGTTACCCTATCCCTGGGTCAGACCCACACCGGGAGCTCTGTGCACAGTTCCCGTCTCCCTATCCCAGGGTCAGACCCACACCGGGACACCGTGCACAGTTCCTGTCTCCCTATTCCTGGGTCAGGCCCACACCAGGAGCACCGTGCACAGTTTCCGTCTCCATATCCCTGGGTCAGACCCATACCGGGAGCACTGTGCACAGTTCCCGTCTCCCTATCTCTGGGTCGGACCCATATCGGAAGCACCGTGTAGAATTCCCGTCTCCCCATCCCTGTGTCAGACCCACACCGGTAGCACCGTGCACAGTTCCCGTTTCCCTATCCCTGGGTCAGTCCCACATTGACAGCACCGTGTACATATCCCATCTCCCTCTCCCTGGGTCAGACCCACACCGGGAGCACCGTGCACAGTTCCCATCTCCCTGTCCCTGGGTCAGACCCACACCGGGAGCACCGTGCACAGTTCCCGTCTCCCTATCACTGGGTCAGACTCACACCGGGAGCAGCGTGCACAGTTCCCGTCTCCCTATCCCTGGGTCAGACCCACACCGGGAGCACCGTGCACAGTTCCCGTCGTCCTATCCCTGGGTCAGACCCAGACCGGGAGCACCGAGCACAGTTCCTGTCTCCCTATCCCTGGGTCAGACTCACACCGGGAGCACCATGCACAGTTCCCGTCGCCCTATCCCTGGGTCAGACCCAGACAGGGAGCAACGTGCACAGTTCCCATCTCCTTAACCCTGGATCAGACCCACACCGGGAGCACCATGCAGAATTCCCATCTCCCTATCCCTGAGTCAGACCCACACTTGAAGCACTGTGCACAATTCCCGTCTCTCTATCCCTGGGTCAGACCCACACCTGGAGCACCGTGAACAGTTCCCGTCTCCCTATCACTGGGTCAGACCCATACCGGGAGCACCGAGCACAGTTTCCATCTCCCTATCCCCATGTCAGACCCACACCGGGAGCACCGTGCACAGTTCCCGTCGCCCTATCCCTGGGTCAGAGCCAGACCGGGAGCACCGAGCACAGTTCCTTTCTCCCTATCCCTGGGTCAGACCCATACCGGGAGCACCGTGCACAGTTCCTGTTTCCCTATCCCTGGGTCAGACCCACACCGGGAGCACCGTGCACAGTTCCTGTCTCCCTGTCCCTGGGTCAGACCCGCACCGGGAGCACCGTGCACAGTTCCCGTCTCCCTATCACTGGGTCAGATCCACAACGGGAGCACCGTGCACAGTTCCCGTCTCCCTATCCCCGTGTCAGACCCACACCGGGAGCACCGTGCACAGTTCCCGTCGCCCTATCCCTGGGTCAGAGCCAGACCGGGAGCACCGAGCACAGTTCCTGTCTCCCTATCCCTGGGTCAGACTCACACCGGGAGCACCATGCACAGTTCCCGTCCCCCTATCCCTGGGTCAGACCCAGACAGGGAGCACCGTGCACAGTTCCCATCTCCTTAACCCTGGATCACACCCACACCGGGAGCACCATGCAGAATTCCCATCTCCCTATCCCTGGGTCAGACCCACAACGGGAGCACCGTGCACAGTTCACGTCTCCCTATCCCTGGGTCAGACCGACATCGGAAGCACCGTGCACAGTTCCCGTCTCCCTATCCCTGGGTCACACCCATACCAGTAGCACTGTGTACAGTTCCCATCTCCCTATCTCTGGGTCGGACACACATTTGAAGCACCGTGCACAATTCCCGTCTCCCTATCCCTGCGTCAGACCCATACCGGGAGTACCGAGCACAGTTCCCATCTCCCTGTTTCTGGGTCAGACCCACACTGGGAGTACCGTGCCCAGTTCACATCTCCCTATCCCTGGGTCAGACCCACAACGGGAGCACGGTCCACAGTTCCTGTCTCCCTATTCCTGGGTCAGACCCAGACCGGGAGCACCGTGCACAATTCCCATCTCCCTATCCCTGGGTCAGACCCACATCGGAAGCACCGTGCACAATTACCGTCTACCTATCCCTGGGTCAGACCTACACCGGGAGCAGCATGCACTGTTCCTGTCTCCTTATCCCTGGGTCAGACCCACACTGACAGCACCGTGTACAGTTCTCATCTCCCTATCCCTGAGTCAGACCCACACCGGGAGCACCGTGCAGAATTCCCGTCTCCCTATCCCTGCGTCAGACCCACACTGGGATTACCGTGCACAGTTCCCATCTCCCTATCCCTGGGTCAGACCCACACCGGGAGCACTGTGCACAGTTCCCATCTCCCTATCCCTGGGTCAGACCCACACCGGGAGCACCGTGCACAGTTCCTGTTTCCCTATCCCTGGGTCAGACCCACACCGGGAGCACCGTGCACAGTTCCTGTCTCCCTATCCCAGGGTCAGACCCACACCGGGACACCGTGCACAGTTCCTGTCTCCCTATTCCTGGGTCAGGCCCACACCAGGAGCACCGTGTACAGTTTCCGTCTCCATATCCCTGGGTCAGACCCATACCGGGAGCACTGTGCACAGTTCCCGTCTCCCTATCTCTGGGTCGGACCCATATCGGAAGCACCGTGTAGAATTCCCGTCTCCCCATCCCTGTGTCAGACCCACACCGGTAGCACCGTGCACAGTTCCCGTTTCCCTATCCCTGGGTCTGACCCACATTGACAGCACCGTGTACATATCCCATCTCCCTCTCCCTGGGTCAGACCCACACCGGGAGCACCGTGCACAGTTCCCATCTCCCTGTCCCTGGGTCAGACCCACACCGGGAGCACCGTGCACAGTTCCCGTCTCCCTATCACTGGGTCAGACTCACACCGGGAGCAGCGTGCACAGTTCCCGTCTCCCTATCCCTGGGTCAGACCCACACCGGGAGCACCGTGCACAGTTCCCGTCTCCCTATCCCTGGGTCAGACCCAGACCGGGAGCACCGAGCACAGTTCCTGTCTCCCTATCCCTGGGTCAGACTCACACCGGGAGCACCATGCACAGTTCCCGTCGCCCTATCCCTGGGTCAGACCCAGACAGGGAGCACCGTGCACAGTTCCCATCTCCTTAACCCTGGATCAGACCCACACCGGGAGCACCATGCAGAATTCCCATCTCCCTATCCCTGAGTCAGACCCACACTTGAAGCACTGTGCACAATTCCCGTCTCTCTATCCCTGGGTCAGACCCACACCTGGAGCACCGTGCACCGTTCCCGTCTCCTCATCCCTGTGTCAGATCCACACCGGTAGCACCGTGCACAGTTCCCGTCTCCCTGTCCCTGGGTCAGACCCAGACCGGGAGCACCGTGCACAATTTCTGTCTCCCTATCCCTGGGTGAGACCCACATTGACAGCACCGTGTACAGTTCCCATCTCCCTATCCCTGGGTCAGACCCACACCAGGAGCACCGTGCACCGTTCCCGTCTCCTCATCCCTGTGTCAGATCCACACCGGTAGCACCGTGCACAGTTCCCGTCTCGCTGTCCCTGGGTCAGACCCAGACCGGGAGCACCGTGCACAATTTCTGTCTCCCTATCCCTGGGTCAGACCCACATCGGTAGCACCATGCACAATTCCTGTCTCCCTGTCCCTGGGTCAGACCTACACCGGGAGCAGCGTGCACAGTTTCTGTCTCCCTATCCCTGGGTCAGACTCACACCGGGAGCACCGTGCACAGTTCCTGTCTCCCTATCCCGGGGTCAGACCCACACCGTGAGCACCGTGCACAGTTCCTGTCTCCCTATCCCTGAGTCAGACCCACATTGACAGCACCGTGTACATATCCCATCTCCCTCTCCCTGGGTCAGACCCACACCGGGAGCACCGTGCACAGTTCCCATCTCCCTGTCCCTGGGTCAGACCCACACCGGGAGCACCGTGCACAGTTCCCGTCTCCCTATCACTGGGTCAGACTCACACCGGGAGCAGCGTGCACAGTTCCCGTCTCCCTATCCCTGGGTCAGACCCACACCGGGAGCACCGTGCACAGTTCCCGTCGTCCTATCCCTGGGTCAGACCCAGACCGGGAGCACCGAGCACAGTTCCCGTCTCCGTATCCCTGGGTCAGACCCACACCGGGAGCACCGTGCACAGTTCCCGTCGTCCTATCCCTGGGTCAGACCCAGACCGGGAGCACCGTGCACAGTTCCAGTCTCCCTATCCCTGGGTCAGACTCACACCGGGAGCACCATGCACAGTTCCCGTCGCCCTATCCCTGGGTCAGACCCAGACAGGGAGCACCGTGCACAGTTCCCATCTCCTTAACCCTGGATCAGACCCACACCGGGAGCACCATGCAGAATTCCCATCTCCCTATCCCTGAGTCAGACCCACACTTGAAGCAATGTGCACAATTCCCGTCTCCCTATCCCTGGGTCACACCCATACCAGTAGCACTGTGTACAGTTCCCATCTCCCTATCCCTGGGTCGGACCCACACTTGAAGCACTGTGCACAATTCCCGTCTCCCTATCCCTGCGTCAGACCCACACAGGGAGCACCGTATACAGTTTCCGACTTTCTATCCCTGGGTCAGACCCACACCAGGAGTACCGTGCACTGTTCCCGTCTCTCTATCCCTGCGTCAGACCCACACCTGGAGCACCATGAACAGTTCCCGTCTCCCTATCAATGGGTCAGACCCATACCGGGAGCACCAAGCACAGTTCCCATCTCCCTATCCCCGTGTCAGACCCACACCGGGAGCACCGTGCACAGTTCCCGTCGCCCTATCCCTGGGTCAGAGCCAGACCGGGAGCACCGAGCACAGTTCCTTTCTCCCTATCCCTGGGTCAGACCCATACCGGGAGCAACGTGCACAGTTCCTGTTTCCCTATCCCTGGGTCAGACCCACACCGGGACCACCGTGCACAGTTCCCGTCTCCCTATCACTGGGTCAGATCCACAACGGGAGCACCGTGCACAGTTCCCGTCTCCCTATCCCCGTGTCAGACCCACACCGGGAGCACCGTGCACAGTTCCCGCCTCCCTATCCCTGAGTCAGACCCACACCGGGAGCACCGTGCACAGTTCCCGTCGTCCTATCCCTGGGTCAGACCCACACCGGGAGCACCGTGCACAGTTCCCGTTACCCTATCCCTGGGTCAGACCCACACCGGGAGCTCTGTGCACAGTTCCCGTCTCCCTATCCCAGGGTCAGACCCACACCAGGACACGGTGCACAGTTCCTGTCTCCCTATTCCTGGGTCAGGCCCACACCAGGAGCACCGTGCACAGTTTCCGTCTCCATATCCCTGGGTCAGACCCATACCGGGAGCACTGTGCACAGTTCCCGTCTCCCTATCTCTGGGTCGGACCCATATCGGAAGCACCGTGTAGAATTCCCGTCTCCCCATCCCTGTGTCAGACCCACACCGGTAGCACCGTGCACAGTTCCCGTTTCCCTATCCCTGGGTCAGACCCACATTGACAGCACCGTGTCCATATCCCATCTCCCTCTCCCTGGGTCAGACCCACACCGGGAGCAGCGTGCACAGTTCCCGTCTCCCTATCCCTGGGTCAGACCCACACCGGGAGCCCCGTGCACAGTTCCCGTCGTCCTATCCCTGGGTCAGACCCAGACGGGGAGCACCGAGCACAGTTCCTGTCTCCCTATCCCTGGGTCAGACTCACACCGGGAGCACCATGCACAGTTCCCGTCGCCCTATCCCTGGGTCAGACCCAGACAGGGAGCACTGTGCACAGTTCCCATCTCCTTAACCCTGGATCAGACCCACACCGGGAGCACCATGCAGAATTCCCATCTCCCTATCCCTGAGTCAGACCCACACTTGAAGCACTGTGCACAATTCCCGTCTCCCTATCCCTGCGTCAGACCCACACAGGGAGCACCGTACACAGTTTCCGACTTTCTATCCCTGGGTCAGACCCACACCAGGAGTACCGTGCACAGTTCCCGTCTCTCTATCCCTGGGTCAGACCCACACCTGGAGCACCGTGAACAGTTCCCGTCTCCCTATCAATGGGTCAGACCCATACCGGGAGCACCGAGCACAGTTCCCATCTCCCTATCCCCGTCTCAGACCCACACCGGGAGCACCGTGCACAGTTCCCGTCGCCCTATCCCTGGGTCAGACCCACACCGGGAGCTCTGTGCACAGTTCCTTTCTCCCTATCCCTGGGTCAGACCCATACTGGGAGCACCGTGCACAGTTCCTGTTTCCCTATCCCTGGGTCAGACCCACACCGGAAGCACCATGCACAGTTCCTGTCTCCCTGTCCCTGGGTCAGACCCACACCGGGAGCACCGTGCACAGTTCCCGTCTCCCTATCACTGGGTCAGACCCACACCGGGAGCACCGAGCACAGTTCCCGTCTCCCTATCCCCGTGTCAGACCCACACCGGGAGCACCGTGCACCTTTCCCGTCTCCTCATCCCTGTGTCAGATCCACACCGGGAGCACCGTGCACAGTTCCCATCTCCCTGTCCCTGGGTCAGACCCAGACCGGGAGCACCGTGCACAATTTCTGTCTCCCTATCCCTGGGTCAGACCCACATCGGTAGCACCATGCACAATTCCTGTCTCCCTGTCCCTGGGTCAGACCTACACCGGGAGCAGCGTGCACAGTTTCTGTCTCCCTATCCCTGGGTCAGACTCACACCGGGAGCACTGTGCACAGTTCCTGTCTCCCTATCCCTGGGTCAGACCCACACCGGGAGCACCGTGCACAGTTCCTGTCTCCCTATCCCTGAGTCAGACCCACATTGACAGCACCGTGTACATATCCCATCTCCCTCTCCCTGGGTCAGACCCACACCGGGAGCACCGTGCACAGTTCCCATCTCCCTGTCCCTGGGTCAGACCCACACCGGGAGCACCGTGCACAGTTCCCATCTCCCTATCACTGGGTCAGACTCACACCGGGAGCAGCGTGCACAGTTTCCGTCTCCCTATCCCTGGGTCAGACCCACACCGGGAGCACCGTGCACAGTTCCCGTCGTCCTATCCCTGGGTCAGACCCAGACCGGGAGCACCGAGCACAGTTCCCGTCTCCCTATCCCTGGGTCAGACCCACACCGGGAGCACCGTGCACAATTTCTGTCTCCCTATCCCTGGGTCAGACCCACATTGACAGCACCGTGTACAGTTCCCATCTCCCTATCCCTGGGTCAGACCCACACCAGGAGCACCGTGCACCGTTCCCGTCTCCTCATCCCTGTGTCAGATCCATACCGGTAGCACCGTGCACAGTTCCCGTCTCGCTGTCCCTGGGTCAGACCCAGACCGGGAGCACCGTGCACAATTTCTGTCTCCCTATCCCTGGGTCAGACCCACATCGGTAGCACCATGCACAATTCCTGTCTCCCTGTCCCTGGGTCAGACCTACACCGGGAGCAGCGTGCACAGTTTCTGTCTCCCTATCCCTGGGTCAGACTCACACCGGGAGCACCGTGCACAGTTCCTGTCTCCCTATCCCTGGGTCAGACCCACATTGACAGCACCGTGTACATATCCCATCTCCCTCTCCCTGGGTCAGACCCACACCGGGAGCACCGTGCACAGTTCCCATCTCCCTGTCCCTGGGTCAGACCCACACCGGGAGCACCGTGCACAGTTCCCGTCTCCCTATCACTGGGTCAGACTCACACCGGGAGCAGCGTGCACAGTTCCCGTCTCCCTATCCCTGGGTCAGACCCACACCGGGAGCACCGTGCACAGTTCCCGTCGTCCTATCCCTGGGTCAGACCCAGACCGGGAGCACCGAGCACAGTTCCCGTCTCCCTATCCCTGGGTCAGACCCACACCGGGAGCACCGTGCACAGTTCCCGTCGTCCTATCCCTGGGTCAGACCCAGACCGGGAGCACCGAGCACAGTTCCTGTCTCCCTATCCCTGGGTCAGACTCACACCGGGAGCACCATGCACAGTTCCCGTCGCCCTATCCCTGGGTCAGACCCAGACAGGGAGCACCGTGCACAGTTCCCATCTCCTTAACCCTGGATCAGACCCACACCGGGAGCACCATGCAGAATTCCCATCTCCCTATCCCTGAGTCAGACCCACACTTGAAGCAATGTGCACAATTCCCGTCTCCCTATCCCTGGGTCACACCCATACCAGTAGCACTGTGTACAGTTCCCATCTCCCTATCCCTGGGTCGGACCCACACTTGAAGCACTGTGCACAATTCCCGTCTCCCTATCCCTGCGTCAGACCCACACAGGGAGCACCGTATACAGTTTCCGACTTTCTATCCCTGGGTCAGACCCACACCAGGAGTACCGTGCACAGTTCCCGTCTCTCTATCCCTGCGTCAGACCCACACCTGGAGCACCATGAACAGTTCCCGTCTCCCTATCAATGGGTCAGACCCATACCGGGAGCACCAAGCACAGTTCCCATCTCCCTATCCCCGTGTCAGACCCACACCGGGAGCACCGTGCACAGTTCCCGTCGCCCTATCCCTGGGTCAGAGCCAGACCGGGAGCACCGAGCACAGTTCCTTTCTCCCTATCCCTGGGTCAGACCCATACCGGGAGCAACGTGCACAGTTCCTGTTTCCCTATCCCTGGGTCAGACCCACACCGGGACCACCGTGCACAGTTCCCGTCTCCCTATCACTGGGTCAGATCCACAACGGGAGCACCGTGCACAGTTCCCGTCTCCCTATCCCCGTGTCAGACCCACACCGGGAGCACCGTGCACAGTTCCCGCCTCCCTATCCCTGAGTCAGACCCACACCGGGAGCACCGTGCACAGTTCCCGTCGTCCTATCCCTGGGTCAGACCCACACCGGGAGCACCGTGCACAGTTCCCGTTACCCTATCCCTGGGTCAGACCCACACCGGGAGCTCTGTGCACAGTTCCCGTCTCCCTATCCCAGGGTCAGACCCACACCGGGACACGGTGCACAGTTCCTGTCTCCCTATTCCTGGGTCAGGCCCACACCAGGAGCACCGTGCACAGTTTCCGTCTCCATATCCCTGGGTCAGACCCATACCGGGAGCACTGTGCACAGTTCCCGTCTCCCTATCTCTGGGTCGGACCCATATCGGAAGCACCGTGTAGAATTCCCGTCTCCCCATCCCTGTGTCAGACCCACACCGGTAGCACCGTGCACAGTTCCCGTTTCCCTATCCCTGGGTCAGACCCACATTGACAGCACCGTGTCCATATCCCATCTCCCTCTCCCTGGGTCAGACCCACACCGGGAGCAGCGTGCACAGTTCCCGTCTCCCTATCCCTGGGTCAGACCCACACCGGGAGCCCCGTGCACAGTTCCCGTCGTCCTATCCCTGGGTCAGACCCAGACGGGGAGCACCGAGCACAGTTCCTGTCTCCCTATCCCTGGGTCAGACTCACACCGGGAGCACCATGCACAGTTCCCGTCGCCCTATCCCTGGGTCAGACCCAGACAGGGAGCACTGTGCACAGTTCCCATCTCCTTAACCCTGGATCAGACCCACACCGGGAGCACCATGCAGAATTCCCATCTCCCTATCCCTGAGTCAGACCCACACTTGAAGCACTGTGCACAATTCCCGTCTCCCTATCCCTGCGTCAGACCCACACAGGGAGCACCGTACACAGTTTCCGACTTTCTATCCCTGGGTCAGACCCACACCAGGAGTACCGTGCACAGTTCCCGTCTCTCTATCCCTGGGTCAGACCCACACCTGGAGCACCGTGAACAGTTCCCGTCTCCCTATCAATGGGTCAGACCCATACCGGGAGCACCGAGCACAGTTCCCATCTCCCTATCCCCGTGTCAGACCCACACCGGGAGCACCGTGCACAGTTCCCGTCGCCCTATCCCTGGGTCAGACCCACACCGGGAGCTCTGTGCACAGTTCCTTTCTCCCTATCCCTGGGTCAGACCCATACTGGGAGCACCGTGCACAGTTCCTGTTTCCCTATCCCTGGGTCAGACCCACACCGGAAGCACCATGCACAGTTCCTGTCTCCCTGTCCCTGGGTCAGACCCACACCGGGAGCACCGTGCACAGTTCCCGTCTCCCTATCACTGGGTCAGATCCACAACGGGAGCACCGTGCACAGTTCCCGTCTCCCTATCCCCGTGTCAGACCCACACCGGGAGCACCGTGCACCTTTCCCGTCTCCTCATCCCTGTGTCAGATCCACACCGGTAGCACCGTGCACAGTTCCCATCTCCCTGTCCCTGGGTCAGACCCAGACCGGGAGCACCGTGCACAATTTCTGTCTCCCTATCCCTGGGTCAGACCCACATCGGTAGCACCATGCACAATTCCTGTCTCCCTGTCCCTGGGTCAGACCAACACCGGGAGCAGCGTGCACAGTTTCTGTCTCCCTATCCCTGGGTCAGACTCACACCGGGAGCACTGTGCACAGTTCCTGTCTCCCTATCCCTGGGTCAGACCCACACCGGGAGCACCGTGCACAGTTCCTGTCTCCCTATCCCTGAGTCAGACCCACATTGACAGCACCGTGTACATATCCCATCTCCCTCTCCCTGGGTCAGACCCACACCGGGAGCACCGTGCACAGTTCCCATCTCCCTGTCCCTGGGTCAGACCCACACCGGGAGCACCGTGCACAGTTCCCATCTCCCTATCACTGGGTCAGACTCACACCGGGAGCAGCGTGCACAGTTTCCGTCTCCCTATCCCTGGGTCAGACCCACACCGGGAGCACCGTGCACAGTTCCCGTCGTCCTATCCCTTGGTCAGACCCAGACCGGGAGCACCGAGCACAGTTCCCGTCTCCCTATCCCTGGGTCAGACCCACACCGGGAGCACCGTGCACAGTTCCCGTCGTCCTATCCCTGGGTCAGACCCAGACCGGGAGCACCGAGCACAGTTCCTGTCTCCCTATCCCTGGGTCAAACTCACACCGGGAGCACCATGCACAGTTCCCGTCGCCCTATCCCTGGGTCAGACCCAGACAGGGAGCACCGTGCACAGTTCCCATCTCCTTAACCCTGGATCAGACCCACACCGGGAGCACCATGCAGAATTCCCATCTCCCTATCCCTGAGTCAGACCCACACTTGAAGCAATGTGCACAATTCCCGTCTCCCTATCCCTGGGTCACACCCATACCAGTAGCACTGTGTACAGTTCCCATCTCCCTATCCCTGGGTCGGACCCACACTTGAAGCACTGTGCACAATTCCCGTCTCCCTATCCCTGCGTCAGACCCACACAGGGAGCACCGTACACAGTTTCCGACTTTCTATCCCTCGGTCAGACCCACACCAGGAGTACCGTGCACAGTTCCCGTCTCTCTATCCCTGCGTCAGACCCACACCTGGAGCACCATGAACAGTTCCCGTCTCCCTATCAATGGGTCAGACCCATACCGGGAGCACCGAGCACAGTTCCCATCTCCCTATCCCCGTGTCAGACCCACACCGGGAGCACCGTGCACAGTTCCCGTCGCCCTATCCCTGGGTCAGAGCCAGACCGGGAGCACCGAGCACAGTTCCTTTCTCCCTATCCCTGGGTCAGACCCATACCGGGAGCAACGTGCACAGTTCCTGTTTCCCTATCCCTGGGTCAGACCCACACCGGAAGCACCGTGCACAGTTCCTGTCTCCCTGTCCCTGGGTCAGACCCACACCGGGACCACCGTGCACAGTTCCCGTCTCCCTATCACTGGGTCAGATCCACAACGGGAGCACCGTGCACAGTTCCCGTCTCCCTATCCCCGTGTCAGACCCACACCGGGAGCACCGTGCACAGTTCCCGCCTCCCTATCCCTGGGTCAGACCCACACCGGGAGCACCGTGCACAGTTCCCGTCTCCCTATCCCTGAGTCAGACCCACACCGGGAGCACCGTGCACAGTTCCCGTTTCCCTATCCCTGGGTCAGACCCACACCGGGAGCACCGTGCACAGTTCCCGTTACCCTATCCCTGGGTCAGACCCACACCGGGAGCTCTGTGCACAGTTCCCGTCTCCCTATCCCAGGGTCAGACCCACACCGGGAGCACTGTGCACAGTTCCCGTCTCCCTATCTCTGGGTCGGACCCATATCGGAAGCACCGTGTAGAATTCCCGTCTCCCCATCCCTGTGTCAGACCCACACCGGTAGCACCGTGCACAGTTCCCGTTTCCCTATCCCTGGGTCAGACCCACATTGACAGCACCGTGTACATATCCCATCTCCCTCTCCCTGGGTCAGACCCACACCGGGAGCACCGTGCACAGTTCCCATCTCCCTGTCCCTGGGTCAGACCCACACCGGGAGCACCGTGCACAGTTCCCGTCTCCCTATCACTGGGTCAGACTCACACCGGGAGCAGCGTGCACAGTTCCCGTCTCCCTATCCCTGGGTCAGACCCACACCGGGAGCACCGTGCACAGTTCCCGTCGTCCTATCCCTGGGTCAGACCCACACCGGGAGCACCGTGCACAGTTGCCGTTACCCTATCCCTGGGTCAGACCCACACCGGGAGCTCTGTGCACAGTTCCCGTCTCCCTATCCCAGGGTCAGACCCACACCGGGACACCGTGCACAGTTCCTGTCTCCCTATTCCTGGGTCAGGCCCACACCAGGAGTACCGTGCACAGTTTCCGTCTCCATATCCCTGGGTCAGACCCATACCGGGAGCAATGTGCACAGTTCCCGTCTCCCTATCTCTGGGTCGGACCCATATCGGAAGCACCGTGTAGAATTCCCGTCTCCCCATCCCTGTGTCAGACCCACACTGGTAGCACCGTGCACAGTTCCCGTTTCCCTATCCCTGGGTCAGACCCACATTGACAGCACCGTGTACATATCCCATCTCCCTCTCCCTGGGTCAGACCCACACCGGGAGCACCGTGCACAGTTCCCATCTCCCTGTCCCTGGGTCAGACCCACACCGGGAGCACCGTGCACAGTTCCCGTCTCCCTATCACTGGGTCAGACTCACACCGGGAGCAGCGTGCACAGTTCCCGTCTCCCTATCCCTGGGTCAGACCCACACCGGGAGCACCGTGCACAGTTCCCGTCGTCCTATCCCTGGGTCAGACCCAGACCGGGAGCACCGAGCACAGTTCCTGTCTCCCTATCCCTGGGTCAGACTCACACCGGGAGCACCATGCACAGTTCCCGTCGCCCTATCCCTGGGTCAGACCCAGACAGGGAGCACCGTGCACAGTTCCCATCTCCTTAACCCTGGATCAGACCCACACCGGGAGCACCATGCAGAATTCCCATCTCCCTATCCCTGAGTCAGACCCACACTTGAAGCACTGTGCACAATTCCCGTCTCTCTATCCCTGGGTCAGACCCACACCTGGAGCACCGTGAACAGTTCCCGTCTCCCTATCAATGGGTCAGACCCATACCGGGAGCACCGAGCACAGTTTCCATCTCCCTATCCCCATGTCAGACCCACACCGGGAGCACCGTGCACAGTTCCCGTCGCCCTATCCCTGGGTCAGAGCCAGACCGGGAGCACCGTGCACAGTTCCTTTCTCCCTATCCCTGGGTCAGACCCATACCGGGAGCACCGTGCACAGTTCCTGTTTCCCTATCCCTGGGTCAGACCCACACCGGGAGCACCGTGCACAGTTCCTGTCTCCCTGTCCCTGGGTCAGACCCACACCGGGAGCACCGTGCACAGTTCACGTCTCCCTATCACTGGGTCAGATCCACAACGGGAGCACCGTGCACAGTTCCCGTCTCCCTATCCCCGTGTCAGACCCACACCGGGAGCACCGTGCACAGTTCCCGTCCCCCTATCCCTGGGTCAGACCCAGACAGGGAGCACCGTGCACAGTTCCCATCTCCTTAACCCTGGATCACACCCACACCGGGAGCACCATGCAGAATTCCCATCTCCCTATCCCTGGGTCAGACCCACAACGGGAGCACCGTGCACAGTTCACGTCTCCCTATCCCTGGGTCAGACCTACATCGGAAGCACCGTGCACGGTTCCCGTCTCCCTATCCCTGGGTCACACCCATACCAGTAGCACTGTGTACAGTTCCCATCTCCCTATCTCTGGGTCGGACCCACATTTGAAGCACCGTGCACAATTCCCGTCTCCCTATCCCTGCGTCAGACCCATACCGGGAGCACCGAGCACAGTTCCCATCTCCCTGTTTCTGGGTCAGACCCACACTGGGAGTACCGTGCCCAGTTCCCATCTCCCTATCCCTGGGTCAGACCCACAACGGGAGCACGGTCCACAGTTCCTGTCTCCCTATTCCTGGGTCAGACCCAGACCGGGAGCACCGTGCACAATTCCCATCTCCCTATCCCTGGGTCAGACCCACATCGGAAGCACCGTGCACAATTACCGTCTACCTATCCCTGGGTCAGACCTACACCGGGAGCAGCATGCACTGTTCCTGTCTCCTTATCCCTGGGTCAGACCCACACTGACAGCACCGTGTACAGTTCCCATCTCCCTATCCCTGAGTCAGACCCACACCGGGAGCACCGTGCAGAATTCCCGTCTCCCTATCCCTGCGTCAGACCCACACTGGGAGTACCGTGCACAGTTCCCATCTCCCTATCCCTGGGTCAGACCCACACCGGGAGCACCGTGCACAGTTCCCATCTCCCTATCCCTGGGTCAGACCCACACCGGGAGCACCGTACACAGTTCCTGTTTCCCTATCCCTGGGTCAGACCCACACCGGGAGCACCGTGCACAGTTCCTGTCTCCCTGTCCCTGGGTCAGACCCACACCGGGAGCACCGTGCACAGTTCCCGTCTCCCTATCACTGGGTCAGCTCCACAACGGGAGCACCGTGCACAGTTCCCGTCTCCCTATCCCCGTGTCAGACCCACACCGGGAGCACCGTGCACAGTTCCCGTCGCCCTATCCCTGGGTCAGAGCCAGACCGGGAGCACCGAGCACAGTTCCTGTCTCCCTATCCCTGGGTCAGACTCACACCGGGAGCACCATGCACAGTTCCCGTTGCCCTATCCCTGGGTCAGACCCAGACAGGGAGCACTGTGCACAGTTCCCATCTCCTTAACGCTGGATCACACCCACACCGGGAGCACCATGCAGAATTCCCATCTCCCTATCCCTGGGTCAGACCCATAACGGGAGCACCGTGCACAGTTCACGTCTCCCTATCCCTGGGTCAGACCCACATCGGAAGCACCATGCACAGTTCCCGTCTCCCTATCCCTGGGTCACACCCATACCAGTAGCACTGTGTACAGTTCCCATCTCCCTATCTCTGGGTCGGACCCACATTTGAAGCACCGTGCACAATTCCCGTCTCCCTATCCCTGTGTCAGACCCACACAGGGAGCACCGTACACAGTTTCCGACTCTCTATCCCTGGGTCAGACCCACACCAGGAGTACCGTGCACAGTTCCCATTTCCCTATCCCTGTGTCAGACCCATAATGGGATCACCGTGTACAGTTCCCATCTCCCTATCCCTGGGCCAGACCCACACCGGGAGCACCGTGTACAGTCCCATCTCCCTATCCTTGGGTCAGACCCACACCGGGAGCACCGTGTACAGTCCCATCTCCCTATCCTTGGGTCAGACCCACACCGGGAGCACCGTGCACAGTTTCTGTCTCCTTTTCTCATTTATTACTTATGAAACGATTCGAACATGCCTGTTTTGTAAGTTATCGGGTGCAGTTAAAGCAGTGGTCAGTGAAAACAGCAGAGGCCCAGTTACTGGGTGCATTTGAAGTGGAGTTTGATAGGTTGCTGATTTGTAGGGATGTCAGAGGTCATGAGAAAGCTGGGGAATGTGGATGAGTTGGATAATAAATCAGCCATGATGTGATGGCAGACTCAAGAGGACGAATGTTCTGATTCTGATCCTGTCTTCTGGTCTTAAAATCTGCGACAAAGAGCACCTTTTACTCAAAAGGAACATTTATTGATTTACTTTTCTTTTCGATCTTTCGCCTGCATTCCAAAACCAAGCATGCCATCGCTGAGATTTCAGGCAGATAGGGGAGACAGACGTCCCCATGGACGATCAGGCTGGGCTCTGGATAATCTGTCGCTCACATGGCAAACAAAATGAGGAATGCCACCATCAGGCAGAAGAGTCCCATTGCTTGGGAGAGTGCGAAGCCCAGGATGGTGTAGGAGAACAGCTGTTGCTTCAGGGAAGGGTTCCTGAGGACAGACACCGGGTGTGGGATTAGAGTGTGGAATTGTCATTTTTCTTTCCCTGTAATTCACTTTGGAAGATCTAAATTCAAAGTAAATTTATTATCAAAGTTCATACGGTATATGTCATCATATACAACCCTGAGATTTGTTTTCTTGTGGGCATACTCGATAAATCCAATACCTTAATAGAATCAGTGGAAGACCGCACTCAACAAGACAGACAAGCGGTGAGCAAAAGACAACAAACTGCGCAACTACAAAAAATAATAATAAATAAATCAACAAATATTGATAATGTCAGATGAAGAGTCCTCAAAAGTGAGTCCATTGATTGTGGGAACATCTCAATGATGGGGCAAGTGAAGTTATCCCCTTTGGTTCAGGAGCCTGATGGTTGAGGTGTAATAACTGTTCCTGAACCTGGTGGTGTGAGTCCTGAGGCTCCTGTACCTCCTTCCTGATGGCAGCAGTGGGAAAAGAGCATGTGCTGGGTGGTGGGGGTCCCTGATGATTGATGCTGCTTTCCAGTGACAGTATTTCATGTAGATGTGCTCAATGGTGGGGTGTGGTGGGGGGGGGTGGGAGCTTTACTCGATGGACTGGGCCGTATCCACCACTTTTTGTAGGATTTTCTGTTCAAGGATATTGATGTTTCCATACCAGGCTGTGATGCAACCAGTCAATATACTCTCCACTGCACACCTATAGAAAGTTGTCAAAGTTTTAGGTGTCGCGTCAAATCTTCACAAACTCCTAAGGAAATAGAGGTGCTATTATCCTTTCTTTGCAATTGCACTTGTGTGCTGAGTTGCAGTGCAAGGTGACAGGGTGGTTTAGTAGGGCCGTGGTGTGTTGGCCTTCATTAGCTGGGGATTTAGTTCAAGAGCCGTGAGGTAAGGTTGCAACTCTATAACACTCCGGTCAGACCGCACTTGGGAGTAATGTGTTCAGTGATGGTCCCCTAATATCACAGGGCATGTGTTTCAGATGAGGGAGAGGAGTCGGTGTATCATACCTGGCATATCCGATGATAAGGCTGCCAAAGACAGTGCCAATTCCGGCTCCTGATCCCGCTACTCCCACCGTGGCCACTCCAGCACCGATGAACTTTGCCGCAGTGTTGATGTCAGAGGTCAGGGAGCTGGTCTGGAATGGCCGTAGGGTCACATGGGGCTGGGGCTGGACGGAAATACTAGGAGGGCAGATGAAGAGGGCCAATAAATGGAGGCAGGGTGAGAGGAGTAAAGCGAGGGAGAGGGGAAGAATAAAAGGAGCGATACAAGGAGGGAAAGTGAAGTAAAGAGGAGATAGAGATGGAAAGAGTAAGATAGAATAAAGGCAGAGACAGAGTGGGATGGAGGGGGGAGAGAAAAGGGAAGGAAAACCAGGAGGAGGGAGAGTGGGGAATAAGAAAAGAGATAGAGTGTGGAGAAATAAAAATGGGATAAGGAGGGAGGGGTGAAAAAGGAGGGAAGGGAGGGGATAGATGAATGAAGAAATAAAGGGGCAATGGAGAGTGAGAAAGAGACAGGGAGAGAGGGAGTGAGGTAGAAGAAAGGGAAGGATGAAGTGGGATAGAGGAGGGAGGGAGGTGGCATAGAGGGAGAGAGACGTAGGAATAAAGTGATGAGCAATAAAAGAGGGAGAATATGCAATGGGGAAATGGGGTGGACAGAGCGAGATAGAATAAAAATGGAGTGGAATAGGAGGGACAGAGAGGGGAAGAAATAACAGGAAGGGGACAGGAAGGAAGAGGATGTAAAAAGACACGGTGGTAATTGAGAGGGTGAGAGGAGTAAAGAGAGGGAGGGCAAGGGAGAGGATGAAAAGGATGGGATATAAAAGGAGGGAGGGAGGAAGGGGACAGAATCCGTGGAGGGAGGGTGGGAGGGGGATATATTAGGGAGAGGAAGAGAGAGGGATGTTATTGAAGATGCCGTCTGTTAAACCTTCGCCATCCTCAAGGAAAGGGTCAGAGTAGCGAACAGGGTAGGTGAAATGTCCACTCTTGTGCCCCCCCCCAACTAAAACTCCAACAGAACACCATACCCACCTCAACTCCTTCTGAAGATGCAACTGACCCTTTATCCTCAGCCAGATAAACGTCCTTTGGCCAAACCCATACCTCCTGCTCACCAGGAGCTGTAGAACTTCTCAAGTACATAAGCAGAGGCCAAAAACACAAGAATAGTGTGTGAAACTGAGAATGCAAGGCAGGGGCAAGAGTCACGCTGGTCTTACCCGATGGGGATGGGACTCCGATCTTGACTGGAATGACGCACAGACCGGACGGTACAGCAGCCTGGAACCAGAACGAATCTGCAACAGGAGAACATTTTATTTCATGCACTCTTATTACTCCGATCCACCCTCACCAACATTAATGATGCACCCCAGAAAGCATCACATCCCAATGCATCACAACTGTCTGCTCTGCCTGTGACCACAAGAGACCGCAGAGAGTTGTGGACACAGCTCAGCACATCACAGAAACCAGCCTCCCCTCCATGGACTCTGTCTACACTTCTCACTGTCTCAGGAAAGCAGCCAGAATAATCAAAGACCCCACCCACCCCGGACATTCTCTTCTTTTCCCTGCTATTGGGCGGAAGATACAAAAGCCTGAAAGCACACACTTCCAGGCTCGAGGACAGATTCTACCCCACTGTAATCAGACTATCGAATGGTATCCCAGCACAATAAGATTGACTCCTGACCTCATAAACTACCTCGTTATGATCTTGTACCTTACTGTCTAACTGCACTGCACTTTCTCTGTAACTGTGACACTTTATTCTGCATTCTGTTACTGTCTTACCTTGTTCTACCTCAATACACTGTGTAATAATTGATCTGTAGGAACAGTATGAAAGACAGGATTTTCACCATAGCTCAGTACGTGTGATAATAATAAACCAATTCCAATACCAGTACCATTTCCTGCTGCAGCTCCCCAGTGTGGTCACGTCCTCCCTGTGGTGTGGCGCTCAGAACTAACACACAGTACTTCAGCTGCATCAGCATTCCCCACATGGCCACCTGGCCAGGATTCAGAGCTAAGGCTGTGGTTCTCCTGAGTCTTCGCCATCTGTCTTTCCTTCACTCAGACAGACAGACAGCTTCCTGACAGGTGATGTGTTCACCGATGGAGAGTGGGGTGGGGAGGGGAGGGCATGGATGGATGGATATCCACACTTTGCCTCCATCTGCCTACACTTCAAGCTGGCTGCGCAGGCTGACAACTCTCCACAGCTCTCCGACGCAAATGTCACTCAGCCGCAGGACAGTTGCTGATTGAAGACTGGCAGAGGGGCAGCCCGAGAGCGCACTCTCCCCCACCAGAACCCCCAGTGAAGACCCCTCCCCCCGAATTGATCATTTATCCCCATTTTACCATCCTGCAACTGCCCGCTCTTTCTCCTCAGCTCTCCCACACTCTCTACATCCTTCTCTTCATCTGATGCACACTCTCTATTCATTCTCCTCTCTCTCACTCTCTCCATCCCTCTATTCTCACCTGTCTCACACACTGTTCATTTCTCTCTTTCTCTCACACTCTTCATCCCACTCTCTCTCTTGCCTCTCTCACTCTGTCAATCTCACCTTTCACACTCTGTCCACCTCTTTCTCTCCCTCCTCTCACTGTCCATCTCTCTCCCACACTCTGTACATCCCTGTCTCCCTCTTTCCATCTCTCTTCACCTTTCACACACTGTCCATCTCTCTGCCCCACCCTGCTGTCTCTCTCTCCCTCTCACTTCTCTCACTGTTCAGACCCCTCTCTCTCATTCTGTCATTTCTCTCTCCCCCCACACCCTCGATCATCTCCTCTCTGACCTCTTCCACACTCTGTCCATCTCTCTCATCCATCCCCTTCCATCTTCTCTCCCACCTTTCACTCATCTTTCTCTCATTAACTTTCTCCCTTTCCTACTCTGTCCACATCTCCTACACTCTGTCCATCTCTCTCTCTCTTCCACCTCTCTCATTCTCTGTTGAATTCTATCACATTCTGTCCATCCCCTTCTCCCACAGTCTCTCTCCCACCTCTGTCACACACGGTCCATTTCGGTCACCTTTTCCACACTCGGTCCATTCCTCTCTCTCCCCCACCTCTTCCACAGTCTATCTATTCCTCTCTTTCTCACCACCTCTCCCACACTCTGTACATCCCTCTCTCTCCCACATGCTTATTCATCTCTCTCACACACTGTCCATCTCTCTCACCTCTCCCACACTCTGTCCCCATCCCTTTCACACTCTGACCATCTGCCTATCCTCCACAACTTCACTCACTGTCTGTCCCTCTCTCTCTCCAATCTCACATTCTCCCCCCATCTCTCCCTGGGGATGTGCTGGAATCACCCAGTTTGTCCACCTCATCTCCCCAGCACATCCCTCCGTCATCTCTGATTAACTGGACTTGAAAAACTCACACTGGCCTCAATTACATTTTATTTGTGCACAAGGCGAACTGCCCGGCCCCTGTCACCACACTGTCCAAAAGTTTGAACAAAATGCCATTTTTATATAGAAATAGATGAGTTGGATAAAGTTACTGACCAATTAGTAACCTTGTGGATGTTCATATTCCTTATTTACATAATCAATCACCAATCACACAGGCATTAATAACTAAACAAGTCTGCACATCAAAGGTCAGTAATATTTCAGATTTAGTAAAATATCCAATAAATAGTGAATGACATCCTAGAATCATTCATTTCCATCTTTATCTTGCCTCTGTTTGCCAAATGGCTCCAGTCCCTCGCAACACTCTCAAGGAACTTTCTCGCCTGGGTTATAGTCACAGAGCACTACAGCATAGAAGCTCTCCTTCAGCCCATTGTCTGTGCCAAACAGTTATTCTGCCTAGTCCCATCAATCCACACCTGAACCATAGCCCTCCATACCCCTGCCCGTCCTTGTACTTATCCAAGCTTCTCTTCAATCTTGCAGTTGAACTCACATCCACCACTTCTACTGGCAGCTCATTCCACACCCTTACCACTCTGAGTGAAGAAGTTCCCCCTCAGATTCCCCTCAAATACTTCATTTTTCACCCTAAATTGAAGATCCCTATACCCTTCATAATATTGTGTACCTCTAAGATCTCCCTTCTTTGCCTTGAGTGGAAGAGTTGACAAAGTTGGGACCATGTACCCGTTAAAGGTTTTGGAGGAGTGAGAGACAACATGGTCAGAGCTGGACAGGGTGGGTGGGGAGAGGATGTTTCCCCTGGTAGGGGGATTTCAGAACTGGGTGTGTGGGGTAGGTAGAAGAATAGTTTCAGAATAAGTAGAGGGGGATTGTTTCTCTGGGAGGTAGGTGGATCTTAAGAATCCTCTACCCTAGAGACTGGATCACTGGGTATATTCAAGAAGAGGATGAGCAGATATTTGGGGAAAGGGATGGGAGCTGAGGTTGGGGAGGGAGTCAGATAAACCACCATCCACCATAACCTTTGCTCAAGCTGGACAAGTTTTATGCACAACACTACGCTTGGACATACATTCAATACCTTTCCCACCACCTCAAGACCAGCCATGACCATCTTCAACATGGGTAAGACTTCCAACCAAAACAGAAAGCTTGGATAACCTATAGGGAGTGACACCCCAAAATCCCTCCATCATCCATGGATTAATGGTGTGACGAAACACTTCCTACTTGCCCGGGTGGAATTAGTCCATGCACTCCACATCCACCACATTACCTCTTCACTGTCCTCAGGTCAGAAGTGTGATGGAACACTCCCCACTTGCCTGGGTGGAGTTAGTCCATGTACTCCACATCCACCACTTTACCTCTCCACCGTCTACAGGTCAGGAGTGTGATGTTTCACTCCCCACTTGCCTGGGATGAGTGTGACTATAACAACTATCGAGAAGCTTGATACTGCTGGGAAAAAGCATCCCATTTGATCGGAATGGAAAGCATCCCATTCTACCTCCCCCCTGAACACCCCCCTCCCTCCACCACTGGCACACAGTAAATGCAGTGCACACCGTCTACAAATCACACTGTAGACTTTTGCCCGGGCGACTCCAAAAACCCCACAGAAACCCCCACCTCTCCTGCCCAGCAGAATGAAGGCTGTGGCGCTGAGGAATATATGTTGTGACAATTCAAGGAGATGGATCACCCCCACTTGGGCACGTGACCCCGAAAATCACGGAGTCATACAGCATGGAAACAGGCCTTTCGGTTCAACCAGTCCCCATCGACTAAGGTTCCCAATTGCCCATGTTTGGGCCATATCCCTCTACCTTTCCCATCTGTGTACTTGTCCAGGGGCCTTATTAATGTTGTAAATGTACCTCTTCCTCTGTCAGCTCAGACCATCTTCTGGGTGAAAATGTTGCTCCTCAGGTTCCTGATAAATCTTTCCCCTCTCACCTTAAACTTGGGCCTTCTAGTTTTCAATTCCACTTCCTGGGAGTGAAAGACTGTGCACATTCACCCTGTCTATGTCCTTCATGGTTTCATTCACCCCGAAAAGGACACCTTCAGTCTCCAATGCACCAATGAAAAATGTCCCAAACTGCTCAGCCTCTTCCTAAAACTCAGTCTCTCGAGTGACCCTTGCACCTTATTGTCTGCCTACGCTGCACTTTCTCTGGAACTGTGACACTTTATTCTGCATTCTGTTATTGGTTTACCTTGTTCTACCTGAACACATTGCGTAATGATCTGATCTGTATGAACAGTGAAAGGGGAGCACTATGCTATGGGAGGGGTCGTGCGAATTGGGGTATCTTCATTTCTCACCTTCCCCTCCACCCCCACTCTTAACAACTCCACTGACACTGTCAGTTTCCTTCCAGTCCCATTTTTTAAAAATCTCTTGGACATGCAGTCTGCTGCTCAGGGAAAAATTGCCCGCTAAATCGCTGCGTTGGCAGTCCCTTTCCCGAGCTGTCCTGTCACTCTCCCTATGAGGAATGCACTTCCCAATAATTAGGCTTCCCTTGTCAAGCTGTTGGGACAAGTTGAGCAAAGTTGTCAAAGAGAGTAACACACAAAATGCTGGAGGACCTCAGCAGGTCAGGCAGCATCTATGGTGGGGAATAAACAACCTACGTTTTGGGCCGAGACCCTTCGTCAGGAGTGGAAAGGAAGGGGAGCAGGATGCAGAATTAGGTGGGGGGGGAGGGGAGAGGAATACAAGGTAAGTGAGACCAGGTGAGAGGGTGGGGAAGGGGGAGTGAAGGAAGAAACTGGGAAGTGATAGGTGGAAGAGGTGAAGGGCTGAAGGAGGAGGAATCTGACAGGAGAGGACAGTGGACTGTGGGACGAAGGGAAGGAGGAGGGGAACCAGACAGAGGCATCGGTCAGGTGAGGAGAGAAGGGGTGAGAGGTGAACGAGAATGGGGAATGAAGCAAAAAAGGAGAGAGCAGGGAGAAATTACCACACGTTGGAGAAATTGATGTTCATGCCATCAAGTTGGAGGCTACCCAGCTGGAATATAAGGTCTTGCTCCTCCAACCTGAGTTTAGCCTCATCGTGGCAGTGGAGGAGGCCATGGACAGACTAGTCTGAATAGAAATGGGAAGTCTAATTGAAATGGGTGGCTGCCAGGAGATCCTGCCTTTTGGGGCATTCAGAGCATAGGTGGTCAATGAAGCAGTCCGGCAATCAGCTTTGGGTCTCGATAATGTAGAGGAGGCTGCACTGGGAGCACTGGATTGGTGATGTTCACTCCTAGGAATGTGAGATTCTCAGTTCCTCTCAACCTCAGCATTGTTGATGGAGACAGGAGCACGTTCAGCCTCTTCCCCCACCCCTCTTATTCTGGAACATGTCCCCCTGTCCATCATATTCCCCCCCCCAGTTCTGGAATCCTCTCACCCTCTCACCATTCACCCCGTCAAGCACCCACCTTAGAACCCAGGTTGCTTTTCACCCTTCCAAAACCTCCAATGTTTACAGGTCCCGACCTAGTCATCCCTCCCCCCAACCACTGGACAATCCACAGATACCTTAAAGTTGATAGAGTGGTTAAGAAGGCATATGGTGTGTTGGCCTTCATTAGTTGAGCCACAAGGTAATGTTGCAGCTCTTTAAAACCTTGGTTACCACACTTGGAATATTCTAGCCACTTATTACAGGAAGGATGTGGAAGCTTTAGAGAGTGCAGAGGAGATTTACCAGGATGCTGCCTGGATTAGAGAGCATGATTTATGAGAATCTGTTGAGTGAGCTGGGGCTTTTCGCTTTGGAGTGAAGGAGAATGAGAAGTGACTTGATAGGGGTGTATAAGATGATAAGAAGCACAGATAAGGTTGACAGCCGGTGCCTTTCTCCCAGGGTGAAAGTGGCTAAACCGAGGAAGCACACTTTTAAGGTGATTGGAGGAATGTATATGGGGGATGTTGGAGGTAGGGTTTTTACACACAGAGTTACGGGTGCATGGAATGCCCTGCTAGAGGTGTTGGTACAGACAGATACATTTAGAGACATTTAAGAGACTCTTGGATAAGCGTCTGAGTGATAGAAAAATGTAGGGCTATGTGGAAGGGAAGGGTTAGATTGATATTGGAATACGTTAAAGGGCCAGCAAAACATTATGGGCTGAAGGGCACTGTTCTATGTTCTCTGCTAAAGCCATCTCGTATACCTTTTTGCCCTCTGGTTTCCTTCTTGAGTATACTCCTGCATCTCCTATAATCCTCCAGGGGTTCAGTTGATCTGTAGCTGACCCATGCCACCTTCACTTTCCTAGCCAGTGCCTTCATATCCCTAGTCATCCAGAGATCCCTACTCCTGCCAGTTTTGCCCTTCACTCGGGAACAAGAACCTACAGACCTTGAGCTCTCACTGTCTCACATTTAAAAGCCTCCCATTTGCCCGTGGCCTCTTTGTCGACACACAACCTACTCTAGTTAACCTTTGCAAACTCCCGGCTCATAACACGGTGGAGCAGTGCAGGCTGAGGGGAGACCTGATAGAGGCTTATAGGAATTTGAGAGGCGCAGACAGTCAGAATTTATTTTTTCCATGGTGGGCGTAGGTGAGAGAGGGGATCTGAGATTGGAAGAGATGGAGGGGATGGAGGGACAGAGGAATGGAGGAGGTAGAACAGTGGAGATGAATGGAGGGATGGAAGGGAGTTTAGGGATGGAGTGGTCGGAGGGTGTGGAGTGGATGGAGGGATGGATGAGACAGATGGTTGGAGGTGTGGAGTGGACAGCGGGGATGGAGGGCTGGAGTGGACAGAGAGGACAGAGGGATGGGGGTGAAGTGGACAGAGAGGTGGAGTGGATGGAGGGATAGAGAGGTGGAATGGATGGAAGGATGGCGTGGAGTGCATGGAGGGATGGAATGGACAGGGGAGATGGAGGGTTGGAGGAGTAGAGTGGATGGAGGGAACGGAGGGGTGGAGTGAATGGAGAGGACAGAGGGACGGAGTGTACGGAGGGATGGTGTGGTTGGAGGGATAGAGGGGACAGAGGGGTGGAGTGAATGGAGAGGACGGAGGGACGGAGTGTACAGAGGAATGGAGTGGTTGGAGGGATAGAGGGGATGGAGGTGTGATGGGCAGAGGGGTGGAGGGGACAGAGGTATGGAGTGGACAGAGGGGATGGAGGGGACAGAGGTATGGAGGAGTGGAGGGGATGAAGGTGTGGAGAGGACAGAGGGGTGGATGGATGGAGTGGACAGAGGGGATGGAGGGATTGAGGGGTGGAGTGGATGGAGAGGACAGAGGGGTGGAGTGGATGGAGGGGACAGAGGGATTGAGGGGTGGAGTGGAGTGGATGGAGGGGTGCAGTGGATGGAGAGGACAGAGGGGTGGAGTGGATGGAGGGGACAGAGGGATTGAGGGGTGGAGTGGAGTGGATGGAGGGGTGCAGTGGATGGAGGGGATGGAGGGCTGGAGGGCTAGAAGTGGCCAGTCATAGGGTTGGAGTGCTGACTGGGTGGAAAAGAGGTTTGTTTTACTGCCGTTTATTGTTACTCGTTGTGTTCGGTGTTGTTCTGCTGAGCATTGTGGGTAATGATGCGATGTTGGCGCTGGAATGTGTGACAACACTTGCGGGCTGCCCTCAGCGCACCCTCGAGTTGTTAACATAAATGACTGTGTGTTTCGATGTACATGGGGTTGATGGGCAAGTAAGTAAATAAGGGAACCAAGTGATTGAAGGGATGAGGATATGTAGGGGACGGCGGGATGGAAGTGCTAGGAGGACTGGGGATTCTCCTCTCCTGGTGCAGAAGGAGCTTCACTTTGAGTCTGACTCCAGGATTATGTGGTGGGACAGTGTGGAGGGAGCTTCACTCTGTGTCTGACCCTGGGCGTGTGTGATGGGACAGTGTGGAGGGAGATTCACTCTGTGTCTGACCCTGGGAGTGTGGGATGGGACAGTGTGGAGGGAGATTCACTCTGCGTCTGACCCTTTTTTTTGACCCTTTTTTTTTAATACAAAATTCTTTATTACAAATGTCGGTGCTATACAATATTTACAAACCCAGTGACTAACATATTTACTACACTACAAACAGACAATACATCTTAAACCAATATATTGCCATCCTCATCAATGATGGCATTTACACCCCGCGGAGCCCAACGGTCCCGGAACACCTCTACGGTCGCCGTGGACTGTGCGTATTCCTTTTCAATGTTCACCCGGGCACGAACATACCCCCTAAACATAGCCAGGCAGTCCGCCCGGGGAGAACCTCCTGCCACCCTTTTCCAGGAGCCACGGATGGCAATTTTCGCCAGCCCCAGGAGCAAGTTGACAAGGACATCCTCATCCCTCTGTGCCCCCCTCCTTACTGGATGACCATATATAAATAGGGTGGGACTGAAATGCAACCAGAAGGCGAGAAGCAGCCCACGCAAAAACGCGAAAAGGGGCTGCAGCCTCACACACTCCACGTACATGTGGTACACGGTCTCCTCCAGCCCGCAGAAGTGACACGCGGCTGGGAGATCCGTGTACAGACTAAAGAACTTATTGCAGGGCACCGCTTTATGCAGCACCCTCCAGCCGAGATCCCCAAGGTGCATGGGGAGGACTCCCTTGTAAAGGGACTTCCATTGGGGACCCCCCTCACCTCCAGGTGGAAAGACCGACCGCCATGGCGTGTCGGGACGGTGGACAAAGGCGAGGAAGTGGAGGGTGTGGAGCAGCAGCCCATAAAGGTACCTCCTGCCTGCATCCCTGAATGGGATTGTGGGTGTCGATGAAAGACGGCTCAAGTTGTGTGGATTCGTCTCTCGGGTAAGGCTGCGGGGCCTGGGCCCGACGAGCAGCTCAGCTTGAGTCGATCCACACACCTGAGCCGCACCGACATCCGCTGAGGCAGGGCAAGGGTCGGCCAGGACCCCGCCCTCTGCCAGAGGAGGGGATTCCCGGCCTGAGGCAACCATGTTCCAGACTCTCAGTAGGTCCTGATAGAAGCCGGGCAGCCTCTGCAAAGCAGCACGGCTGACGCCTGCCGGTGGTAGCTGCATATCTTCGTGAAGGCAGCAGCCCCTCCGGAGGAAGAAAGTCGCCAACACGTGCCACCTGGGAGGGCGCTCGGCGTACAGGAATCTCTGCAGAGTCCTGAGGCGGAGAGCCGCCAGTCGTGTGCGTACACACACCAGCGACTGTCCGCCCTCTCCTACTGGGAGACTCAGAACCGCTGCAGAGACCCAGTGTTTCCTGTTTCCCCAGAAGTCGTCCACCAGCTTCCTCTGCATTCTCGCAACAAAAGGGGCAGGGGGGGCCAAGGTGACCATCCGGTACCACAACATGGAGGCCACCAGCTGGTTTATGACCACCACCCTGCCTCGATAGGAAAGCACCCTGAGAAGGCCTGACCAGCGCCCTAGCCGGGCCATGACCTTTGTCTCCAGGTCCTGCCAGTTCGCCAGCCAGGTCTCCCCAGAAGGACTCAGGTAGACTCCCAGATAGAGAAGACGTCTGGTGCTCCACTCAAAAGCTCTCATCTCCTCCGGCAGGGAGTCCACCTGCTAATACTTTTATATGAAGAAGGCCGAGGAATGGCTCGACACAGATCGCATACAGTTGACCGGACATGGGGCACCCTTGACGCACTCCTCTTCGGAAGTGGATAGGTCCTGTCAGTGATCCGTTGATCTTAACTAGGCACTCTGCGGCAGAGTACAGGAGCCGAACTCGGGCCACAAAGTGTGGTCCGAGCCCAAAAGCCTGCAGGGTGCCCAGCAGGAAACTGTGGTCCACCCGGTCAAACGCCTTCTCCTGGTCAAGAGAAAGAAACGCCGCCGGGGTCCCAGTCTCCTGGAGCAGGTGGATCAGGTCCCGTACTAGGTGGACATTGTCCTGGATGGAGCGGCCCGGGACCGTGTAAGATTGGTCAGGATGGACCACCTGTCCAATTACCGAACCCAGACGGTTGGCCATTGCCCGGGCGAAGATCTTGTAGTCCGCGCACAAGAGGGAGACCGGCCGCCAGTTCTTTAGCAGGCGGAGGTCTCCCTTCTTGGGCAGTAGGACCACAACAGCTCTTCGCCATGAGAGGGGCATTTCTCCGGTGGCTAGGCTCTCCCCTAGGACAAGGCTGTAATCATCCCCCAGGACATCCCAAAAAGCCTGATAAAACTCAACACTCAGTCCATCCAAACCAGGGGACTTGCCCCTCCGGAGTTGCCGAAGGGCAGTGGACAGCTCCTTCCGAGTCAGGGGGGCATCCAGACGCACTGCATCCTCTGGACTGACCTTAGGCAAATCCTTCCAGACCTCATTGCACGCCTCCGCATTTGACGGATCAGGCGAGAATAAGGACCGATAGAATGAACGGACCTCGTTGTTAATTCCATCAGGGTCCGTGATGGAGGAGCCATCGGCAGCCAGCAATTCCACTAGCTGCTTTTGAACTCCCCGCCACCCTCCAACGAGTAGAAGAAGGGTGAGCCACGGTCCAAATCCTGCAGCATTTGGATCCGTGACCTCACGTACGCACCTCGGGACTGCTGAAGCTGCAAGTCCCTTAGTGCGTCCTTCTTCTCCTGGTATTCCTGCCACAGCTGCTGGTCTCCAGTGGTCGGACCGAGGTGGGACTCCAGGTCAAGCAACGCTCTCTCAAGCCGCTCAATCTCAGAGCCCCGCCCTTTGGTCGACCCCCTAGTGTACTCCCGACATAAAAACCGGATGTGGGCTTTGCCCACATCCCACCATAGCCGTAGGGAGCAGAACTCTCTCCGCCTCTCCTTCCAGGAGACCCAGAACGCTCGGAACGAATCCCGGAAACGGCTGTCCTCCAGCAGCCGGTTGTTAAAATGCCAATACCCGGATCCCACCCGAGGGTGTAGTGGAATAAATTCCATCCACACAAGGTGATGATCCGAGCACGACACTGGCCGCATGGAGGACGCCGACACGCGGGAGGCGTAGGCCCGAGAGATGTAAATGCGGTCTATCCTGGAACCTCCTTCTCTAGACCTTCTCGAGAAGGCGCTAGAGTTGGGGTGAAAATTCCGCCAGCTGTCCACCAAGTCAAAGGAGCCGACTAGCTCCTTTAACTTTTTTGCCGATGCTGGGTCGCGTTGGAGGCCCGAACGGTCCTCCGCCTCGAGGGTACAATTGAAATCTCCCCCGAGGATTACGCAGTCCCCAGGATCGATGGAGCTCAGCAGGGTGG
This sequence comes from Mobula hypostoma, assembly GCF_963921235.1. Taxonomy (NCBI): domain Eukaryota; kingdom Metazoa; phylum Chordata; class Chondrichthyes; order Myliobatiformes; family Myliobatidae; genus Mobula; species Mobula hypostoma. Next base: position 174,158 of record NW_026948165.1, on the reverse strand, counting down.
ACAGCTGACAGAATAGGCGCGTCTGCATCACACTGCGCCTGGGAGCGTACACATTGATAAAATGCAATGGTACGCCATCCAGGCGCACAACCAGGTGGAGCAGACGGCCGGGCACAACGTCTTGGACTCTTTCAACTACTGGCTGGAAGGTCGGGGCCAACAGGATCGCCACCCCGCTAGAAATGGAGCTGAGGTGGCTCATGTAGACCCCGCCCTGCCACTCCAGGAGCCAAGCAGACTCGTCCCCAGGGATGGTATGGGTTTCCTGCAGGAAACTCACCGTATACCGCCCATCCCTGAGGACTGAGAGATTGTTATGCCTGCGAAGAGGACCCCTGCTGCCGTTTACATTGAGACTAGCTATGGTAAGCTTCATGGCGGGAACACACTAGGTCTCAGCAGCTGCGCCCATTTCGGTGAGAGCGGAGGCGCCTTCCACCACACTGTCCGGAAAGAAAGCAAGGATACCTTTTGCTTTCCGGGCTCGAGCGGTACCAGCAACACCCTGTGACCCACCATCCCCCGTAGGAGCGAGGCTGCTTCTCCCTCTGATGTCCCTTACTAGGTCATCCAGGAAAGATTTTAGTTGCCGTCTGTCGTTCCCCACCACCGCATTCCTCTTTCCCTTTCCCTTTCGTCTGAGGATGACTCGCAGGGACCTCACCAGCCTCGGCATGCTGGGCCAGCGAAGCGAGGCTAGCTGAGGCCGGTGCTTGGCACCCTCAGAGGTGAGAATGAAATGCTTAATTTCCTCTACAGGTATCAATGGGGATTTCTCAGGAGGGGTGAGGATGTCCATTGTTTCACTATCGAAAGAGTCCCCCTCCAACCCGTCACTGCAGACAGAATCCCCATCGGCCTCCCCGCATGTTCCAATAGATGGCTGCGCCTGCGACCCACACCGCGCAGCGGGCACCTCGCTCTTACCTGCCTTCTCCACCGTCGCATCAGCCTCATCCACATTTGCGACAGTGGAGAGACAATCCCCAGGGACTCCCTGCAAGTCATTTATTGCTGGGGTCGATGTGCACAGAATATCGTCCTCCCTAGGGGGCAGGCATAGAGGGGAATCCGGCACCTTTGGTCCAAGGGATTCATAAGCCGCCTGGTGCTGAGAATGAGAGAGCTTTGCCTCGTCTCCTATTACACTATTCGGTACACTGGCCTCCAGAGAGGCGCTGACTTGTAGGTCCTGGGTGGAGGCCTCCAGGGCTGCCTCATTTGTGCAAACAGGCCTATCACAAGCCTTTTGCACAACCACACCACCTACCCCAGGACTGGTGGCTACATCTGAGGACTCAGGTTTAGAACCAACCCCTACCCGGATTCCCACCCCTTCCTGGGACTCCCCCGCATCTACATCCCCTGCCCTCTTGCGGGAACGTTCCCTTCTCCTCTTCACGCTGGAGGAGCACACAGGTGCAGGCTTCACCGATGGGGCGGCGCCTTCTGTTTCCATCGCCCCGTCTGCTTGCGCACCTCCCCGAGCCCCACGCTCCACTTCAGACGAAATGGGTGTGAGCTCTGCGGCCTCAAAGGCCCGCTTCTTACTATGTTTAGATTTCCCCTTTGCCTTCTTACTCCGCACAGACTCCACCCCGTCCCCCACCTGAACTACAGGGAGAGGAGCAGGGACCGACCCAACCGTAGAAGTAGGGACAGGGGTAGGGGTAGGGGCAGGGTGAGGGGCTGGGGCAGGATCACGGGCGGGGGCAGGGTCAGATGCAGGTGCAGGCGCACGCGCAGGAGTAGGGTCAGGGGCAGAGGTAGCTGCGGCACTGGTGCCCGAAGTGGGCTCCCTCGGGTTCCGGGCGGCAGGACAGTCCCTCCGAAAGTGCCCCACCTCCCTGCACGCATGGCACCGTGGGCGCTCGGAGCTCCAGTAAACCTGATAATCTACTCCCTCGTGCCGGACAGTAAAGCGGCCCTCAACATCGTCCTCCCTTTCCAGCTGCATGAAAACCTGACGCCGGAAAGAGATTACGGTGCGGAGGGTGCGTCTCTTAAATTTGTGTCGGATGGCAGTAATCTCCGACCTTACTTGCCCTAAACGGGCCAGTGGGGGAAGCAAGTCCTCATTTGGAATGAAAGGCTTAACATGCCCAAGCACGATACGTTGCGTGGGGGCCGTCACCAGCTCCATAGGTAAAAAGATGGTGTCCACCGTGACTCCCCTGCTTAGGGCCCGGTGCACTAGCTCTTCATTCACCAGATAGAACACCGCCTTTCCGAACTCCTTCTCGGTGGCCAGAATACCACCTTTCCCCACAAGGTCCTCCATTGCCTCCGTACACTTTTCTAGTGTCATTCCAGGGCGCAAAATACATTGCACCCCACGTTCCACCTTCACCGACCGAAACAGGGCGTTGTCCGAGGCCGGGGAGGCAGCCGCCCTTGCGTAACTCCCCGAAGGCCCGCGACTCCCTGGAGACCGGTCCGGCATGCTGGCGCTCTTTCCAGTCCGAGAATTTTGCGGCGGTGCCAGTTAGAAGTCCTGGAGCGAGTCGAATAACTGGCCGGGAAAGTTTGCAGTCGACAGTTCCTCTCTGGATCGGCGCCAGGAAAGGCTCCGTCGGACTTGCAGAGACCCAGGCCGGGAGAGGCCGAAACGTCCTTCCAGATGCTCCGGCACCGGCACCGACACCGGACGAAAAATCAGGAAAACAATGGAGGAGGAACGTTGCCCCGATGTCAATGGGGGGAAAACGACGGCGTTTGCCTCCGGTTTTGGAGCGAACCGGCTTACTGGCGAGTTGCCAGCGGCCGCAGCTGGGAGCTACGCAGTAAGCAGCCGCCAACAAACCCAGTCCAAACCGGCAGCAAAAACTCCACACCGAGCTTCCACGCCAACGCCGTCACTCACTCAGTTGTCCAAGAGACTTTTAGAGCCACCTCCAAAGTATTCCACGAACTTTATCCAGTAGTTTTCCTTCGATTTCTCCCAGCTCAGTCAGCACAGCTCCTCTCTGTGTCTGACCCCGGGAGTGTGTCATGGGACAGTGTGGAGGGAGATTCACTCTGTGTCTGACCCTGGGAGTGTGTGATGGGACAGCGTGGAGGGAGATTCACTCTGTGTCTGAACCTGGGAGTGTGTGACGGGACGGTGTGGAGGGAGATTCACTCTGTGTCTGACCCTGGGAGTGTGTCATGGGACAGTGTGGAGGGAGATTCACTCTGTGTCTGACCCTGGGAGTGTGTGATGGGACAGCGTGGAGGGAGATTCACTCTGTGTCTGAACCTGGGAGTGTGTGATGGGACAGTGTGGGGGGAGATTCACTCTGTGTTTGTACCCTGCCTGTTTGCTGTGCCCTATGTGTGCATGTACTCTGATTGTGTGTATGTTCTAACTTCCTTGAACAGGAAGTGTATGTTCCTGCTGCAATTTTAAGTGTGTTTTCAGAAACTGGCTAATCCGGTTATTTGGTTGACATGTTCAGCTTAGTTTAGTTGTTGATTGTGAAATCTCAAACCCTTGTGTCAAAGTCTATATTTAGCTCAGCGGAAATGAAATATGAATTCTGCTTTATTACCTCATGACAAAGCAAAGGGTTGTAGTTACTCTCACTCTCACACACAGTGACACTCACACATACAAAGAACAGGGAACATTACAGGACAGGTCTAGGCTCTTCGACCAACACTGTCTGTGCCAAATACAGTTCCAAATTAAAATAAATCTTTTCTGCTTCCACAATGTCCTTATCTCTTCGTTCCCTGCTCATCCATGTCTCTGACTAAGAGCCTCTTAAGCACCTCAGTCATATCTCCCTCTCCCACCACCCCAGGCAGCACATTCCAGACACCCACCTCTCTCTGTGCAGGGGAAAAAAACAGCTCCTTTGGACTTACTCTCCCTCATCTTAAACGCATGCCCTCTGGTATTGGAAAGTTTGACCCTGGAGGGGAAAGGTATCTATGCCTCTCATGATCATATAAATCTCTATCAGGTACATCTATAAACCACAGCGTCCACTGTGACCCGTCCCCACCGGTACTGTACCCCGGTGTTACACAGTGACGGACCCGTCCCCACCGGTACTGTACCCCGGTGTTATACAGTGACAGACCCGTCCCCACCGGTACCATACCCCAGTGTTATACAGTGACAGACCCATCCCCACTGGTACCGTACCCCGGTGTTATACAGTGACAGACCCGTCCCCACCGGTACCGTACCCCAGTGTTATACTGTGACAGACCAACCTGTACCAGTACTGTACATTACTCTTTCCCCACTACCCCAGAATGACTTTGTGATTAAGCAATGCTACCCGCTGGTATCTATAAATTACGCAACAAAGATCGGCTGGTTGCATGGTAGTGCAATAACCTCGCATTTAACGTCAGCAAAAACCAAGGAACTGATTATGCACTGCAGGAAGGGGAAGTTGGAAGAACCTACAGTAGCCCTCATCGAGGGGTCAGCAATGGAAAGGGTGAGCAGTTTCCAGTTTCTGAGTGTCAACATCTCTGAAGATTGATCAATGACTGAACATATTGATGAAATCACAAAGTAGACACACCAGCAGCTCATGTTCATTCGGAATTTGAGATTTGTAAAACCTCTTGCAAATTTTTACAGGTGTGGAGGCATCAATGCAGAGGATCACTAGAGACTCAGCCAACTCTATCACAGGCACATCCCTGCCCATCACTGAGGGCATCTTCAAGAGGAGGTGCCCGTCACTAAGTACCCTCACCATTCAGGACATGCACTCAAGGACCCACATTCAATGATTTTGGAACAATTGCTTCACTTCCACCATCAAATTTCTGGGAAGTTCACAAACTCATGAACACTACCTTATTGTTTATTTATTTTTGCGGTTTGTAGTGATTTTATATCTGACACTGTACTGCTGCTGCAAAATTTATTTCATCCATGTCAGTAATAATCCTGATTCTGACGATAAAGATCACATCGAAATGAGGAACTAAATCATAGCTCCATTAAAACCTTGCTTGGGGCTTTTCTTGAAATAGTTCACTCTTACAAAATAATGTTTGCAAATCCTTACTTCATCAAATTTCTGCAACCCGTCAGCATGCAAGCAAAACCAATATTAACACTCTGTAGAGATTATGCGTTATCCGCCTGCATAACGAAATCTGCTACTGCGTTCAGACACAACACTGTTAACCCATGAGATATGAGTCCAAAATTAGGCTACTTTGGCTATCCAGTTGGTCCCCTCATTCAATCATGGGTGATTTCTCTTTCAACCCCTCTCCCACCTTGTCCCCACCACCAATCAAGAACCCATCCACCTCTGCCTTGAACACACCCAATGACTTGACTGTGGAGGGCTATGGTATCAGGCAGAGTAATAGTTCAGCTCCATGGACTAGTTTCCTTAGCATGTGTAGTCAGTGATCACAATGTCATAGGGTTCAAGATAATTCTGGGAAAGGATTGGTCTGGTCTGAGAGTTGAGATTCTAAATTGGGGAAAGACCAATTTTGATAGCATCAGAAAAGACCTGGCAAGTGTGGATCGCCACAGGTTGTCCTCTGGGAAAGGGATGCTTGGTAAGTGGGAGGCTTTCTAAAGTGAAATTTTGGGAGTACAGAGTCTGTATGCTCTTGTGAGAATAAAGGGTAAGGAACACAAGTTTAGGGAACCTTGGTTTTTGAGAGAGATTGAACCTCTGGTTAAGGAGGAGGAGGTGCAGAGCAGGTATTGGAAGTTACAAACAAATGAGGTGCTGGAGGAGCATCAGAAATGCAAGAGAACAATTGAGATTGTGCAATTGTTGTCACCCAGCTACAGGATATCAATAAGATTGAAAATTTACAAGGATGTTGCCAGGACTCGAGGACCTGAGTTGTAGGGAGAAGTTGAATACGTCAGGACTCTATTCCCTGAAGCATATACCTCTCTATTCCCTAGTGAATGAGAGGTATAGAAAATTGTGAGGGGTGTACATAAGGTAAAAGCAAGCAGATTCCCCCCCCCCCCGAGAGAATGGACATGCCTAGAACTAGAGGTCATGTATTAAGGGTGAAAGGTGAAATGCTTTTAGAACATGAGAGGAAGCTTTTTCACGAGGGTAGTGAGAGTGGAACGAGCTGCCAGTGAAGTAATGTGTGCGGGTACAATTTCAAAATTTAAGAGAAGTTTTGATAAGTACATGGATGGGAGAGGTTTGGGGGGCTATGGTCCAGGTGCAGGTTGTTGGGACTACACATTTGGGGAATTTTTAAAAGTATATGGGCCAAATGTGTGCAATTTGTCATCAGCATTGGTTAACTATTGTCACATGTACTGAGATCCATCGCAAAGCTCATCTGGCATACTGTTTGTACAGATCATTGAGCTAGAATAAGGCAGAATAATAGTTCAATGCAGACTCAATGGGCTGAAGGGCCTGTTTCTGTGCTGGAATGCTCTGTGACCATGACTCTAAAATGTAAAAGTGCAGTGCAGGTAAACTATAAGCTAGGTGATAAACAAGATAGGGTTTTGAAGGCAAGCATCCATCTTGTCATACAGAAGTCTGAAAACACGCAGAAGCCATTGAAGACACCAATAGCAATAAGGCAATGGCATCCATCACTAAGGACCCTCACCATCAGGATCATGCCCTCTTCTCTTTACTACCACCAGGAAGGAGGTTCAGGAACCTGAAGAGACACTCAATTAGCAATTCAGGAACAGCTTCTTCCAATCCACAAGTAGCCATGAACGCTGCCTCACTGTTCCTCTTTTCTTGCACTATTTATTTTGTAATTTGTAGTTAATTGTGCTTTTGTACTCTTCTGCTGCCTAGTAAACAAATTTCACGACCTAAGATCATTGATTCTGATCGAAGACACCCCTCCTCCCCCGCTCCAGGGATGGGTCTGGTGAGACCTCCACCACACTGTCTGTGACAGGTCCGTCCTTCCTCGAGGAGGGAGAACAGTTCCCCGACACGGCGCTCACGGCCAAATTAGCCACTTGCCCCCTGATCGCCTGTCTGCCCAGTATGCTGTCCCTTTGTACCTAGTGTACAAGGACCCCCCCCCCCAACCCAAGTCCTGCTGAACATCAAATCCCGCCAATCTCACCAACACTCTGCACGACCATATGCTGGCTCCCAGCGCCAGAGACCCGGGCTCCATCCTGACCTCCTGCACAGGGAGAAGGGAAAGAAGAGAGTGTAATGTAATAACCCCAAACTGCCTTAAATACAGGCTGCAACTGACTGCAACGCAGTAAATGCAACTTCAAGCTGCAGCGGTTTGCATTTACCGCAACTGACTGCAATGCTCGGGGAATTTCCGGACTCTTACGATTCCGAATTGCATTAAACGCAGGATGCGATTTCCCCGACCTCAATGCAGCGGACAACTGCACTGCATTAAATGCAAACCGCAGTGCCCTCCTACTGGACGCAATGCACCGACGGACCACCTGTACTATCCCGAATTGCATTAAATGCAGGATAGTAATGCAGTATCTGCAAAACAACGGTGCTGCCTTCAATGAAACTCTCGGCTGCATTGCAGGGACCGCGCGCCTTTCCCGTTTGCATTCCTGAGGTGACAGTCATCTCCTCTCTTTCTTTCTCCCTCCCTGCCTCCTTCGCACTCCCACAACACAACTAAAATACATTTACCAGGGCGGCGGGGGTGCAAGCCATCTTAATGCAGAGAGCCATGCCCGAGGAGGAGAGAGCGGCGGGGAGGGCGAGAGGTTTCCTGCAAGAGGAGCAAATGGAAAGTCACCAAGAAGAAAAAAAACATGGGTGTGGGGTCAAGTTCCCGGGGCATTCGGCGGGGGAGGGGGGGATGCGATCATCTGCCAGATAGGATGGAGGGGGCGCAGCCCGAGAGAGGATGACGTTGGAATGAGGTCACCCCCACCCCCCACTTTTCCCCCTGCTCCGCCCGTAGCCATGGCGCCGACATTCACCGGCAGGAAAGGAAAAGTCACTCGCCCACGCGCGCTAAATGGAATGAAGGAGTTAAAGGCGCAGAGCGGCACCGTCCTCTCATTGTCTGACCGACAGAAAATTTGGGAATTAAAGGCAATGACAGGCGGAAGGGCGGTTGTTAGGGGATTGTTAGAGGAGGAGGCGGGTTGAGGAGATAAATAAGGAGAGGTGTAGAGGGTTAGAGGGGAGTCACAGAGTTGGAGGGGTCATAGAAACAGGGAGGGGTGCAGGGGATGGGGATTCATGGAGACAGGAAGGTGTGTAAGGGAAGGGGGGTGTCACAGAGATGGGGAGGAGTGTAGGGGCCAGGGGAGTCCAGGATACAGGGAGGAGTGTGGGGTCACGGAGACAGGGGTCTGGGTGAGGTGTAGTTACACTGTTCATTCTGTGGGGCTAGTCTTTAAGAGACCTTTCTTCAAGAGAAAAAGATAAGTCCCTGTACCACCCTTACCCAGTTACCAGTATCCTCACAACCATGGGACCGTGGAGTGTCACAGAGCACTACAGCACGGAAACAGGCCATTTGGCTCAATCCTGTCACCCAGCACTTGATCCATAGACTTCCCTGTATGGGTGATTCAAGTGCCCATTTAGACTATTTGTCAAATTGGGAGACCACAGACCAGTTCTCATTGAGAGGTCAGCAGTGGAAAAGGTGAGCAGCTTCAATTTCCTGGGCGTCAACTTCTCTGAGGATCTATCCTGGGCCCAAGACATTGATGCAATCACAAAGAAGGCACACCAGCGGCTATATTTCATCAAGTGATTTGCTATGTCGCCAAAGACTCTTCCAAATTTCCGGAGATGTACAGTGGAGAGCATTCTGACTGGTTGCATCACAGCCTGGTGTGGAGCCTCCAATGCAGAGGATCAGAAAAATCCGCAGAGTGTTGTAGATTCTGCCAGCTCCATCACGGACGCAACCTTCCCTGCCATCGAGGACACCTTCAAAAAACAATGCCTCCAGAAAACGGCATCCATCATTAAAGACCCCCACCGCCCTGGATGTACCTTCTTTCATTACTACCATGAGGGAGGAGGAACCTCAAGACACACATTCAATGATGTAGGAACAGCTTCTTCTCCACCATCAATTTTCTAAACAGTCCCTGAACCCATGAACACTACCTTATTATTCCTCTTTATTTTTGCACTATTTATTTATTTTTGTAACTTATGATATTGTTTTTATGTATTGCAATGTACTGCTGCCACAAAACGTCACCAACAGACTGTCCTGGTCCGACTACAGACACCATGGCCAGGAAAGCTTATCAACACCTCTACTTCCTCAGGAGGCTGAGGAAATTTGGTGCTCCTTGTTGACCCTACCAATTTTTATCAGCACACCATAGGAAGCATCCTATCTGGATGCATCTGCTCTGCCCATGACCACAAGAAACCACAGAGAGTTGTGGACACAGCTCAGCACATCACAGAAACCAGCCTCCCCTCCATGGATTCTGTCTACACTTCCCATTGCCTCAGCATCATCAAAGACCCCACCCACAATGGACTTTCTCTCTTTGGTAAAGCCTGAAAGCACATACCACCAGGCTCAGGGACAGCTTCTATCCCACAGTATAATAATAATAATAGTATTATTAAATAGTTCCCTAGTATACCTGACAATCTCCCCTGTTATGATCTTGCATCTTATTGCCTACCTGTACTGCACTTTCTCTGTAGCTGTTACACTTTGTTCTGCATTCTGTTATTGTTCTACCTCAATATGCTGTGTAATGATCTGATCTGGATGGAGAGTATGTAAGACAAGCTTTTCACTGTATTTCCAATAACAATTCTGATAAACAAATTCCAATTCCATTTCCCCAGGAGCCGACCATTCAAAGGGTGTGTCCAAGCCACATTAATACTCCCAAACTGTATTGCCTTGCATTTACCCGAGATTAAACCCCAGCTGCCATTTATCAGCCCATTTCATCAACATCTCAATGTCACCTGTAAGGTAAGATTGTTCATTGTCACCTGTACAAGTCGCTGTGTGTACAGGTGCAGTGAAAAACTTACTTTCAGCAGCATCACTGGCACAGAGCATCAGAAACACAACATTCACAAGGAAACATAAATTAATCAAATTAAAGACAACTTTTACAAGAAAACACCATCAGAACAAAAACCAAGTCTATTGCAGTGCAAAGTGGTCACATGTTGCTGTACTGAGGTAATGATCAGGGTTGTGCTGGTTAGTTCAGGAACTAAATGGTTGAAGGGAAGCAGCTGTTCCTGAACCTGGTGATGTGGGACTTCAGGCTTCTGTACCTCCTGCCCGATGGGAGCTGTGAGAAGATGGGATGGCCCGGATGGTGGGGACAAAAGAGCTCAGGATACATATTTACAAAAGTTCAATTAGACCACAGCTGGAGCAGTGCGTACAAACCTGGTCACCACACCACAGAGAGGGTGTGGCAGAGCCAGAGAGGGTGCAGACAGAGATACACCAGGACGTTCCCTGAGATGGAGTGTGTCAGTAGCAGGGAGAGACTGGGTCTGTTTACCCTTGAGCAGTGAAGTCTGAGGGGTGATCTCATGGAGGTGGCAAGATGATGAGGACATTAGATAGAGTAGACCCTGGGAGTGTGTGATGGGATGGTGTGGAGGGAGATTCACTCTGTGTCTGACCCTGGGGGTGTGTGATGGGACGGTGTGGAGGGAGATTTACTGTGTGTCTGACCCCAGGAGTGTCTGATGGGACAGTGTGGAGGGAGATTCACTGTGTGTCTGACCCTGGGAGTGTGTGATGGGATGGCGTCAAGGGAGATTCACTCTGTGTCTGATCCCAGGAGTGTGTGACGGGACGGTGTGGAGGGAGATTCACTCTGTGTCTGACCCTGGGAGTGTGTGATGGGATGGTGTGGAGGAAGATTCACTCTGTGTCTGACTGAGGGAGTGTGTGATGGGACAGTGTGGAGGGAGATTCACTCTGTGTCTGTCCCTGGGAGTCTGTGATGGGACAGTGTGGAGGGAGATTCACTCTGTGTCTGACCCTGGGAGTGTGTGATGGGACAGTGTGGATGGAGATTCACTCTGTGTCTGACTCTGGGAGTGTGTGATGGGACAGTGTGGAGGGAGATTCACTCTGTGTCTGACCCCGGGAGTGTGTGATGGGACAGTGTGGAGGGAGATTCACTCTGTGTCTGACCCCGGGAGTGTGTGATGGGACGGTGTTGAGGGAGATTCACTCTGTGTCTGACCCTGGGAGTGTGTGATGGGACAGTGTGGAGGGAGATTCACTCTGTGTCTGACCCCGGGAGTGTGTGATGGGACGGTGTGGAGGGAGATTCACTCTGTGTCTGACCCTGGGAGTGTGTGATGGGACAGTGTGGAGGAAGATTCACTCTGTGTCTGACCCTGGGAGTGTGTGATGGGACAGTGTGGAGGAAGATTCACTCTGTGTCTGATCCTGGGAGTGTATGATGGGACAGTGTGGAGGGAGATTCACTCTGTGTCTGACCCCGGGAGTGTGTGATGGGATGGTGTGGAGGGAGATTCACTCTGTGTCTGACCCTGGGAGTGTGTGATGGGACAGTGTGGAGGAAGATTCACTCTGTGTCTGACCCTGGGAGTGTGTGATGGGACAGTGTGGAGGAAGATTCACTCTGTGTCTGATCCTGGGAGTGTATGATGGGACAGTGTGGAGGCAGATTCACTCTGTGTCTGACCCCGGGAGTGTGTGATGGGACGGTGTGGAGGGAGATTCACTCTGTGTCTGATCCTGGGAGTGTATGATGGGACAGTGTGGAGGCAGATTCACTCTGTGTCTGACCCTGGGAGTGGGTGATAGGACGGTGTGGAGGGAGATTCACTCTGTGTCTGACCCCGGGAGTGTGTGATAGGACAGTGTGGAGGGAGATTCACTCTGTGTCTGACCCCGGGAGTGTGTTAGGTAATAATAAGTTTCAGCCTGACAGATGGGGATGTTTGTGTAATTGAAAACTGGTCAGTTGGTTTATCATTGTGACATGTACAGTGAAAATCTTTGTTTTATATGTCCTCCATACCGATCAATTCATCACATCAGTCCATTGAGGGAAAGCAATACCAGAATGCAGAATAAAGTGTTGCAGTTACAGAGAAAGTGCAGAGCAGGCAGACAGTCAGGTGCCACGATGAGGCTGACTGTGAGGTCGAGAGTCCAATTATTCATACCTGAGGACTGTTCAATTGTCTGATCACAGTGGGGTAGAAGTTGTCCTTGAGCCTGGTGGTACGAGCTTTCAGGCTTTGTACCCTCTGCCTGATGGGAGAGGGGAGAAGAGAGAATGACCAGGGTGGGAGGTGTCAGTGATGGTGTTGTAATGTGTAAGTGCATTAGCAGTGAAGAATGGTGGCAGTGGTTAAAGATTAATTTCTGAAATGACGTGGAGACTTTAGCAATTATTGGATTCCTTTGATCCTTGGCTCCTGGCATAAAATGTTTTAAATTATTAACAGGATCAGGAGATTAATTTCTGGTTGTCTTCATGCAGGTTATAATGAAATATTTGAGCATCACTCGTGGAGGTTTCTGCCTGGATTCTGTATGTGTGTGTATGTGTGTGTGTGTGTCTGTGTGTGTTTTGTACCCAGCACAAAAGCAGGCCATTCTGTCAATACTGACCATCCATGCTCCTCAGATATTAAAGCCTTTCATTCTGGGGATTGTTCTCATGAATCTCCTGTGGACCCTGCCCAGGGCCAGCTCATTATTCCTTTGATCCAGGGCCCAAAACTACTCACAATATCCCAAAGGTGGTCTGACCACAAAACAAAAGTTTTGTCAACAGAAGAGCTGATCATTTTCCTTCAGGATGTTGGGCAGTGCTCAGGATCCTGTCTGCGCCAACAGTGCCGAGTTTGAGAACTTCAAGTTCCTAGGTGTGAACATCACCAGTAGTCCAGCTTGGTCCAACCATGCTGACGTCACGGCCAAGAAAGGTACGGCAACTGCTCTGCTGGTGAGTGCAGAGAGTTGTGGACACAGCTCAGCACATCACAGAAACCAGCCTCCCCTCCACAGAATCTGTCTACACTTCTCACTGTCTCAGTAAAACAGCCAGAATCATCAAAGACCCCACCCACACCGATATTCTCTCTTCCCCCCTCTCCCATCGGACAGAAGGTACAATAGCAAAGGAGGGAGAGAGAGAAATGCAAGGGGTGAGGGTGAAGGAGAGAGGGTGAAGGGAGAGGGAGACAGGGAGGAAGGAGAGAAATAGAAAGGGAAGAGGGTAGAGAGAGAGGGAAAGAAGGAGATTGAGAGAGAGAGTGAATGTGACAGAGGCAGACGGAGTATGCCAGAAAGGGAGAGAAGGAATGTGTGTGAGAGAGAGAGAGAGAGAAGTAAAAGTGTGAGGGACAGAGGGAAGGCCAGCAGTGAGGATACATCACCACCAGATGTCCCTCCAGCACCAGTAATGGTTCCACTGCCGTCTCTGGTGCACCTTCCGCCTCCTGCCTCCCTCGGAACGCTGGAGTGCTGTCTGCTCCTTTCACTCTCGGTTCGGGGGCATTGCTTTTTCTCGGGGAGAATAGACTTCCCGGCACTCCCTCCTCGTCAGTAAGAATGTTGATTTCTCTAACTGCCAGTAATCACTCCCCTCTGTCCCATCCTCCTATGTTTTTCCTCATCCCACTGACCTCTTCACATCTTCTCTTTCCCCTCCCTCCTCCTCACATCCTGCCCACTATCCATACCACCCTTCCTTTGGTTCCCCATTTAACCTCTAGTTCTAGTCTCACCCAAACCCAGTGGAAAAAGCCTGCTTGCATTACCCTATCTATACCCCTCAGAATTTTATATCTCTATCAAATCTCCCTTCAATCTCCAACTCTCCAAGGAACAAAGTCCTAACCTAATCAGCCTTTTTCTGTCACCTGATCTCTCGTGTCTCCTACCAATTTATACTTATCTCCCTCTGCCCACCTCCTTATTTTGGCTTCTGCCCTCTTCCTTTCTTGTCGTGTTGAAGACACAAACACAAAATAATCTGCAGATGCTGGGGTCAAAGCAACACTCACAACATGCTGGAGGAACTCAGCAGGTTGGGCAGCATCCGTGGAAAAGATCGGTCGACGTTTCGGGCCGGAACCCTTCGACAGCCCTTCGAAACGTCGACCGATCTTTTCCACGGATGCTGCCCGACCTGCTGAGTTCCTCCAGCGTATTGTGACTGTCGTGTTGAAGGGTCTGTGTCCCAAACGTCAACTGTTTATTCCCATCCTCAGATGCTGCCTGACCTGCTGAGTTCCTCCAGCGTTTTGTGTGTGTTGCTCAAGATTTCCAGCATCTGCAGAACCTCTTGTGTCTCCCCCTTCTGTGTCCAACCCCCTCACACTAACTGATCACAGCCTGTTGGCTGTCCTGAGACCAGATACCAGGCCTTTGTAGTCACAAACTGGGACACCCAGACCCTTTTCATATTAAAGATCTATCTAAATTTGGAGACGATACAAAGGTTTGGAGTGTTGTGGATCTTGTTGAAGGTTGCCAAAGGATACAGCAGGATATAGATCAGTTGCAGATGTGGGTGGAGAAATAGCAGATGGTATTTAACCTGGGCAAGTGTGTGCTGTTGCTCTTTGCGAGGTCAAATGTCAAGACCCTTGTGGTAGCTCATCCAGGAGATGAAATGCATAGGATCCATGGTGACTTCGTCATTTGGATTCAGAAGACAGAGAGGGACTTATATATATAAGTAACTTGGATGAAAATGAAAATGTAAACGTGATAGTAAAGATTGGTGATGTGGATGGTGTTGGAGATTGCTAAAGGATACAGTGAGATATAGATTATTTGCAGATGCAGACGGAAAAATGGCAGGTGGAATTTAATCTGGGCAAGTGTGAGGTGTAGCACTTTGGGTGGTCAAATATAAAGGGACAAGACACTGCATATGGCAGGATCCTCAACAGTGTTGATGTACAGAGGGATTCTGGGTCCAAGTCCATAACTCACTGTAAGCAGCCACACAGATTGACAGCGGCAAAGAAAGCATATGGCACGCACCATGTTTAAGAGTTGGGAAGTTATGTTGCAGCTTTATATAACTCTGGTTAGGCTGAATCTAGAGGATTGCATTCAGATCTGGATGCCCCATTACAGGAGGGGTGTGAAGGCTTTGGAGAGGATGTTCACCAGGATGCTGCCTGCAAAGATGGGACAAACTTGGGTTGTTTCTTCTGGAGTGGCAAAGGCTGAGGGGAGATCTGATTGAGGTTTGTAAGATTATGAGAGGCATAGTTTGAGTAGACAGCCGATATCTTTCTCCCCAGCGTGGAAATGTCGAGTACATTTAAGGTGAGAGGGGGTACGTTAAAAGGAGATGTGCAGGGGAAGTTTTTTTTAACACAGAGAGTGGGTGGATGCCTGAAATGTGCAGCCAGGAGTGGCAGAGGAGGCAGATATGATAGAAGCATTTAAAAGGCTCTTAGATTGGCACATGAATATGCAGGGAATGGAGGGATATGGAGATTGTGTAGGCAGAAGTGAGCAGTTATCATTAACGCTTAATTAGTTCAGCACAAGATCATGGGCCGAATGGTCTGCTCCTGTTTTATGGTACTGTTTTATCTCCTTCCCTTCTCTTTTCAGACCAAACAAGCTTCTGCTTCTGCGCTGAAATGAGGACAAGTCTACATTAATGGTGCTGAGGTGGAGAGGGTTGAGAGCACAAGTGCCTAGGCGTGAACATCCCCAATAGCCTGTCGTGGTCAAACCACGATGACGTCACGGCCAAGAAAGCTCACTGGTGCCTCTAGTTCCTCGGGAGGCCAAGGAAATTCGGCAAGTCCCCCCAACACTTACCAATTTTTATCGATGCACCACAGAAAGCATCCTGTCTGGAGACATCACGGCTTGGTATGGCAACTGCTCTGCTGGTGAGTGCAGAGAGTTGTGGACACAGCTCAGCACATCACAGAAACCAGCCTCCCCTCCACGGACTCTGTCTACACTTCTCACTGTCTCAGTGAAGCAGCCAGAATAATCAAAGACCCCACCCACCCCGGACATTCTCTCTTCTCCCCCTCTCCCATCGGGCAGGAGGTGCAAAAGCCTGAAAGCTCACACCACCAGGCTGAAGGGCAGTTTCCAGTCTGCTTTTATAAGACTATTAACTAGTTCCCCGGTACTCTAAGTAGGACTATTGACCTCACAATCTATGTACCTCCTTATGAAATTGCACTTAATTGTTTCTAAACTGCTCTGCTCTTTCTCTGTAACTGGGACACTCTATTCTGCATTGTTATTGTTTTACCTTGTTCTACCTCAATACACTGTGTAATGATCTGATCTGAGTGAGCAGTATGAAAGACAAGCTTTCCACCGTATCTCAGTACAGGTGACAATAATAAACCAATTCCAATTCCAGTTCTAAGTTGGATGTCCTGGGACATTACATTGCAGTTATACAAGACATTGATGAGGCTGCACCCACAGTATTTTCGTCAGTTTTGGTTGCCCTGCTATAGGAAAGGTGTCGTTCTGGAAAGAATGCAGCAGAGATTTACGAGGATGTTGCCTGGAGTTGTGGACCTTCATATGGAGAGAGGTTGGGCAGGATCGGACTTTATTCTCCGGAGCATAGGAGACTGAGCCGTGGTCTTATAGGGGTGTTTAAAACCATGAGGAACATAGACAGGGTGAAAGATCACAGTACTTTTTCCCCTGAGGAATGCAGAACTAGAGGACACAGGTTTACGTAGAGAGAGGATAGATTTAAAGGGGACCTGAAGGACAACAACGTAACACAGATAGTGATGGTGTGTGTATGGAATGAGCTGTCAGAGGAAGTGCTGAGGCAGGTACATTAACAATGTTTAAATGACACTTGGACAGGTATATGGATTGGAAAGATTTAGACCAGCGGTTCACGGACCCCTCAGTTAATGGTAGGGGTCCATGGCATAAAAGAAGTTGGGAACTCCTGGTTTAGAAGGATGTGGGCCAAACAAGAGCAAATGGGACTGGTTCAGATGGTGATATTGGTGGGAATGGACCAGTGACTCTATGAATCTAAACAACAGAGAATGGACATCATGGCCAGGATAGCTCACCTACTTCCTCAGGGAGCTGAGGAAATTTGGTACAACACATACAAAATGCTGGAGGAACTCAGCAGGTCAGGCACACCTATGGAAAGGAATAAACAGTTGTTGCTTTGGGACAAGTCCCCTTCATCGGGACTGGAGAGAAAGGGGGAAGAAGCCAGAATATGAAAGTGATGGCAGCTGGTGTGTGAAGACAGGTGAGGGGAAGGTAGGTGGGTGGGGGAGGGGTGAAGGGGAAAGCTGGCAGCTGATAGGTGGAAAAGGTAAAAGGCTGAAGAAGAGTGGTCCATGGGAGAAAGGGGAGTAGGAGGAGGGGCACCGGAGGGAGGTGATGGGCAGGCAAGGAGAAGAGAAGGGGTAAGAGGGGAGCCAGAATGGGGAATGGAAAAAGAAAGAAGGGGGAGGGGAAGAAATTACCAGAAGTTAGTGAAATAGATGTTTATGCTGTCAGTTTGGAGGCTACCCAAATGGGGTATGAGGTGTTGCTCCTCCAACCTGAGAGTGTCCTCATTGTGACAGTAGACAAAACAGAGTCAGTGGATGTTGTGTACAGTACTTGGATCTTCAGAAGGCTTTTGATAAGGTGCTGCTTATAAGGCTGCTTAGCAAGGTAAAAGCCCGTGGTATCACAGGAAAGATACTGGCATAGATAGAAGACTGGCTGATTGGAAGGAGGCAGAGAGTGGAAATAAAGGGGGCTTTTTTCTGGTTGGCTGCCAGTGACTAGTGGTGTTCTGGGTGTTCAGTGTTGGGATCGCTTCTTTTCACATTACACAATATATGGATGATTTGGATGTTGGAATTGATGGTTTTGTGGCCAAGTTTGCGGATGTTGCAAAGATAAGTGGAGGAGCAGGTTGTGTTGAGGAAGCAGCAAGACTGCAGGAGGACTTGGACAGATTTGGAGAATGGATAAAGAATTGGCAGCTGGAATATAGTGTTAGGAAGTGTATGATCATGCACTTGGAAGAAGAAATAAAGGTGTGGACTATTTTCTAAACAGGGAGCAAATTCGGAAATCAGAGCTGCAAAGGGTCTTGGGAGTCCTTGTCCAGGATCCTCTCAGGGTTAACTAGCAGGTTGAGTTGGTGGTAAGAAAGGCAAATGTAATGTTACCATTCATTTTGAGAGGACTAGAACATAAGGATGTAATGGTGCGGCTTTATAAAGCACTGGGAGTATTGTGGGCAGTTTTTTACTTATGAAGGGATGCGCTGGCATTGGAGAGGGTCCAGAGGAGGTTCATAAGAATGATCCCGGGAGTGAAAGGGTTAACGTATGAGAAGTGTCTGGTGGCTCTGGGTCTGTTCTCACTGGAGTTCAGAAGAACGTGGGGGCAATCTCATTGGAAACTATCGAACATTGAAAGAGCTAGATAGAGTGGATGTGGAGAGAATGTTTTCGACAGTAGGGGAGCCTAGGATCAGCGGGCACGGCCTCAGAATACACAGACGTCTGTTTAGAACAGAGGTGAAGAGGAATTTCTTTAGCTGGGGTGGGGGGGGGCCGAATCTGTGGAATTGATTGCCACAGATGGCTGCGAGTCCAAATCATTGGATATATTTAAAGCAGATGTTGATAAGTTCTCAATTGGTAAGGGTGTCATATGTGATGGGGAGAAGGCAGGATAATGCTGTTGAGAGGGGTAATAAATCAGCCATGATAGAATGGTGGAGGAGACTCGATGGGCCGAATGGCCTAATTCAGCTCTTATATCGAATGGTCTTATGACCATGGACTGACATGTAAGAATGGGAATGGGGAGTAGAATAACCGGGAAATCCTGCCTACGACAGATGGAATGATAGTGCTCGACAAAGCACTCCCCCAGTCTACATTGAGTCTCACCAATGTAGAGGAGGCTGCAATTGGAGCACCAGATGCAGTTGATAACCCCGACAGACTGGCAGCTGAAGTGTTGCCTCACCTGGAAGGACTATTTGGGGTCCTGAATGGTGTTGAGGAAGGAAGTGTAGGGGCAGGTATAGCATTTATGCCACTTGTAGGGATAATTGGCAGGAAGGAGATCCATGGTGAGGGATGAATAGACAAGGGTGTCTGGAAAGCAGAAAGTGGGGCAAGGTAAAGATGCGTTTGCTGCTGGGATGGCAGAAGTTGCAGAGAATGGTATGC
The DNA here is from genome assembly GCF_963921235.1 of Mobula hypostoma. Lineage (NCBI taxonomy): Eukaryota > Metazoa > Chordata > Chondrichthyes > Myliobatiformes > Myliobatidae > Mobula > Mobula hypostoma. Next base: position 155,055 of record NW_026948165.1, on the reverse strand, counting down.
TGGGTACAGAAGCTCGTAGGGTGATAGGTGAGGACCAGAGAAACTCTATTCATGCTATGGGGCGGGATGTCTGGGAAATGGAGGAAATGCAGGTCAGGACAGAGGAAGGAAAACCCTGTTCTTTGAAGAAGGAGGACTTCCCAGATATTCTGGAAAGAGAGGTCTCATCCTGAGAACAGATGCACAGAAACACAGGAGCTGAGAAAAGTGACAGCGTGGGAAGATGTGTAGTCAAGATAGCTGTGAGAGTCAGTTAGTTTATAAAATATATAAATAGACAGTCTTCCTCCAGAGATGGAGACAGAGAGATTGAGAAAGGGGAGAGAGGAGTCAGAGATGGACCAAGTAAATTTGGGGGCAGGGTGGAATTTGGAGGCAAAGTTAGAGGAAATTTGCAATGTCCTCTTTGACCCTCACCAATTTTTGCAGATGCCACGCACAAAACGCCCTTTTCGGATGGATCACAGTTTGGTATGACATCTGCCCTGCCGGTGGCCACGAGAAACTGCAGAGAGTTGTGAACACAGCTCAGCACATCACAGAAACCAGCCTCCCCTCCATGGAATCCGTCTACACTTCTCACTGTCTCAGTGAAGCAACCAGAATAATCAAAGACCCCACCCACCCCGGACATTCTCTCTTCTCCCCTCTCCCGTCGGGCAGATGATACAAAAGCCTGAAAGCTCACACCACCATGCTGAAGGACAGATTCTACCCCACTGTGATCAGACTATTGAATGGTCCATTAGTGCCAGTACAGTCCATACTAGGGCCTCTTCTGTTTAACATATACATGCTCCCTCTAGTTCAAATCATGGTAAACAACAAAGTATCTTGCCTTAATTAAGCAGATGACACTCAGATTTTTATAACAGTGTCATCAAGTGATTGTGGTCGCAAGCAATCACAAAAAAAAACTGTGTTGAACAAATCACTGATTAGATGAGCCAAAATTTCCTCCAGTTAAACAAAGAGAAATCTGAAATAACTGTTTTTGGTGCCAAAAAAGAATAATTAGAAATTAGTGTCCACTTAGAATCCCTGTTGTTACAGACCACAAAACCAAGCCAGAAACCTTGGTGTGGTGATGGACTCCAAATTAAATTTTAACTGCCACATTAAGACAATTACAGGGTCAGCCTACTACCATCTTAAAATATAGCGAGAGTTAAAGGGCTTATGTCTCAGCAAGATCTAGAAAAACTCGTCCCTGCGTTTATTTTTAGTAGGCTTGTCTACTGTAATGGTATTGTCACTAGAAAATTCCTCAGACGGCTGCGGCTCATTCAGAACGGTGCTGCTGGAGTCCTCACTAAGAGCAGGAAAGTAGAATGTATCACTCCAGTTCTCGGATCACTACACTGGCTTCCTGTCCACCAGAAGATTGACTTTAAGATATTACGACTGATTTATAAAGCACTGAATAGTCTGGGGCCAAAATACATCTCCAAATTCCTGCTGCATTATGAACCTTCCTGAGCTCTCAGGTCGTCTAGGGGGCAGGTCTGCTGACCGTCCCCAGGGTCAAAACTAACCACGGTGAAGCAGCTTTTAGTCACTATGCTCCACAAATCTGGAATAACCTTCCGCAGGATCTGAAGTCTGCCCCAACTTTCAGCTCTTTTAAATCGAGGCTTAAAACTTCTCTTTTCGCTGTAGCTTTTAATTAGAATCTCCTACACTGTAACTTCTATTTATCGTATCTATTTTGATGTGATTTTATTCTCTTACATATTGTCTGAAATTTGATGTTTGATTTTTATATGTGAAGCACTTTGAACTGCCTTGTGTTTGAAAAGTGCTGTACGAATAAGATGGAGTCTTGACCTCACAATCTACCTCATTATCACCTTGCACTTTATTGTCTGTCTGCACCGCTGTAGTTGTTACACTTTATTCAAGCTTTGACCTTGGCCTCAAGACCTCCTTGTGCAATTGGATCTTAGATTTCTTTGCTTGCAGACCCTGATTAATTTAGATTGGCAACAGCATCTCCTCCACAATCTCCATCCACACAGGTGCACCACAAGGCTGTGTGCTTAGTTCCCTGCTTTGCTTACTTTACACTTAGCACTGTGTGACTAAGCACAGCTCCAATGCCATATTTCAGTTTGTTGACAACACCACTGTCGTTGGCCGAATCAAAGGTGGTGATGAAACAGCGTAGAGGAGGGAGGTTGAAACTCTGGCTGAGTGGTGCCACAGCAACAGCCTGTCTCTCAATGTCAGCAAAACCTAGGAGATGATTGTAGACTTCAGGAGGAGGAAACTGGAGGTTCATGAGCCAGTCCTCACTGGGGGATCAGAGGTGGAGAGGGTCAGCAACTTCAAATTCCTCAACGTTATCATTTCGGAGGATCTGTCCTGGGCCCAGCACGTAAGTGCAATTCCGAAGAAAGAATGCCAGTGCTTCTACTTCCTTAGGAGTTTGTGAAGATTCAGCACGACATCTAAAACTCTGACAAACTTCCATAGGTGTGTAGTGGAGAGAATGTTGACTGGCTGCATCACAGCCTGGTATGGAAACACCAATGACCTTGAACGGAAAATCCTACAAAATAATGGATATGATGCAATCTATTATGAGTAAAGTCCTCCCCACCATTGAGTACACCTACATGAAATACTGTCACTGGAAAGCAGCATCCATCATCAGGGACCCCCACCACCCAGGCCATGCTCTCTTCTCATTGCTGCCATCAGGGAGAAGGAGGTACAGGAACCTCAGGACTCACACCACCAGGTTCAGGAACAGTTATTACACCTCAACCATCAGGCTCCTGAACCAAAGGGGATAACTTCACTCACTCCAACACCGAACTCACATATGAACTCACGTTCAAGGAATCTTCATCCCATGTTCTCAATACTTATTGCTTATTTATTCATTATTATTGCTTTTTTCCTTTAGTATTTGCACAGTTTGTTGTTTTTGGCACTCTGGTTGAAAGCCCAAGTCGGGTGGTCTTTCATTGATTCTGTCACGTTATTATCCTAGAGATGTATTGAGTATGCCCACTCGGGGTTGTATATGGTGGCGTATATGTACTTTGATAATAAATTTGCTTTGAACTTTGATATTTAAAGCATTAAGTTATTGATTAGTTAAGGGCGTCAAAGGCAGGAGAATGGGGTTGAGAGGGAAAATAAATCAGCCTTGATGGAATGACAGAGTAGAATCAATGGGCCGAATGGCCTAATTCTGTTCCTATGTCTTATGATCTGATGCTCCGAAAGATCTCAGATGCGTCAAAGAACTGCAGCACGAATGAGTATTGATTTCTGAACATTTAAACACGATTTAATATTTCCCTTCTTTGATTTTATCCCTTTGGCCCTCTGTTCTTCAGCTCTTCATCTCCACTCCCCCACACCCCCCCAACCCCAGTTCCACTAAAACAGCCCCGTCCTACACCCTTCAACCCGTCGCATCACAGGAGTCGGCGGGACTGACCACAGAGGGTTGGCAAAGGGATGTGCCAGGCGCTCGTGAGCGAGGCTGTTCTTAGATTGCGGGGGGAGGGGTGCGGGGGTGTGAAGAGGGTGGTTGTGAGTGGGAAGGACTCCTGGAGGAATGGAGTGGTCTAACGTAGACCATCAGAGCTGCTTAGATTAGAGTCATCAGATTCCAGTTCATGAAATTAGAGAGAGTGAGTGGGAGAGGAAGGGATGGAGGTAGAGAGGGAGAGGGTGTGGAACAGACACTCCGTGTAGGCAGCACCACGCCCTCTCCGACCTGGGGAAGTCACCCCTCCCACACCCCGAGATCCTGGCCATGGAGGGAGGGGCGTAAACGTGTGTGTGTCGCCGTGTGAACCACACTACCCAGACCAGGAGATCGAGTAGCCGGGGACCCTCACTGCCCTCCTCCCGACCGATCTCCCCACCTTTCCTGAGGGAGGAATAGAACTCATCTGTCTCCAGCCGTACTTTGCAGAGGTTTAAACTCTTCCCTCTTTCCCCTCCTTTCTCCTCCTCTCTTCCCTCTCCTCCCCCTTCATCCCCTGCACTTCCTTCCCCTCCTTTCCTCCCTCCCTCCAACTCTCCCCACACCTCCTCTCTGCCCTTTCCTCCTCCACTCCCACAATCCCTCTCCACTTTCCCCTCCTTCCCCTCCCCTCTCCCCTCTCGGTTCATGTGACAATACTAAGCCAATTACCTCTCCGGAGCCTGATTTTGTGAGGTGTGAATTCACGGTGGGCGAGATTGAGTGGAGTGACGAGGGAGCTGTTCCTGAGGAATAGAAATGTTTAAGGAGGGAGGGGCAGTGAGGAAGGAAGAGTGGCGAGGAAGGAGCACCATAGGAGGGGTTTGAGTAAGGGACAGTGAGGAAGGCAGAGGCCCTCTTCATGTTACTACCTTCAGGGAGAAGGTACAGGAGCTTGAAGACCCACACTCAATGTTTTAGGAGTAGCTTCTTCCCCTCCACCATCAGATTTCTGAATGGTCCAAAACTCATGAATGCCACCTCATTATTCCTCTTTGACATTATTTATTTCTGTCTTGCGCTGTACTGCTGCCACAAATAACAAATTTCACAACGTATGTCACATGTTTTTCACTGTACCTTGGTATATGTGACAATGATAGATCACTTTACTGATTTACTGGCTTGAATCCTGCTCCTAGCTTGTGTGCGTCTGTGACGAGGTTGTGACTGTGAGTGAGCTGGGACTTCTTGTCCCCTCAGTGGATGGTTCGAGCTGGATGAAAGCTTCTGTTAAAAGTCCCCCACCGCCATGTACCTGATGTCTGATGTCAAGGCTCTTCTGAACCTCTCTCTCCCTTATCCAGCCAAACCCTGGAGGTCACAGAGACGGGGAGGGGTGAGGATCACAGGGAGGGGTGTAGGGAAGCAAAGGGGCCACAGAGACAGGAAGGGGTGTAGGTGAGGAGGGTGGGGGGGGTCACAGATACTGGGAAGGGTGTAGGTTACAGAGTCTGGGAGGGAGGGAGGGGGATCACAGAGAGGGAGGGGTGTAGGGTAGGGAGGTGGTCACAGACATATAAGAGATGAAGGGGTTTACAGAGAAGAGGGGTGTAGGAGAGAGAGGGGCTCATGTAGTCAGAGGGGTGTAGGGGAGGGGGGTCTCAGAGATAGGGAGGGGTGTTGGAGAGGGAAGAGGGTGTCACAGAGATGGGGAGGGATCTAGCCCTTGCCACCCCCCTTCTCTCTCCTTCCCCCTCTGCTCTGTTTCTCTCTCTCTCTCTGTCACTTTCTCCCTATTTCTCTCTCCCACTCCTTCTTCCTTGCTCCCTCTTTGCTTCTCTCCTCTCCTCCACCCCTCCCCTCCCTGATCTTTCTTTTTCATCTCCTCTCCCCCTCCTTTTCTCTCTCCCTCTATCCTTTTCTCGATCTTCCCTCTCTCTGTCTCTCTCTCTCCCTCTTTCTATCCCCCTCACTCTCTAACCTTCTCCCTTTCTGTCTCTAGTTCTTCCCATCTCATTTCTCTGTCTCCCCCTCTTCTCTCTCCCTCTCTGTCCCTCTCCCTCCATCCAGCTTTCCTCCGGGGCTCTGTCCATCTGCCTCTTCATGCTTGCCTCGCCCTGTTAGCTCTGCACCGTGAAAAGATTTCAATTTCATTTAAATCTTCCGATTATTATTAATATGAAAGACAAGCCAAAGCGAGGGTGATGGATGTGTCAAATTACCATAAAGGTGTCAGACTGTAAACGCTTTTGAAATACAGAACTGCATCAGTCAGTCAGCTCCAGGGCCCCGAGGTTTGGGTGCTTGCAGTGGTGAGCCATCCGGGGCATTTTATTAATTAAATCATTGTTATAATTAATTTTTATTTAATGAAAATCAATAAAATGTGCAAGGCTTGGAGAACTGGTTAATTTATGTGGAAGCATTTAAATCCCTAGATGCATTAGATGATGTCACCGTGTGTGTGAGTGTGTGTGTGTGTGTGAAAATGACTGTGTGTATATATGTATTTGTGTCAAAGTGGAGTTTATTGTTTCATGCAGAATTCCATGCATGCACAGGTGCAATCAAATCCCTATACGTGTGTGTGTGTGTGTGTGTGTGTGTGTGTGTGTGTGTGTGTACAAACAAACGTCCGGAGCCTTTGGCACCCAGAGTACCGTGTTTGGGAACCGCTCTCCCTCCCTGAGCAAGGATGGACCTGGCACAGTGGAGGTCCCACCAGACCCATACCTAGGACGGAGGTAGGATCTTGTGGGGAGAGATCAAGTGGACAAGGTCCTGTCTTCTCTGGGGTTTGGGAGAATGAGAGGAAATCTCATCAGAATATATAGGGAAGGAGGCCCAACAGGGGAGAGGGAGGAGGATGATGATCCTTTGGGCTGAGGAGTCCAGAGTTAGGAGTTGAGATCCCAGAATGAGGGGACGGAGATGGGGAGAGATTTCATCCCTTGGGGGGGGGGTGAATCCTTCGAACTCCCTCCTCACACCTCTCCACCACTCTCTCCTCCTTCAGCTGAGCTCTGGAACTTTGGGGGAGAGAGTGGGACAGTGGGATTAGTTTGGGGACTGACACAGGGCTGTGAGGAGAGAGTGGGACAGTGGGATTGGATAAGTTTGGGGACTGACCCAGGGCTGTGGGGGAGAGAGTGGGACAGTGGGATTAGTTTGGGGACTGACACAGGGCCGTGGGGAGAGAACGGGGCAGTGGGATTAGTTTGGGGACAGACACAGGACTGTGGGGAGAGAGTGGGACAGTGGGATTAGTTTGGGGACAGACACAGGGCTGTGGGGAGAGGGTGAGACAGTGGGATTAGTTTGGGGACTGACCCAGGGCTGTGGGAGAGAGTGGGGCAGTGGGATTAGTTTGGGGACGGACACAGGACTGTGGGGAGAGAGTGGGACAGTGGGATTAGTTTGGGGACAGACACAGGGCTGTGGGGAGAGGGTGGGGCAGTGGGATTAGTTTGGGAACAGACACAGGACTGTGGGGAGAGAGTGGGACAGTGGGATTAGTTTGGGGACTGACCCAGGGCTGTGGGAGAGAGTGGGGCAGTGGGATTAGTTTGGGGACTGACACAGGACTGTTGGGAGAGAGTGGGACAGTGGGATTAGTTTGGGGACAGACACAGGGCTGTGGGGAGAGGGTGGGGCAGTGGGATTAGTTTGGGAACAGACACAGGACTGTGGGGAGAGAGTGGGACAGTGGGATTAGTTTGGAGACTGACCCAGGGCTGTGGGAGAGAGTGGGGCAGTGGGATTTGTTTGGGGACAGACACAGGGCTGTGGGGAGAGGGTGGGGCAGTGGGATTAGTTTGGAGACTGACCCAGGGCTGTGGCAGAGAGTGGGGCAGTGGGATTTGTTTGGGGACAGACACAGGACTGTGGGGAGAGAGTGGGACAGTGGGATTAGTTTGGGGACAGACACAGGACTGTGGGGAGAGGGTGGGGCAGTGGGATTAGTTTGGGGACTGACCCAGGGCTGTGGGAGAGAGTGGGGCAGTGGGATTAGTTTGGGGACTGACACAGGGCTGTGAGGAGAGAGTGGGGCAGTGGGATTAGTTTGGGGACAGACACAGGACTGTGGGGAGAGAGTGGGACAGTGGGATTAGTTTGAGGACTGACACAGGACTGTGGGGAGAGAGTGGGACAGTGGGATTAGTTTGGGGACAGACACAGGACTGTGGGGAGAGAGTGAGGCAGTGGGATTAGTTTGGGGACAGACACAGGACTGTGGGGAGAGAGTGGGACAGTGGGATTAGTTTGAGGACTGACACAGGGCTGTGGGGAGAGAGTGGGGCAGTGGGATTAGTTTGGGGACTGACACAGGGCTGTGGGGAGAGAGTGGGACAGTGAGATTAGTTTGGGGAATGACCCAGGGCTGTGGGGAGAGAGCAGGACAGTGGGATTAGTTTGGGGACTGACACAGGGCTGTGAGGAGAGAGTGGGGCAGTGGGATTAGTTTGGGTACTGACACAGGACTGTGGGGAGAGAGTGGGACAGTGGGATTAGTTTGGGGACAGACACAGGGCTGTGGAGAGAGGGTGGGGCAGTGGGATTAGCTTGGGGACATACACAGGGCTGTGGGGAGAGAGTGGGGCAGTGGGATTAGTTTGGGGACTGACACAGGGCCGTGGGGAGAGAACGGGGCAGTGGGATTAGTTTGGGGACAGACACAGGACTGTGGGGAGAGAGTGGGACAGTGGGATTAGTTTGGGGACAGACACAGGGCTGTGGGGAGAGGGTGGGGCAGTGGGATTAGTTTGGGGACTGACCCAGGGCTGTGGGAGAGAGTGGGGCAGTGGGATTAGTTTGGGGACTGACACAGGGCTGTGAGGAGAGAGTGGGGCAGTGGGATTAGTTTGGGGACAGACACAGGACTGTGGGGAGAGAGTGGGACAGTGGGATTAGTTTGGGGACAGACACAGGGCTGTGGGGAGAGGGTGGGGCAGTGGGATTAGTTTGGGGAATGACCCAGGGCTGTGGGGAGAGAGCAGGACAGTGGGATTAGTTTGGGGACTGACCCAGGGCTGTGGGAGAGAGTGGGGCAGTGGGATTAGTTTGGAGACTGACCCAGGGCTGTGGGGAGAGAGTGGGGCAGTGGGATTAGTTTGGGGACTGACACAGGGCTGTGGGGAAAGAGTGGGACAGTGGGATTGGATTAGTTTGGGGACTGACACAGGGCTGTGGGGAGAGAGTGGGGCAGTGGGATTAGTTTGGGGACAGACACAGGGCTGTGGGGAGAGAGTGGGGCAGTGGGGTTAGTTTGGGGACTGACCCAGGGCTGTGGGAGAGGGTGGGGCAGTGGGGTTAGTTTGGGGACTGACACAGGGATGTGAGGAGAGAGCGAGGCAGTGGGATTAGTTGAGCGATTTCACTCCCCAGAATCTGGAAATTTTTCAGGGAGCTCGGAAGCATAAGGAGGGCTGTGTATGTGTGTGACAAATGGCTGTGTCTTATAGTTATCGATGGAAATGTCTGTAGGGGAGATGTTTCATGGAGGGCCTGATCCTCTGAGCATTAGATGTAATTGTGCATACTGCATAATTTACAGCCATTGCAATAATGGGATGGTTGATTTACTGTGCCTTATCCGTTTGAAATGGTCTGCACACAATGGAGCCAGGACCATAACTGGGACTACATCAGGGACATCGTCAGCAATATGAATAGAGAATATATGCAGCAGCAAAAGTAACGGAGTAATGTAGCAATGATTAATGCTCCCCTGCTTCATGTGCGCATCTCCCTCACTCTCTGAGAGCAATGGTCTCAGGCACTGAGGATTTTGTGTGTGTTGAGAATATATGAGTATGCATGTGGTGGTGGGGGGGGGAGTATATGATATATTTGTGATTGTGTGTGTGTGTTGGGGGGTATATGATGTATTTGTATTGTGCGTGTGAAGGTGAAATAATTGTGTGGAATTTTTAAAAAGCACCCAAGTAAATATCAACTCACTGAGAGAGCCCACAGTTCACCAGTACAGAGTCACACAGAGGTACAGAGACAGGCACATGGGTCAACCATCACCCACCCACTCACCCTGATCTTATTCCACTGCCCCCAACATTCCCCTCTTGCTCTCTATAAACCCTGGGGGATACAAGCCCAGTCTGTCTGACTTCCCCTTGTGAGACACCCTCCCATTCTGGGCTTGAGTCCGGTAAATCTCCGAACTGCCCCCAATGCATCCACATCCTTCCCTCAATGAGGAGAACAGGCCCTGTCCACACAACCCCAGGTGTGGTACACCAACTACTGCCATTCCAGCAATAGGCCCAGCAAAGCTTCTTGGAACTGGGGAGCCAGCTTGGAGATGGGGTGTTGTTGATGGTCAAAGGGATCTGATTGCCTTTGTAGACAAGTTGCTCCAGGCTGAGATGCTGGGCAGTGAGCGATGGGAAGGAAGTGGCCACTGGCCTTTATTGTGAGAGGATTTGAGTACATGAGCAAGGAGGTCTTATCCCAATTATCCAGATTCCCAGTGAGATCCACACTTGGTTCACTGTGTCTGGGAATCACTCCCTCCCTGAGGAAGGATGGACCTACTTCAGAGGGAGAGCAGCGGAGGTCCCACCAGACCCATCCCTGGGACGGAGGGGATGTCCCGTGGGGAGAGATCAAGTGGACTGGATCCTGTTTTCTCTCAGGTTCTGGAGAACGACAGAAGATCCCATTAGAACATACGGGAAAGGGTCTCGAAGGGAGCAATGGAGGAGGACGGTATTTAGAGAACCGGGGGACCCAGTTTTAGAATGAGGGGGCAGAGATGGGGAGTGATTTCCTCCCACAGAATCTTAGGATGAACCTTGAGATGAGTCTTAGGAACTCTTTCCCCCTTGTGAGGCTTGGTTGCTGAGGGTGTTTGAGAGATGAAGGGAACAGAGGGAGGAAGAGTCCCTGGGGGGAGTGAGACTGAGGGAGGAGATCACTCAAGGTTTGTGGGTACCGGAGAGGGAGATTGTGAGAGGGCAACAAAGTGTGCATGAATGTGGTCGATTGGGAGCGTGGATGGTGGAAGTGAATGGGAAAGGCTGTGGTTCCATTTGGAGTGTGGTGGGTGGAAATTAAGGAGAGGTTGGGACTTTTTCCTGCAAAACTTCACACTTGGAACATAGAACATAGAACATTGAATAATACAGCGCAGGAACTGGCATTTTGGCCCATGATGTTAGGCCATATTAATTAAGTCCATGATGTGTAATTAAATGGATCCCTTCTGCCTATGCAATGTCCCTGTGTCTCCATTCGCTGCCTGTCTGTGAGGCTGTTAGACACTTCTAATGTATCAGCCTCTACCACCACCCCTAGCAGCACATTCCTGGAACCCACTGCTCTCTGTTAAAAAATACCTGTATGGTCACTTTCAAGGAGCTGTGGACTTGGACCCCAAGATCCTACTGTACATCAATACTATTATAGGAGCTTCCATTAACGGTGTCCTGTCCCTTTACACCTGGCCTCCCAAAGTGTAACACCTCACAACTGCCTGGATTAAACTCCATCTGCCATTTCTCTGTCCACATCTGTACCTGGTCTATATCCTGCTGTATCCTTCTCCAACCTTCTACACTGTTCACAGCACCACCACTAATCTTTGTGTACCTGCAAACTTACTAACCCACCTATCCATGTTTTCATCCAAGTCATTTACAAACGTATATACGTCACAAACAATAGACATCCCGGTTTACATCCCTGCAGAACACCACTAGACAAGGACCTCCAGCCAGAACATGTCTCACTGGCTACTACTCCCTGTCTTCTATGGACCCCACTCCTTTCTATTCTCTTCCACTCTCTGCATTCCCAGTGGACCCACCCCTTCCCATTTACTCCCAATGTCCACACTCCCAATGAGTCCCACCCATTCCCATTTGCTCCCACTATACGCACCCCAAACGTACCTCACCCCATTCACATTCAATTCCAATGCAACCCCTGTTTCCTATTCATCCACACCATCCACACTCCCAATAAGACCCCACCCCATCCCATTCACTTCCACCATCCAGAATCTCAATGGGACCCCATCCCTTCCCATTCACTCCCACTGTCTGCACTCCAATTGGACACCCTGTTTCCCATTCATTAGCAGCATCCACACTCCCAAGGGGACCAAGAGCGTTGATGAGACTGTGCTGGGGAGGATACAGAGGAGATTCTGCAGGGCATGGCCTGGACTGGAAGCATTTAGTTACAGGGAGGGAAGAGATAGGCTGGGTGTGGTCTCCCTGGACCTGATAGAGATGTCTAAAATTATGAGGGGGAATGATGGGTTCACCTATACTCATGTATCTATTTAACTGCCTCTATCACATCAGCCTCTCCCACTCCCCCTGGCAGCACATTCGAGGCAGCCACCACTCTCTGTGTCAAAAACCTTGCCCTGCACGTCGCCTTTGGACTTACCCCCACCCACAACCTTAAATACACCCAAAACCTTAAAAACCTTAAAAGCTCTCTCCTCAATCTATGCCTCTCATAATATTCTAAACCACTCTCAGGTCTCCCCTCAGCCTCCAGTGCTCCAGAGAAAACAACCCAGGTTTGTCCAACCTCTCCTTATAGCTCACGCCCTCTAATCCAGACAGCATCCTGGTGAATCTCTTCTGCACCCTCTCCAAAGCCCCCACACCCTTCCTGTAATGGGGAGACCAGAACTGCACACAATACTCCAAGTGCAGCCTGACCAGAGTTTTATACAGCTTAAACATGACTTCCTGACTGATGAACTCAACCCCGGACTGATGAAGGCAAACATGCCAAATGCCTTCTTTGCCACCCTATGCACTTATGTGGCTCTTCCAGTGAGATGTGGACTTGGACCCCGAGATCCCTCTGTACATCAATGCTGTTAAGGGTCCTTCTTACTGTATACCCTCCTACTGTCACCCTCTTACCTGTTAATGGAGGCATTTACGGCTTTGGTGGGCATTCTGAGGCACAAACTGAATGACCTTTGAAGGTGGCAACACAGGTATATAGCGTGGTGAGGAAGACACACAGGCCTTCACTAATCAGGGCACTGAATACAGAAGAACATACGGAACAGGAACTGGAGTCGGTTAACTGGTCCGTCGAGCCCGCTCCACCATTCACAGTCATTCATGGCTTCACCTACCTGACTTTTCATCATAACCATTAATTCCCCTGCTATGCTGAAATCTATCTCACTGTGTCTTAAATATATTTAATGATGTAGCCTCCACTACTTCCCTGGGCAGAGAATTCCAGACTCACTATTCTCTGTGAAAAGCAGTCCCTCCTCATCACTGTCCTAAATTTAATCCCCTGAATCTTGAGGCTATGTGTCCTAATTCTAGTCTAACCTACCAGTGGAAACAACTATCCTGCCTCTATCTTATCTATTCTTTTCATAGTTTTATGTTTCTATAAAATTCCCTCTCGTTCTGACTTCCAATGTGTATAGTTCCAAGTGACTCACTTTCTCCTCATAGGCTAATCACTTCATCTCTGGACTCAACCTGGTGAACCTCCTCTGCACCCCCTCCAGAGCCAGTACATTTCCCTCAAGTAAAGAGACTAGAACTGCACATAATACTCAAGGTGCGGTCTCACCAGTACCCTGTACAGTTGCAGCACACTCCCAGGTCTGAAGTTCAGCCCCTCTAGCAATGAAGGCCAACATGAAAGAGGTAGGGAGCTTAGTGACATGGTGTCATGAAACAATCTTTCCTCAATGTCAACAAAAGAGCTAGTCACGAGGAAATCTGCAGATGCTGGAAATTCAAGCAACACACACAAAAAATCCTGGTGAACGCAGCAGGCCAGGCAGCATCTATAGGAAGAGGTATAGTCAACGTTTCGGGCCGGGATCCTTTGTCCCAGCCCGAAATGTCGACGGTACCTCTTCCTATAGATGCTGACTGGCCTGCTGCGTTCACCAAAAAGAGCTGGTCATTGACTTCAGATGGTTCACCAACACCTCTGCTTCCTCCAGAGGCTAAAGTGATATGGCATGTCCCCGTTGACTCTCAACAATTTTCATCGATGCATCATAGATAGTATTCTGTCTGGGTGCTTGGTACGGCAACTGGTCTGTACGTAATCGCAAGAACCTGTGCAGAGCTGTGTCCACATCACAGAAAGCAGCCTCCCCAGCACGGACTCTGTCTACATTTCCTGCAGTCTCAGTAAAACAGCCAGCATCATCAAAGACCCCACCCACCCCGGACATTCTCTCTTCTCAGGCACCGCTCCACTGGGCAGAAGATACAATAGTCTGAAAGCACGTATCACCAGGCTCAAGGACGGTTTCTACCCCACTGTGATCAGGATATTGAATGGTCTCCTAGAACGATAAGATGAGCATAGAACACTACAGCGGAGTACAGGCCTTTTGGCCCATGATGTACTGACCTTTTAACCTACTCTAACATCACTCTAACCTTTCTTTCTCACATAGCCCTTCATTTTTTTCATCTGTATTTTTTCCACCCAGCTTAAACAAATGTCCTCTGGTATTGGCCATTGCCACCCTGGGAAAAAGATGATCAAGTCACCTCTCACCATTCTTCATTCCAAAGGAAAAATCCCTATCTTATCATAGATTAATCCATAGATTATTCACAATTTTTACAAGAAAGAATATGATTAGAATAAAAAGCAAAACAAAGTCCATTGTAATGTCAAGAGTTACAATATTGTATATTCTATGCCCTATGTCCTGTGATCAATGTTCTGTGTCTGGTGTCCTATGTTCTTTGTCCCTTGTCCTAGGTTCCATGTTCTCTCTCCATGTTTTATTTTCGATGTCTTATGAATAAGGTTCTATCTTCTTCCTTTCACTGTTTCCCTCGATGTCTGGGACTCGAAGATATTGGCCACATCGACAACAGCTCCATTGTGGAGAACAGTTTTGTGTTAACCCACATCTCCCTCCTCCCTCAAGGGCATGTCACACCACTGTAATATACGATGTCGTTGCCGCTGACTCTGTTCCCTGCCTCACTTCTTCCTCCTACCTCCACTCCCCACCAAAACGACTGAGAGATTTTTCAGTGTGTAAGTCATCACGGGCTGTGTAATGTATGACAGCAACCTGCTGGGAACGAGGGCATCCCTAATGCATCCTTGACTGATGGGATATTGATTAGAATACATCACCAAGACCTAGCTGTATCGATCAGAGGAGGTGGTGGGGAGGTGTAAAATCTTTCGTTCTGTGGTCCCGACCGGTGACAGACCAGGACGTCACAAACCCCATTGACTGATTGCTTGGACATTCTGGAATTTCGGTGGTTTGTAACCCCAGAAATTAATCGAAAGAAAAACACAGGAGCCGGGATTTGTTTTGTCAACTTTGTTTTCCTTTGGTGAGGTGCTCATATATGATGTGGTGGCATAATAACGTCTGCCATTCACAACCTGCTTACATATAACTCATAATAAATTATGTAAACAAAGAATGCTTAATCAAACAATATATTTACAATATTACTCAAATACTACTGAAGTATTAAATACATCCATCACTCATCCTCCACTTCTCCAGCCAACCCTCTTCACCCTAACTCAAGATGACCTGAGGCTTTATAAATTAGTCCTGACAAAGGGTCCCGGCCCGTAACGTCGACTGTACCTCTTCCTATAGATGCTGCCTGGCCTGCTGCGTTCCACCAGAAACTTTTATGTGTGTTGCTTTATAAGGCATTGGTCAGACCATACGGAGTATTGTGAGCAGTTTTGGGTTCCTTATCTAAGAAAGGATGTGCTGGCATTAGAGAGGGTCCACAGGCCGTTTACAAGAATGATTCCAGGAATGAGGAGTGTTCGATGGCTCTGGCCTGTACTTGCTGGAGTTTAGAAGAATGAGGGGGGAATCTCATTGAAAGCTTTTGAATACTGAAAGACCTAGATGGAGTGGACGTGGAGAGGATGTTTCCTATAGTGGGGGATTCTAGGACCAGTGAGCACAGACTCAGAATACAAGGATGCCCTTTAGAACACAGAAGAGGAGGAATTTCTTTAGCCAAAGGGTGGTAAATCTGTGGAATTCATTGCCACAGGCGACTGTAGAGGCCAAGTCATTGGGTATATTAAAAGTGGAGGCTAATAAGTTCTTGATTAGTCAGGGTGTCAAAGTTTACGGGGAGAAGGCAGGAGACTGTGGTTGAGAGGGATAGTAAATCAGCCATGATAGAAAGGTGAAGCAGATTCAATGGGTTGAATGGCCTAATTCTAGTTCTGTGTCTTATGGACCTGGGAGAAGTTTGACTTCCAGCAGAAGTTGACTAGTCCTTTTCAGAAGTAGTCCTTTTCATTGACTACAGCTCTGCCTTTAATACCATCATTCCAAATAAACTGAGTCCTAAGCTCCGGAACCTGGGCCTTAGCACTCAGATCTGCAGCTGGATCTTCAACTTCCTCACAGACAGGACCCAGGCTGTAAAAATAGGGGACAAGCTCTCCTCTACAATCACTCTGAGCACCGGTGCCCCACAAGGCTGTGTACTCAGCCCCCTGCTGTACTCACTGTACACCCATGATTGTGTAGCCAAGTTTCCATCGAACTCAATATATAAGTTTGCTGATGACACAACAGTTGTAGGCCGTATCTCGGGTAATGATGAGTTTGAGTACAGAGAGGAAATTAAGAACCTGGTGGCATGGTGCGAAGACAATAACCTATCCCTCAATGTCAGCAAGACAAAGGAATTGGTTGTTGACTTCAGAAGGAGTAGCGAACCGCATGACGCCAATTTACATCGGTGGTGCGCAAGTGGAACAAGTCAAAAGCTTTAAGTTCCTCAGGGTCAATATCACAAATGACCTGACTTAGTCCAACCAAGCAGAGTCCACTGCCAAGAAGGCCCACCAGCTTTCCTGAGAAAACTAAAGAAATTTGGCCTATCCCCTAAAACACTCACTAATTTTTATAGATGCACCATAGAAAGCATTCTTCTAGGGTGTATCACAACCTGGTATGGAAGTTGTCCTGTCCAAGACCAGAAGCAGCTGCAGAAGATCGTGAACACGGTGCAGCACATCACACAAACCAATCTCCCGTCCTTGGACTCACTTTACACCGCACGCTGTCGGAGCAGTGCTTCCAGGATAAGCAAGGACACGACCCACCCAGCCAACACACTTTCGTCCCTCTTCCCTCCGGGAGAAGGCTCAGGAGCTTGAAGACTCGTACAGCCAGATTTGGGAACAGCTTCTTTCCAACTGTGATAAGACTGCTGAACGGATCCTGACCCGGATCTGGGCCGTACCCTCCAAATATCTGGATTTGCCTCTTGGTTTTTTTGCACTACCTTACTTTCCATTTTTCTATTTTCTATCTATGATTTATAATTTAAATTTTTAATATTTACTATCGATTTGTAATCCAGGGAGCGGGAAGCGCAGAACCAAATATCGCTATGATGATTGTACGTTCTAGTATCAATTGTTTGGCAACAATAAAGCATAAAGTATAAAGTATAAAGTTGATAGTGTTAACAGAGAGGGTGGCAGTGACCCCGGGGAGTATTGCAGGACAGAGGGTTGGATGGGAGCAGGTACATGTCCTGATGGTAGAGACACAAGTAGATAGGGCAGAGAGGGAGGTGTACAGGAATTGGGATGCCATGTTATAGTGGTTCAAGACATTGGTGAGATTGCACTCAGCATATTGGGTTCAATTCTGGTCGCCTAGCTATAGAAAGAATTGGAATTGGTTTATTATTGTCACATGTACAGTGAAAAGCTTGTCTTCCATACTGTTCGTACAGATCAGATCATTGCACAGTGCATTGAGGTAGAACAAGGTAAAACAAAAGCAGAATGCAGAATAAAGTGTAACAGTTACAGAGAAAGTACAGTGTAGATAGCCAACAAGGTGCGAGTTCATAATGAGGTAGATTGTGAGGTCAAAAGTCCATCTTACGCTACTGGTCATTCAATAGTCCTTGACCCTGATGGTATGCACTTTCAGGCTTTTTTTATCTTCCTTCTGGGAGAGGAGAGAAGAATGAATGTCCAGGATGGGTGAGGTCTTTGATTATGTTGGTTGTTATACTGGGGCAGCGAGAAGTGTACACAGAGTCCATGGAAGGGAGGCTGGTTCTGAACTGTGTCCATAACTCTGCAGTTGCTTGTGGTTCCGAGCAGAGCAGTTGCCGTACAAAGCCATGATGTGTTCAGATAGACTGCTTTTTCTGGTGCATCGATAAAGGTGGTGAGGGTCCACGGGGACATGCTGAATTTCTTTAGCCTCCTGGGAAAGTAGAGGATTGGTGAGCTTTCTTGGCCGTTAGACCAGGACAGGATATTGGTGATGTTCACACTTAGAAAATTGAAGCTCCCAACCCTCCCAACCTCAGTACTGCTGATGTAGACAGCAGCATGTGCACTGCCTGCCTTTCTGAATTCAATAACTAGCTCTTTTGATTTGTTGACATTCAGGAAAAGAGACAGAACACTGTACAGGCCCTTCAGCTCATAATGTTGTGTCAAACACGACACTGATTTAAACTAAAACTCTTCTGCCTTAGCATGGTCTTCAGCAAGAGATCAGCAGTGGAAGGGGTGAGCAGTTTCAAGTTCCTGTGTGTCAACATCTCTGAGGATCTATCCTGGGCCCAACATTTTGATGCAATTACAAAGAAGGCCCAACAGTGGCTCTACTTCATTGGCACGTCACAAAAGGCTCTTGTAAATTTCTGCAGTTATGGAGAGCATTCTAAGTGGGTTTCTGGTGTGGAGGCTCAAGTGTGCAAGGTTACAAGAGGCTGCAGAGGGCTGTAGGCTCAGCCAGCACCATCACGGACACAATCCTCCTCACCTTGAAGAATATCTTCAAGAGGTTGTGCCTCAAGAAGCTGCCATGTGTCAACCTGTGATTTCAGGGAGCTACACACATCAAAGCTGCTGGTGAACGCAGCAGGCCAGGCAGCATCTCTAGGAAGAGGGACAGTCGACATTTCGGGCCGAGACCCTTCGTCAGGACTAACTGAAGGAAGAGTGAGTAAGAGATTTGAAAGTGGCGGGGAGGGGGAGATCCAAAATGATAGGAGAAGACAGGAGGGGGAGGGATGGAGCCAAGAGCTGGACAGGTGATTGGCAAAAGGGGATACGAGAGGATCATGGGACAGGAGGTCCGGGAAGAAAGACAAGGGGGGGGGGGACCCAGAGGATGGGCAAGGGGTATAGTCAGAGGGACAGAGGGAGAAAAAGGAGAGAGAGAGAGAGTGTATGTATAAAAATAAATAACGGAAGGGGTACGAGGGGGGGGGGGCATTAGCGGAAGTTAGAGAAGTCGATGTTCATGCCATCAGGTTGGAGGCTACCCAGACAGAATATAAGGTGTTGTTCCTCCAACCTGAGTGTGGCTTCATCTTTACAGTAGAGGCGGCCGTGGATAGACATGTCAGAATGGGAATGGGATGTGGAATTAAAATGTGTGGCCACTGGGAGATCCTGCTTTCTCTGGCGGACAGAGCGTAGGTGTTCAGCAAAACGATCTCCCAGTCTGCATCGGGTCTCGCCAATATATAAAAGGTCACATCGGGAGCACCGGACGCAGTATATCACCCCAGCCGACTCACAGGTGAAGTGATGCCTCACCTGGAAGGACTGTTTGGGGCCCTGAATGGTGGTGAGGGAGGAAGTGTAAGGGCATATGTAGCACTTGTTCCGCTTACAAGATTAAGTGCCAGGAGGGAGATCGGTGGGGAGGGATGGGGAGGACGAATGGACAAGGGAGTCGCGTAGGGAGCGATCCCTGCGGAAAGCAGAGAGAGGGAGGGAGGTAAAGATGTGCTTAGTGGTGGGATCCCGTTGGAGGTGGCGGAAGTTACGGAGAATAATATATTGGACCCAGAGGCTGGTGGGGTGGTAGGTGAGGACCAGGGGAACCCTATTCCTAGTGGGGTGGCGGGAGGATGGAGTGAGAGCAGATGTGTGTGAAATGGGGGAGATGCATTTCAGAGCAGAGTTGATAGTGGAGGAAGGGAAGCCCCTTTCTTTAAAAAAGGAGGACATCTCCCTCGTCCTGGAATGAAAAGCCTCATCCTGAGAGCAGATGCGGCGGAGACGGAAGAATTGCGAGAAGGGGATGGCGTTTTTGCAAGAGACAGGGTGAGAAGAGGAATAGTCCAGATAGCTGTGAGAGTCCGTAGGCTTATAGTAGACATCAGTAGATAAGCTGTCTCCAGAGACAGAGACAGAAAGATCTAGAAAGGGGAGGGAGGTGTCGGAAATGGACCAGGTAAACTTGAGGGCAGGGTGAAAGTTGGAGGCAAAGTTAATAAAGTCAACGAGCTCAGCATGTGTGCAGGAAGCAGCGCCAATGCAGTCGTCGATGTAGCGAAGGAAAAGTGGGGGACAGATACCAGAATAGGCACGGAACATAGATTGTTCCACAAAGCCAACAAAAAGGCAGGCATAGCTGGGACCCATACGGGTGCCCATAGCTACACCTTGAGTTTGGAGGAAGTGGGAGGAGCCAAAGGAGAAATTATTGAGAGTAAGGACTAATTCCGCTAGACGGAGCAGAGTGGTGGTAGAGGGGAACTGGTTTGGTCCGGAATTCAAAAAGAAGCGGAGAGCTTTGAGACCTTCCTGATGGGGGATGGAAGTATATAGGGACTGGACATCCATGGTGAAAATAAAGCGGTGGGGCCAGGGAACTTAAAATCGTCGAAAAGTTAAGAGCGTGAGAAGTGTCACGAACATAGGTAGGAAGGGATTGAACAAGGGGGGATAAAACAGTGTCGAGGTATACAGAAATGAGTTCGGTGGGGCAGGAGCAAGCTGAGACAATGGGTCTACCTGGACAGGCAGGTTTGTGGATCTTGGGTAGGAGGTAGAAACGGGAAGTGCGAGGTGTGGGAACTATAAGGTTGGTAGCAGTGGATGGGAGATCCCTTGAGCGGATAAAGTCGGTGATGGTGTGGGAGACAATGGCCTGGTGCTCCTTGGTGGGATCATGATCGAGGGGTAAATAAGAGGAGGTATCCACGAGTTGTCGCTGTGCCTCGGCAAGGTAGTGGTCAGTACGCCAGACTACTGCAGCACCCCCCTTATCGGCGGGTTTAATAATAAGGTTAGGATTAGTGCGGAGGGAGTGGAGAGCAGAGCGTTCCGAAGGAGTGAGGTTGGAATGGGGACAAGGTGTGGTGAAGTTGAGACGGTTGATGTCCCGTCGGCAGTTAGCAATAAAGAGATCCAGAGCAGGCAGAAGACCAGAGCGGGGTGTCCATGAAGAAGAGGAGGGTTGAAGACGGGAGAAGGGGTCATCGGTGGGGGTGGAAGAGTCCTTGCCGAAGAAATAGTCTCGGAGACGGAGACGGCGGAAGAAGAGTTCCGCATCATGGCGAACGCGGAACTCGCTGAAGTATGGGCGAAGGGGGACAAAGGTGAGGCCCTTACTGAGGACACTGTGGACTTTGACCCTAAGATCCCTCTGTACATCAATGCACTATATATTTTCCCTTCACATTTGACTTCCCAAAAGAGGTAACATCCATCAAAGATCCCCACCATCCGGGCTATGTCATCTTTTCACAACTCCCATCGGGCAGGAGGTACACACCTGAAGTCCCACACCACCAGGTTCAGGAACAGCTACTTCCTTCAAACATTCGGTTCCTGGACCGACCGACTGTACCTCAATGATTAAGGTTGTGCGGTTTGGTGTTTGTTCTGTGTGGCTGACATGCCTGTCCAACCACGTGGATGCCGAAGGCAAAGAAGCTCACCAACACTTATACTTCCTCAGGAGGCTAAAGAATTTTGATATGTCCCCGTCAACTCTTACCAATTGCTCTTGATGCACCACAGAAAGCACCCTAACCAGATGCGTTACGGCTCTGCCTGAGACTGCAAGAAATTGCAGAGGGGTGTGGATGGAGCTCAGCACATTACAGAAACTTCATGGACTCTGTCTACACTTCTCACTGCCTCAGTAAAGCAGCCAACATCATCAAAGACCCCACCCACCCCAGACATTCTCCCTTCTCAGGTACCCCTCCACTGGGCAGAAGATACAATAGTCTGAAAGCACGTTCCACCAGGCTCAGGGGAACAGCTTCAATCCCGCAGTTGTACGATTATTGAACAGTTCCCTAGTATAAAACACTTTTGGCCTCACAATCTACCTCGTTGTGACCCTAGCAACTCATTGTCTGCCTGTGCTACACTTCCCTACTTGAATGAAGTTACCAATTCAATGACAAACAAGTTACGGCGACAAAGGGAGCAGAATAAAGAATACCTTTGAATATCAGCGAATTACAAGTCAGAGAATTTTAAACTTGACGGAGCCATTGAGAAGCAATAAGAATTACACCACTGGAAATGTGAAATAGGCAACACTAGAAAGAGTCATGAGGCTGATAGCACTGGGCAACAATTTTTTTTTCAAGAATGCTGCTTCCTCGGAATTTTTTTTGTTTATGATAGACTGCTTGAAGATGAACACAAATATAATTTCAGACTACTTGTATCACGTAGGAATTTGGAGAAACAACAAATTAACTTTTATTGAATATAACGTTTAATTGCATAATGGTGCTGACGCTTTGCAATAGTTCAACTAAGTTAAAAGTATTTTGTTAATGATTTTCATTTGTACTCAGTGTCTGAGGCTTCTTGCTTAAGTGGCCAACAATAATTCGCCAGCATTGATGGATTCAAGTGTCCTTGGTAACTTTTCTCCATGACCGCAATGTTCTGGTGAAACCTTTCGCCATGCTTGTCACTAACAGCACCAAGATTTGCAGGGAAAGAGTCTAAATGGAAATGCAGAAAATGCATTTTTAGTGACATGTTGCATTTCATGGTTTTATATACTTGAAGCATGCTTTCAACCAGCTGCATGTAGTTTGGTGCTCTGTAGATGCTGAGAAAAATTTCAACAACTTCCGTGAATGCCTTACATGTGATTTTCTCCGGTCCCACTAGAAATTCTTCAAATTGCCTGTCATTGATGACCTGTTTGATTTGTGGACCAGCAAAAATGCTTTCCTTAATCTTGGCATCAGTTATTCTGGGAAGCATCTGTCTCAAATATCAAAATCCTTCATAGAAATTTTTGTGGCTGGTGATAGCAAATTCCATCCTTACAGTCCTGAACCCAATAATTATTACTGAAACCTGCCCTGCCCTGCAGCAGCCGCACTGCCTAAACATGACCAAGCATGCCTGGACAGGATAGAAAACTTTCCAGCTTACATTGTAGGGTTTATTTTTTTTTTAATGGTACGTGATAGGGAAATTTCATGGTGATTTTCATGATCAGTAGCCCAAAATTCATAAGATACACCCGAAGGTATTCAGGAAGCAAAATCTTTGTTGTCCAGTGTAGTGTGTACAGCCGATTCCTCCAGAGGTTGATTCTAACTGTGTGTGTGTGTGTGTGTGTGTGTGTGTATCTGAGTGTGTGTGTCTGTGTGTCATTGTGTGGTGTCTGTGTGTGTCAGTGTATGTGTATGTATCTGAGTGTGTCTGTATGTATGTCTGTGTCTTTGTATCTGTGTGGTGTGTCATTGTGTGTCTGTTCGTATGTGTGTGTATGTCTGTGTGTCTTTGTATCTGTGCATGTGTGTGTGTATCTGAGTGTGTGTGTTATTGCGTGTGCGCGTGTGTGTCTGTGTATCTCTAAGTGTGTGTGTGTTTGTATGTGTATGTAGTTGTGTGGCGTCGGTGTGTGTGCCCGCACGCGCATCTGTGTGTCTATGTATATCTGAGTGTGTATGTCTGTGTATCTGAGTGTGTGTGCGTGTTTGTGTCTGTGTCATTGTGTGGTGTCAGTGTGTGTGTGTGTGTGTATCTGCGTGTGTGTGTGTATCTGAGTGTGTGTGTCTGTCGGGTGTGTGTGTGTGTCTGATGTCCATGTGTGTGTCTGCGTGTGCATCTCTAAGTGTGTCTGTCTATCTGTCCATGTGCATGTGTGTGTCAGTGTATGTGTGTGTATATCTGGGCCTGTGTGTGTCTCTGAGTGCCTGTGTGTCTTTGTATCTGAGTGTGTGTGTGTCTGCCCGTGTGTGTATGTCTGTGTGGATGTGTACGTGTGTGTGTCTGTCTGCGTGTGTATACTTGAGTGTGTGTCTGTGTGTCTTTGTATCTGAGTGTGTGTATATTTGTGTCCGTGTACGTGTCTGTCTATGCATGTGTGTGTCTCTATCTGTCCACGTGCATGTGTGTGTGTGTCTCTGTGTATGTCTGTCTGCATGTGTCTGTCTATCTGTGTGTGTCATTGTGTGGTGTCGGCGCATGTGTCTGTATCTGAGTGTGTGAGTCTATCTGTCCATGTGCATGTGTGTCTGTGTGGGTGTGTCTCTGCGTGTCTTTTTATTTGAGTGTGAGTGTGTCAGTGTGTGTGTGTGTCTGTCTGCATGTGTGTGTATCTGAGTGTGTGTGTCTGCGTGTCTATCTAAGTGTGTGTGTGTCTGTGTATCTGAGTTTGTGTGGTGTCGGCGCATGTGTCTGTATCTGAGTGTGTGAGTCTATCTGTCCATGTGCATGTGTGTCTGTGTGGGTGTGTCTCTGCGTGTCTTTTTATTTGAGTGTGAGTGTGTCAGTGTGTGTGTGTGTCTGTCTGCATGTGTGTGTATCTGAGTGTGTGTGTCTGCGTGTCTATCTAAGTGTGTGTGTGTCTGTGTATCTGAGTTTGTGTGGTGTCGGCGTGTGTCTGTGCGTGTGCGTGTCTGTCTGTCTATCTGTCCGTGTGCATGTGTCTGTCTGCGTGTGTGTCTGTGTATATCTGAGTGTGTCTGTGTGTATATCTGTGTGTGTCTTTGCATCTGAGTGTGTCTATCATTGTGTGGTGTCTGTCTGTGTGTGTGTCTGTGTGTGTGTGTATCTGAGTGTGTGTCTGTGTATCTGAGTGTGTATGTCTATCTGTCTGTGTGCATGTGTGTGTGTGTCTGTGTATGTGTTTCTGTGTATGTATATCTAAGAGAGTGAGTGTGTGTGTGTGTGTGTGTCTGTCTGTGTATCTGAGTTTGTGTCTGGCCATGTGTGTGTGTCTATCTGTCCGTGTGCATGTGTGTGTCTGCGTATGTATAGCTGTGTCTGTGTGTCTCTGTGTATCTGTGTGTGTCAGTGTCTGTCTGCGTCTTTGTATCTGAGCTTGTGTTGTGTGTTTGTGTCTGTTTGCATGTCTGTTTGTGTGTGTCTGTCTGTCTGCATGTGTGTATATCTGAGTGTGTGTGCATCTGTGTCAGTGTGTGTGTATCTGAATGTGTGGCTGTCTCTCCGTGTGTGTATGCGTGTGTCTGTGTATCTGAGTGTGTCTGTCTGTGTGTGTGTTTGCATGTGTGTCTGTGCATCTGAGTGTGTGTGTGTGTGTGTGTGTCTGTGTGCGTATCTGTCCGCATGTGTGTGTGTCTGCATGTGTGCGTAGGTGTGTGTGTGTCTGAATCATAATGTGTCTGTGTGTGTATGTCTGTGTATCTGAGTGTGTCATTGTGTGGTGTCTGTCCGTGCGTGTGTGTGTGTGTGTCTATCTGTCCATGTGCGTGCATGTGTGTGTGTATGTATATCTGAGTGTGTGTATGTCTGTGTATCTGAGTGTGTGTGTGTCATTGTGTGGTGGCTGTGTGTGTGTGTGCGCGTGTGTGTGTCAGTGTGTGTCTGCCCATGTGTGTATCTGAGTGTGTGTGTCTGATGTCCGTGTGCGTGCGTGTCTGTGTCTGTGTTTGTGTGTGTGTTGCACGCACGCACATCCCTCCCCCCTCAGGTCTGCTCTTACCTTAAATCCAATCCCTCCAGCTCTTGATGCCCAAACTCTGTGCAATGTGAATTCACCCTCTCTGTGCCCCTCATTATTTGATACACCTCTTTTAGGTCGCCACTTAGTCTCCTACACTCCGAGGAATAAAGTCCCAACCTCTGTCTATAACTCAGTCCCTTGAGTCCAGGTGACATCTTTGAAAAATCTCAGCACTCTTTCCAATTGAATGGCATCTTTCCAGGACGACGTGTAGATGGAGGTGAGAGGGCGGTGAGGAGGGATCTGATAGAATTGTAGAGGTCAACTTTGATGACTTGCATCTTACTCAAAATGGCAATGAGCTGTGATGTCCATTGAAGTGGTGGCTCAGACATAGTAGCTTCTCAGGTACTGTGCAGTGTGTTAGAAACATAGAAACATAGAAAATAGGTGCAGGAGTAGGCTATTCGGCCCTTCGAGCCTGCCCCGCCATTTATTATGATCATGGCTGATCATCCAACTCAGAACCCCGCCCCAGCCTTCCCTCCATACCCTCTGACCCCCGTAGCCACAAGGGCCATATCTAACTTCCTCTTAAATATAGCCAATGAACTGGCCTCAACTGTTTCCTGTGGCAGAGAATTCCACAGATTCACCACTCTCTGTGTGAAGAAGTTTTTCCTAATCTCGGTCCTAAAAGGCTTCCCCTTTATCCTCAAACTGTGGCCCCTCGTTCTGGACTTCCCCAACATCGGGAACAATCTTCCTGCATCTAGCCTGTCCAATCCCTTTAGGATCTTATACGTTTCAATCAGATCCCCCCTCAATCTTCTAAATTCCAACGAGTACAAGCCCAGTTCATCCAGTCTTTCTTCATATGAAAGTCCTGCCATCCCAGGAATCAATCTGGTGAACCTTCTTTGTACTCCCTCTATGGCAAGGATGTCTTTCCTCAGATTAGGGGACCAAAACTGCACACAATACTCCAGGTGTGGTCTCACCAAGGCCTTGTACAACTGCAGTAGTACCTCCCTGCTCCTGTACTCGAATCCTCTCGCTATAAATGCCAGGATACCATTCGCCTTTTTCACCGCCTGCTGTATCTGCATGCCCACTTTCAATGACTGGTGTATAATGACACCCAGGTCTCGTTGCACCTCCCCTTTTCCTAATCGGCCACCATTCAGATAATAATCTGTTTTCCTATTTTTGCCACCAAAGTGGATAACTTCACATTTATCCACATTAAATTGTATCTGCCATGAATTTGCCCACTCACCCAACCTATCCAAGTCACCCTGCATCCTCTTAGCATCCTCCTCACTGCTAACACTGCCACCCAGCTTCGTGTCATCCGCAAACTTGGAGATGCTGCATTTAATTCCCTCATCCAAGTCATTAATATATATTGTAAACAACTGGGGTCCCAGCACTGAGCTTTGAGGTACCCCACTAGTCACCGCCTGCCATTCTGAAAAGGTCCCGTTTATTCCCACTCTTTGCTTCCTGTCTGCTAACCAATTCTCCACCCACACCAATACCTTACCCCCAATACCGTGTGCTTTAAGTTTGCACACTAATCTCCTGTGTGGGACCTTGTCAAAAGCCTTTTGAAAATCCAAATATACCACATCCACTGGTTCTCCCCCATCCACTCTACTAGTTACATCCTCAAAAAATTCTATGAGATTCGTCAGACATGATTTTCCTTTCACAAATCCATGCTGACTTTGTCCGATCATTTCACCGCTTTCCAAATGTGCTGTTATCACACCCTTGATAACTGACTCCAGCAGTTTCCCCACCACCGACGTTAGGCTAACCGGTCTATAATTCCCCGGTTTCTCTCTCCCTCCTTTTTTAAAAAGTGGGGTTACATTAGCCACCCTCCAATCCTCAGGAACTAGTCCAGAATCTAACGAGTTTTGAAAAATTATCACTAATGCATCCACTATTTCTTGGGCTACTTCCTTAAGCACTCTAGGATGCAGACCATCTGGCCCTGGGGATTTATCTGCCTTCAATCCCTTCAATTTACCTAACACCACTTCCCTATGAACATGTATTTCGCTCAGTTCCTCCATCTCACTGGACCCTCTGTCCCTTACTATTTCTGGAAGATTATTTATGTCCTCCTTAGTGAAGACAGAACCAAAGTAATTATTCAATTGGTCTGCCATGTCCTTGCTCCCCATAATCAATTCACCTGTTTCTGTCTGCAGGGGACCTACATTTGTCTTTACCAGTCTTTTCCTTTTTACATATCTATAAAAGCTTTTACAGTCCGTTTTTATGTTCCCTGCCAGTTTTCTCTCAATCTTTTTTCCCCTTCCTAATTAAGCCCTTTGTCCTCCTCTGCTGAACTCTGAATTTCTCCCAGTCCTCAGGTGAGCCACTTTCTCTGGCTAAGTTGTATGCTTCTTCTTTGGAATTGATAGGGATCAGGTCAGAGCACTCTGCAGTCAAAGGCCAGAGGTCCTGGATGTCAGATTGGTAGTTGCTGAGGACAGAGACCAGTGAGTCCTGGGTTGGAATTCCATGCAGGCAGGAGGCACAAGGGCTAGTGAATGTCCCACCCCACTCCCCCAGGTCAGTGACTTTTGGGGCCGGAGGTCCTTATGAGTCAGGAAATTAAGCCCCAAAGGTCAAAGGCCCATGATCGGCGAATCCTGGGGTAGATAGAGGCCGGATCTCTGCCAGTCTGGGCCAGGGACTGGAGATTAGAGGCTGATGTCTGTAAGTCCAAGAGTCTGAGACCAAGGACTGAATACTCAGAGGTGGCCTGTGCTGGGGATCCGACCCTTACCCCTTGCCCTCACCCTCTCCTTCTCAAACATACGCACCAAAACCATGTCTGGTTTGGAGAATTTTAGTTATAGGGAGGCACTGGACAGGCTGGGACTGTTTTCCCTGGAGTGAACGAGGCTGAGGAGAGACCTGATAGAGGTTTATAAGATTATGAGGGGCACAGATAGGGTTGACGTTTTAGGTCTGGACCTTTCATTAGGCCTGGAAAGGAAGGGAACAGAAGCTAGAATGTGGGGAGGGTAAGGAGTACAAGCTGGCAGCTGATGGGTGAGGGGGAACGTGGGTGGGTGAAGGGGGGGGATGATGTGAGAAGCTGGGAGGGGATAAGTGGAAGAGGTAAAGGACTGAAGAAGGAGGAGGAGGAAGTTTGGTCTCAGATCAGTATGGAAATAGGGAGCCACTGAGAGATCTTGTTTTGTGGCAGAGCGAAGGTGCTTGACAAAACAGTCCACACATCCATCTTCCCCTTTACCTGGTCTCACCTATTACCTGCATGCTTGTACTCCTCCTCCTCCCCCTCCCCGCACCTTCCTATTCTGGCTTCTGCTCCCTTCCTTTCCAGTCCCTGATGAAGAGTCTTGGCTTGAAATGTTGACTTTATTCCCCTCCATAGATGCCGCCCGACCTGCTGAGCTCCTCCAGCATTTTGTGTGTGTTGCTCAAGATTTCCACCATCTGCAGAATGTATTGTGATCAGAATCTTTTCTTTCTCACAGCAGGGGTGTCAGTCAAAATCTTTATTTAACCACACAGGGTAGTATTGAAGTGAGAGGGAGGGGGTTTAAAAGGCATCTGAGGGGTAAGTTTTTCCTCGATGGCCTTCCTCCCCCTCCCCCCCGAGGTTCCAGGGGAAAGGGGCAGAATGGTTCAGTAGTAGTGGGGGAGGTTCCTGGGATAACCTCTGTGTGTTTCATTTCTGAAATTATCAATTAGACTGAAGTTTACAGGGTAGTTTCCGGGGAAATTTGGAGCCTTCACTCTTCCCAATAGAGCCCCCAATAATAGATCCAATTGTTGGAGGTCAGTCCCAGTGACATAACTCACCTTAGGAGAGAGATAGAAGAGAAAGAGTGGGGAGAAAGATGGGAGGGGAAGATGTGGAAAGGGAGAGATGGAAGGGTGGGGGTAGAGAGAAGCAGTGAGAGAGGGGAGAGTGGGAGAAAGTGGGAGGTGATGAGAGTGGGTAGCAGAGTCGGGGGGAATGGGTGAAGAGGGAAGTGGAGGGAGACAGGTGGGGGAGGGGAGGGATAGAAGAGCAGGGGGAGAGGGTACAGTTTGGGTGAGTCACAGCACATCACTGAAACACAAAGGGGTCTGATGCACCGACGAAGAAGTGACTGTCTATGTGTTGAATCATCAACTCCTTCTTGTACATCATTGAGAATCGCTGAGTACAGATCGGGCACACATAATTGCCATCTCTGGTTGGAATATCCGGCGCATTCATCAAATCCACTTTCGTAATGGTTGTCTCAGCACTTCTGAGCAGGGTGGGGGGGAGGGGATGGGCAAGAAAGAAAGAGTGAGTATATCAAACGGAGCAAGAGACTAGGGGAACAGGGGATATGGGGAGGAGACGAATGGCGAGATGAGGGGACGAGCTGAGGGTGGAGGTGGGGTAATGAGGATAGAGTTAAGGAGGAAAGGATGCATGAGGAAGGGGAGAGCGAGGTAGAGAGGGGAGTGGGGAGAGATGGTAGAGAGGGGAGTGGGGAGAGATGGTAGAGATAGGAGAGAGGGGGAATGAAAGGAAGGGAGAGAGTCAGTAGGAGATCAGAGGGATGCTGGAGATGGGGTGAGTGGGAGAAGATGGAAAGCGAAAGAGAGTGGGAGAGAGATCAGAGACAAAGTCTGTGCGGAGAGGAGATAATGGTGAAGGGGAGAGAAAGAAACAGAGTGAGAAGGACAGAAGGTGATGGAGACAGGGGGAATGTAAAGACCAAGAGGAACATGGACTGAGTTTTGCAGGAAAAAGATGCTGTGGGAGTGAGAGATTGGGAGGGGGGAAGGGAGGAGGGGGAGGCAGAGAATGAATGAATGAATAATTTAAAAAAAAATGGGCCAGAGAAATGCCATACAAAATTTGCAAGC
Organism: Mobula hypostoma; assembly: GCF_963921235.1. Taxonomy (NCBI): domain Eukaryota; kingdom Metazoa; phylum Chordata; class Chondrichthyes; order Myliobatiformes; family Myliobatidae; genus Mobula; species Mobula hypostoma. The sequence continues at coordinate 125,056 of NW_026948165.1, read as the reverse complement.
TTGTGAAAAAAAGAGAGGGTGGAAGAGGTGGAGGGAAGGTGGGGAAGGAGAGCGACAGGTGAATATGTACTGGAGAAGAGAAGGGTGGGAGGTGGTGGGGCTGATTGAGGGGAGGGAGGGTGAGAGAGAGATACAAGCAGCACAATCGCAGATGACACACCCAAGACCCGTTTTATTATCGAACTGCATTTCAATCACATTTTATTCGCAAATGACTGCCAGAAAGGCAATGTCTAATGGCCCTGTAAATTGCATCTGGAGAATTCTGACTGAAGCTGTATATCTTCTCAATGCTCTTAGCTACACGGACGTGCACTGCATTTTTCTCTGCTCTGTATTCAGTCTCTGAGTGCTCTACATTCCCTCACTCTTTGTCAATCTCTCCTTCCCCACTTTCATTTTTCTGTATCCATCTGTCAGTCTCTCTCTCTGCCCATTTGAATCTCTCTACACCTGTCACCTTCCCATTCTCCCAGGCTCCCTCTGTCCCTCTCTATCCCCCCGTCTCTCTCTATCTGTCACCCTGTATCATTTTCTCTCCCCTTCTCCCAGTCTTCCTCCTCTCAATCCCCTCTCCCCTCTGTATGTGTCGGTGTCCCTCTGTATCTTTCTGTTGCGCTTTCTCGCCCCTTCTTCCAGTGTCGCTCTCTCCATTTCTATCTCTCTTTTGCTCTCTGTATCTGTGCCTCTCTCACTATCTCCATCTCTCTCTCTCTCGTTTTCCTGGTCTCTCTTTTTCAATGTGTGTCTCTGTCTACCTGTCCCTCTGTCTGTATCTGTATCCCTCTATCTCCCCGTCTCTCCCACATACATTATACCTTTCACTCTTGCTGACACATTCTTCCACCAAGTATCTCACACTCTCTTTCTCTATCCACCTCGAGCGTCCTATCTTTCATTCCATCCCCGATCTCTTTCTCCCACACCCCTCTCCCCGGCATCCCACTTTCAGATAATGTCTCTTTCTCTCTCTCTCTGTACCTGATTGACTCTCTCGACATATCTCCTGACCTTTCTCACTCTACCTCTGCCTCTCTCACTCCCTCCTCGATCTCCCCCACTCCTGTCCTCATCCTTCCAGAGAAACCTATAATTTCTCTTGGCCCTTATTCCTTCTCCCACTCTTATCCTCAAACGTTGACCAGGCAACATCTTTCACAGAGCATAGAATAATGCAGGACAGGAACAGGTCCTTCAGCCCACTATGTAGTGCCAAACTAATTAAATCACGAATTAAACAATTAACAAAATGATTCTATTCAGCCTAAACATTGTCCATATTCCTCCATTCCCTGCATTTGCTCAACTTGAACTTCTCTCACTCTCTGTTTTGTGAGTCTTTCCCTTCCCCCAATTTATTTATTGGCTGTTCCTTGATTCTCTCCCTCTGTCACTCCCACTATTTTTCACACTCCCACCCTAAACTTCCCGTTTCTGCTCAACTTCTCATCTCACATTCTCAAAATGGGACAGTGTGGAGGGAGATTCACTCTGTGTCTGACCACGGGAGTGTGTGATGGGACAGTGTGGAAGAGATTCACTCTGTGTCTGACCCCGGGAGTGTGTGATGGGACAGTGTGGAGGGAGATTCACTCTGTGTCTGACCCTGGGAGTGTGTGATGGGGAGGTGTGGAGAGAGCTTCACTCTGTCTGACCCTGGGAGTGTGTGATGGAACGGTGTGGAGGGAGATTCACTCTGTGTCTGACCCTGGGAGTGTGTGATGGGACAGTGTAGAGGGAGATTCACTCTGTGTCTGACCCTGGGAGTGTGTGATGGGACAGTGTGGAGGGAGATTCACTCTATGTCTGACCCTGGGAGTGTGTGATGGGACAGTGTGGAGGGAGATTCATTCTCAGTCTGACCCTGGGAGTGTGTGATGGGACAGTGTGGAGGGAGATTCACTCTATGTCTGACCCTGGGAGTGTGTGATGGGACAGTGTGGAGGGAGATTCACTCTGTGTCTGATCGCAGGAGTGTGTGATGAGATGGTGTGGAGGGAGCATTACTCTGTCTCTGACACTAGGAGTGTGTGATGGGATGGCGTAGAGGGAGATTCACTCTGTGTCTGACCCCGGAAGTGTGGATGAAGGTTCACTCTGTGTCTGACCCTGGGAGTGTGTGATGGGGAGGTATGGAGAGAGCTTCACTCTGTCTGACCCTGGGAGTGTGTGATGGGACAGTATGGAGGGAGATTCATTCTGTGTCTGACCCTGGCAGTGCGTGACAGGACAGTGTGAAGTGAGCTTCACTGTGTGTTTGACCCCGGATGTGCATGATGGAACAGTGTGGAGAGAGATTCACTCTGTCTGACCCTGGGAGTGTGTGATGGGACAGTGTGGAGGGAGCTTCACTCTGTGTTTGACCCCGGGAATGTATGATGGAACGGTGTGGAGGGAGATTCAGTGTGTGTATGATCCCAGGATTGTGTGATGGGATAGTGTAGAGGAAGCTTCACTGTGTGTTTGACCCCGGATGCGCATGATGGAACGGTGTGGAGTGAGTTTCACTCTGTTTCTGACCCTGGGAGTGTGTGATGGGATGGTGTGGAGGGAGATTCACTCTGTGTCTGACCCTGGGAGTGTGTGATGGGACGGTGTGGAGGGAGATTCACTCTGTGTCTGACCCCGGGAAAGTGTGATGGGACGGTGTGGAGAGAAATTCACTCTGTGTCTGACCCTGGGAGTGTATGATGGGACAGTATGGAGGAAGATTCACTCGGTGTCTGACCCTGGGAGTGTGTGATGGGACAGTGTGGAGGGAGATTCACTCTGTATCTGACCCCTGGAGTGTGTGGTGGGAAGGTGTGGAGAGAGCTTCATTCTGTCTGACCCTGGGAGTGTGTGATGGGATGGTATGGAGGGAACTTCACTCTGTGTCTGACCCCAGCAGTGTGTGATGGGACAGTGTGGAGGGAGATTCACTCTGTCTCTGAACCCTGGAGTGTGTGATGGGAAGGTGTGGAGAGAGCTTCACTCTGTCTGACCCTGGGAGTGTGTGATGGGACGGTATGGAGGGAGCTTCACTCCGTGTCTGACCCCGGCAGTGTGTGATGGGACAGTGTGGAGGGAGATTCACTCTGTGTCTGACCCCAGCGGTGTGTGATGGGACAGTGTGGAGAAGCTTATCTCTGTGTCTGACCCCGGCAGTGCATGATGGGACGGTGTGGAGTGAGTTTCACTCTGTTTCTGACCCTGGGAGTGTGTGATGGGATGGTGTGGAGGGAGATTCACTCTGTGTCTGACCTTGGGTGTGTGTGTTGGGACGGTGTGGAGGGTGCTTCACTCTGTGTCTGACCCTGGGATTGTGTGATGGGATGGTGTGGCGGGAGGTTCACTCTGTGTCTGACCCTAAGAGTATGTGATGGGACGGTGTGGAGGGAGATTTATTCTGTGTCTGACCCTGCGACTGTGATGGGATGGTGTGGAGGTAGCATCACTCTGGGTCTGACCCTGGGAGTGTGTGATGGGATAGTCTGGTGGGAACTTCATTCTGTGTTTGACCCTGGGAGTGTGTGATGGGACAGTTTTAAGGGAGCTTCACTCTGTGTGTGATCCTGGGAGTGTGCGATGGGACAGTGTGGAGGGAGCTTCACTCTGTGTTTGACCCCGGGAATGTGTGATGGGACGGTGTGGAGAGAGATTCACTCTGTCTGACCCTGGGAGTGTGTGATGGGGTAGTGTAGAGGGAGATTCACTCTCTGTGTTTGACTCCAGGAATGTGTGATGGGACAGTTTCAAGGGAGCTTCACTCTGTGTTTGACCCCAGCAGTGTGCACTGGGAGAGTATGGAGGGATCTTCACTCTGTGTCTGACTCCAGGAATGTGTGATGGGACAGTGTAGATGGAGCATCACTCTGTGTTTGACTCTGGGAGTGTGTGATGGGATGGTGTGGAGGGAGCTTCACTCTGTGTTTGACCCTGGGAGTGTGTGATGGGACTGTGTGGAGGAATATTCACTCTGTGTCTGATCCCGGGAGTGTGTGATGAGATGGTGTGGAGGGAGCTTCACTCTGTGTCTGACCCCGGGAGTGTGTGATGGGACGGTGTGGAGGGAGATTCACTCTGTGTCTGACCCTGGGAGTGTGTGAAGGGACGGTGTGGAGGGAGATTCACTCTGTGTCTGACCCTGTGAGTGTGTGATGGGATGGTATGGAGGGAGATTCACTCTGTGTTTGACCCCGGGAATGTGTGATGGGACGGTGTGCAGGGAGATTCACTCTGTGTCTGACCCTGGGAGTGTGTGATGGGACAGTGTGGAGGGAGATTCACTCTGTGTCTGACCCTGGGAGTGTGTGATGGGATAGTGTGGAGGGAGATTCACTGTGTCTGACACGATGTTGTAGTGTGACTGTGTGACATACCTTATATCTGTCTCAGTTGTTTCCATTGCTTCTGCTGTCATCGTTTGGCTGGAGGTTGCACCTTCCTCTGGGTCTTGTCTTTCCACTTGATCCTGAGAGAAACAGGGGTTCAGCTAAGAGCTTTCTCTTTCAAAAACATCTGGGCTTATGCAAAATTGGAAATTCATGAAGGTGTGGGCAGCTGACAGGAGGTGGGTTGTGGGAGGAGGGGCTGAGGACAGTGGCAGAGCAGTTTGAGAGAGGAGGTGGAGGGGTTAGTGTGCTTTGGACGGAGGGGGAGGTGTGCACAGACTCTCTTCCTCACACACACACACCCACACATACAGGCATGCACAGCTGTGCTGGTGTACGGATGGTGAGATAAGGGACAATTGTTCACCCAGACAAGCCTGTCCCTGTGGCCGCAGTGGTGTTTGCATGCTGGTGAGGTGAGTTGCTCTGAGTATCTTTCCCTCTATCCACTGCCCCCCTGCCTCGGCTACGTGCCCAGCTGTGTTCCACTCCATTAACCTGCTTGACTGCCATTACAGAGATTGAGATGAGAGCAACATCTCACAGCTCGTGCCGTACATACCAAACATGCTCGTAAAACACGGCAGATTCCACAGCCCTAATGAGCTGCCTGAACCGTAAATCAGCCGACTGCTCGCAGCCCCAGGATGGAAACTGCTGCCTGCCACAATGATTAGTGGGAAGGCATTGGGGGTTGGGGGAGGTGGGGAAACAGTTGTCCAGCCCCTTGGGGGAGGAAAGAGAGTCTCTCAGAGACAACTGATTACCTGCAGGAGCTCTACTGAAATGTAGAGAGGTGACAAAGGGGGGAGAGGGGAGGGGGGAGAGGGGAGGGGGGGAAAGGGGAGGGGGGAGAGGGGAGGGGGGGAGAGGAGAGAGGTGGGGGAGAGGAGAGGGAGGGGGGAGAGGGGGAGAGAGGGGGGGAGGGGGGAGAGAGGGGGGAGAGAGGGGAGAGAGGGGAGAGAGGGGGGAGGGGGAGAGAGGGGGGGAGAGAGGGGAGAGAGGGGGGGAGAGAGGGGAGAGAGGGGGGGAGAGAGGGGAGAGAGGGGGGGAGAGGGGGGGGAGAGGGGAGAGGGGGGGCGAGAGAAAGAGGGGGTGTGAAAGAGAGAAGAGTGAGAGGGGGGCGAGAGAGAGAGGGGGCGTGAAAGAGAGAAGAGTGAGGGGGGGCGAGAGGGAGGGGGCGAGAGGGAGGGAGGGGGCGTGAGAGAGAGAGGGGGCGTGAGAGAGAGAGGGGGTGTGAGAGAGCTATTCTCCCTATAGAACCAATGGATCAAGCAGCATCTATGGAAAGAAATGCACAGTTGTTTTGGGTTGAGACCTGGGTGGTGTGGAGATGGCCATGAAAAAGGGTGAGGGACATAGAGGTGGGTCCAGAACTGTGCTACTGTAAGGGCAATGTATGAGAAGCATTTGATGGCTCTAGGCCTGTACTCCCTGGAGTTCTGAAGAATGAGGGAGAACCCAATTGAAGCATACCAAATATTGAAAAGCCAAGATAGGGTGGATGTGGAGAAGATGTTTCCAATGGTGAAAGAGTCTAGGACTAGAGGGCACAGCCTCAGACCATAAGCTCGTCCCTTTAGAACAGAGATGAGGAGGTATTTCTTTAGCCAGAGGGTGGTGAATCTGTGGAATTCATTGCCCTCCACTTTTTTTATCATCCATGTGCCAATCTAAAAGTTTTAAAAATGTTCCTAATATATCTGCATCTACCATCACCCCAGGTAGTGTGTTTCATGCAACTAATATTCTATGTAAAATTCCTTCCTCTGACATCCCCTCTGTATGCTGCCTTCAATTTCGACCTTCCAAAGTGAATCTCTTCACACTTTTCCACGTTGAACTTCATCTGCCACTTCTCAGCCCAATTCTGTATCCTGTCAATATTTCATTGTGACATTCCACATCCTCATCCAAGCCATTTATAAAAATCACAAAGAGTAGGGGTCCCTGTGGAGTACCACTGGTCACCAACCTCCAGACAGAATACACTCCATCTACTACTACCCTCTGCCTTCTATGGACAAGTCAATTCTGAATCCTCAATGTCAAGTTTCCCTGGATCCCTTACCTCCTGACTTTCTGAATGAGCCTACCATGGGGAACCTTTCAAACGCCTCACTAAAATCCACACACACTGCTCTCCCTTCATCAACGTGCTTTGTCACACACTCAAGAGTTTAATTAGGCTCATGAAGCATGATCTGCCCCTCACAGAAGCATGCTGACTAATCCCAATCAGACTATGCTTCTTCAACTGCTCATAAATCCTGTCTCTAAGAACCTTCTTGAATAATTTTCCCACCACTGACGTAACACTCACTGGTCCATATTTCCCAGGATTATCCCTATTACCTTTCTTGAGCAAAAGAATAACATTTGCCACCCTCCAATCTTTTGGCACTACTCCTGTGGCTGGTGAGGACGCAAAGATCATCACCAAAGTTGCAGCAATCTCTTCCATCACTTCCCGTAGTAACCTGGGATATATCTTGTCTGGCCCCTGGGAATTATCTATCCTAATGTTTTTTTTTTCCAAAAGTTCCAGCACTAACAAATATTGAAACGAAGTATTTATTAAGGACCTATGTTCTTCAACTCCAGGCACATGTCTCCTGTTCTGTCCCTGGTCGGTCCTATCCTCACTCAAATTATTCTCTCATTCTTCTCATATGTGTAGAACACCTTGGGGTTTTTCCTTAATTCTACTTGCCAAGGTCTTCTCAAGCCTTCTCTTAACTCTCCCAAATCCACTTAGGTCCTGTCCTCTCAACTAGATGTTCCACATCTCTTGTCAACCATGATCCTTTCCCTGCTTCAATAGGACAAATCTATCCAGAACCTCATACATATGCTCCTTAAACCAACTCCACTTTTCTGTTCTGCATTTCCCCGAGTCCATCTCTTCCCAATTTATGCTCCGGAATTTCTGCCCCCTCCAAGAGGAACACAATCTTGCCATAGTTTGAAGGCTTGCGTGCCTCAATGACCTACACAGCTATATTGGCTGGGCTCAAGGCTTTATGCTTTGGCCCTTGGTCAAAGGAGAGAGGTCAGTGTTCCACTGATTCTCCAGGTTCAGAGGCTCAGCTCAGGGCTACCAAGACTGACAAATAAAACAAAACTACTACAAAACAGCAATGAATAGTTCTTCTACATCTGGGTGCGATGGGAGTCCTGAGTCTCCACCTGGGACTTGCATGACTGACAGTAGTGAAAACTGACAGGAAGCTACTGACATGATGAAGGAAGCTCTGAACATAGTCAGAGATGGAGGACCTTCATTGCTGTCCTAAACACCAAAGGCATAATGGTCAGTAAGTAAATTCCTGCTTATTAGCATCATAATTCCCCTTCCCCTAATTAAATACTTTCCCATACCATCTGCTTCTATCCTTGTTCAAGGCAGTGGTAAAGTTCAGAGAGTTGTGTCACCTCTCTCTTACACTGTCTGTACCCTCCTCGTTCCCCCTCACCTTCCCCAGCCTCTCTCCCATACTCACCTCTTTCACTCTCCTCGCCCTCAATTTTCCCACCCCATTTCTCCTCTCCCATTTTTCCACTCTTTCTTTGCCTCTCTCTCCCACGCTCATCGCTTTCTCTCCCTCACATTCCCCCTCCTCTCTCTTCCATTTTCTCCTCTTCCTGCTCTTTTTCCCTTCTCCCTCTCTCAGTGCTGTCCATTCTGGTAGGAAAACCAGAAGCACATGAACTAAACACGAGATACTGCAGAAACAACAGAGGGATAAGACCATAAGATATAGGTCATTTGGCCCATCAAATCTACTCCACAATTCCATTATGACTTTTGATGCCTTTGCTAATCGAGAATCAACCTCTTCTTTAAATATAACCAATGATTAAGGTTCCACAGTTGCCTGCGGCAATAAGTTCCACAGATTCACCACTCTCTGGCTAAAGAAATTCTTCCCCCTCACTTCTCTTTATCCCCTCTCTCACTCCCTCTCTGTTTCTTCCCTCCCTCTCTCCATACATCACTTATTCTCCCTTTCCCCTACTCATCCTTCTCCCTCCCTCTCATTCTCTCTCCAATTTCCCTGACTCTCCCTCCCACTCCCTTTTCCCCATTCTCATACCTTTCTATCCCTCACCCTCACCTCTTTCTCTCTTTTCTGTCTGTCCCTCTCCCTCAAATCCTCATCTCTTTCTCCCACCCTCCCATTTTCCATTCCCACCCACACTTTCTCCTCCTCTTCTCCTTTCCCCACTCTCTCTTTCTCATCTTTATCTCTTTATAGCTCTCTCTCACACACACTTTCCTCCTCTCTCTCCCACACTCTCCTCCTCCCATTCTTTCTCTCTTCTCCCTCCCCCCAGTACCTGCCATTCTGGCAGGACAAGTAAAACATGAGACACTATGGAGAAACAGAGGGCTCTGCATGCCCTGCTGGGTGACTCACAAAGGGCCAGTATGCAGGTAAAACGAGGAGTCGGGAAAGGTTATCAGTTATTGCAAGGAGGAGGGGAATTGGACACAGAATGGCGGGGGGGGGGGGGAGATGTTGGTAGGACCACAATTAAAATGATGAGGATAGGAGGATAGGGTCAGTCTCCTCTTTGAAGGAAGGATGTGGATGCACTGGGAACAGTTCGAAGAAGAATTACTGGACCCATCCCTTGAGAGTGTGGGTTAGAGACACCATATCCGGAATTGTATCAATCTCCTCAAGGGCAAAGGGATATCAGAGGCAGCTTCTTCATGCAGAGGGTGATGCACATTTGGACTGAGCTGCCAGAAATAGTGGTTGAGGCAGGCATATTAGCAACATTTAAAAACCATCTTGATAAGTACACGGATAGGAGGGGCGTTGGGGACTACGGACCAAATGTGGGCAGATAGTAGCCACTTGCTGGCCAACACAGAGCAGTTGGACCAAAGGGCCTGTTTCCGGGCTGGGTAACTCTTTGACTCAACGCAAGGATGCATTGGGTGAAGTTCGGAGAAGGTCTACAAGACCGGCCCCTGGAATGGGTCAGTTGCTGGGACAATACCAGGGATTGTGTGGACAGTGTCTGTGCCTTCATTCAGGGAAGGACGTTGATACATTGGTGGCAGCTCGGTGAGTGGGTGCATTGTCTCATGAGGAGAGGTCGAACAGGCTGGGCTTGTATACCCTGGGGTTTATGGAGAGCAGAGGGGGCTTAGACTGAGACCCCCAGGACTCTTCACAGAGTGCGAGTGTTGGGGAGGGCATGCGTACTCCTGGGGGGACAATCTGGAACTAGGGACCGCCATTTAACAAATGAGGGATGGTCCATTTCAGACCACACACAAAATGCTGGAGGAATTCAGCAGGTCAGGCAGAATCTATAGCACAAGAGCTTCTGCAGATGCTGGGAATACAAAGCAATACACAAAATGCTGGAGTAACATCATTTTCTCTACCTATTTCTGCCTGTCTAACTATTTCTGCATGCCTGTCTCTCTCCCGCTTTGTTTCTGTCATTGTTTTTCTCTCCAGATCTCCTCCTCTCTCTCGTATTTGTCTTTCTATTTCTCTCTCTCTGTCTGCTTCTCTTATCAGCCTTTCTCTTTCTATCCGTTCTCCCTCTTCTCCGTTTCAATATTTCAGTATCTTTCTCTCTCTCGGTGCTCCCGTTTATTTATTCCCTATATAGAGACCCACACACTCCTTTTCCCCCCTCTAATTCTTTCAAACAATTCCTTTCTCTCTCTCCAATCTCTCCCTTTGTCCACCTTTCTTCCTCATCTCTCGGTCTCCATTTCTTTCTCTTATACTTGCACAGACACACACACCTTTTTCCTCTCTCTCTGACCTTTTTTCTCTCTCCAATCTCTCTCTTTGTCCACCTCTTTCCCCCTCACCTTCTCTTTATCCCCTCTCCCACTCCCTGTTTCTTCCCCTCCATCTTGCCATTTCTCTCTCCGACCATCACTTATTCTCCCTTTCCCCCTCCACCCCCTCTCCCTCTCAAGCTGGGAGTCAGCAGCTCTTCTTCACACTTCCACCCTGGTCGTGTTGGGTTGAGGTGAACAGCTCATTTTTGCCCTTATCTCCTTGGCCAGGGGCAGCTGAATTTATGTCTCTTGTTTCCCACTCTGGGGCACCTTCCTGTACTAAATGGTGGCACATAAAATGCTTCACCGTCCCAGGAAGCCTCTGGGGTTTGGAGAGCTGCAAGCAGACACAGTTGACTAATTCACCCATCGTCGACCTGCTCTCCCTGAAGCCTGTTTAAAATGCGAATCACTCTCTGCTGCCTCAGAGTGAAAATCTCTAAGCTCCTGCTCTTGATGAGAGAGAAGGAGAGGAAGAGGGTCATTTTCTCGAGGAAAGGGTCATTCATGCTCTTCACTATCTGTGTGCATGTCCATATGCTTGTGTGGAGTTTGAGCATTCTCCCTGTGACCATGCCTAGTTTCCCCAGGGTGTTAATTAGAGATGTAGAGCTACAGGGCACAAAACAGACCCCTCGGTCCAACTGGTCCATGCTGACCAATATTCCCATCTAATCTAGTTCCATTTGCCTGTGTTTGGCCCCTATCACTTGTAACCATGCACCCATCCGTGTCTTTTAAAAGTCATTAATGTGCTACTTCTGACAGCTCATTCCACATATGGACCACCCTCTGAAAAAGTTACCCCTGAAGTTCCAATTAAATCTCTCCTCTCTCACCTTTAATCTGTGCCCTCAACCCCAACCATGGAGGGAAGGGACTGTCCACATTCACCCTGTCTGTGCTCCTCATGGTTTTATACTCCTCTATAAGGTCGCCCCCCTCAGTCTCTAAAACATGAACGGAAGGCGTCCCAATCTGCTCAATCCCCAGCTCAGCCTCCCGAGTCCCACCAACATCCTTGTCAATCTCTTCTGTGCTCTTTCCACTAAACATAATATTCCAAGTTCCCTCCAGTTCTTGATTCCCCAGCCCTGGGGAAAAAATTGTGATCATCCCATCCTCAATCCAATGCTTCCAAAAGCTGAGTGACCAGAACTGAACACAATACTTCATGTGTGGTCTCACCAACATCTTGTACAGCTGTAACATAACCTCCCAACTCCTGTACTCAGAGCCCTGACCGATGAAGACCAGCGTGCCAAATGGCTTCTTTACCACCTTGTCTTCCTGTAGTGCCGCTTTCAGGAACCTGGTACTTGGGCCCTGAGCCTCCCTGCTCCACAACGCTCCCTATTGTCTCACCATAAATCCACCTATTGTTTGACCTCCCACATTGCTCCTCGATTGTTGGTATGTGGTAAAATCTGAAAGGGGCTGGTGAGGGGCAGGTTAGCAAATGGGAATGTGAGACAAACAATAAATTGAGTTTCAGGGGTGTGATATAGGAAAATAAGGAGGAAAGCAAACTGATGGCATAACATGCATGGGGCCTAGCAGGGATCAATGGACTAAATTCCCATGCTTTGTGAAAACACTGGAGATACTCACTGGTTCAGGCGGCACTTAAACAGGAAGGGACATCTTCATCCAAGGTCAATAGGTTTTTAAGACAGGTCGGGAAAGATTTATAAGTATTAGCATTCGTTTATTATTGGTACAGTGAAAAGCTCCTCTTGTACATTGTTCATACAAATCAGATCATTACACAGTGCAGCGAGGTAGAACAAGGTAAAACAATAACAAAATGCAGAATGAAGTGTTATATTTACAGAGAAAATGCAGTGCGGGCAGACAATAAGCTGCAAGACCATGATGAGGTAGACTGTCAGAATCAGAATCAGGTCTATTATCACTGACATGTTGTTTTGTTGCAGCAGTGCAGTGAAAGACATAAATAAATACATAGGTTACAACATGAAATACATATTAAGAAAGCACAAAAAGAGAGCGACACAGTGCTGGAGGAACTCAGCAGGTCAGGCAGCATATGTAGAAGGAAATCAACAGTCGATGGTTCAGGCCGAGACCCTTCATCAGGATTTCCAGCATCTGCAGAATCTCTTGTGTTTGCAAAATAGTGACACAATGTTCAAGGGTTCATGGACCATCTAAAAACCAGATGGCAGAGGGGACTAAGCATCTCTGAATCACTGAGTGTGAGTCTTCGAGCTCCTGTACCTCTTCCCTGATGATAGCAATGAGAAGAGGGCATGACCCGGATGGTGTGGATTGAATGATGGGTGCTACCTTCTTGAGGCACGACCTCATGAAGATGTCCTCAATGGTGAGGAGGTTTGTGCCTGTGATGGAGTTGGCTGAGTTTACATCAGAATGCTCCAGTTAGGCAGTCTATCTTATTAAACAATTCAAGACCTGATAATAGTCTGATCACAGTGGGGTAGAATCTGTCCTTGAGCCTGGTGGTGTGAGCTTTCAGGCTTTTGTACCTTCTGCCCAATGGGAGAGGGGGAGAAGAGAGAATGTCTGGTGTGTGTGAGGTTTTTGATTATTCTGGCTGCTTTACTGAGGCAGTGGGAAGTGTAGACAGAGTCCATGGACGGGAGGCTGGTTTCTGTGATGTGCTGAGCTGTGTCACAAGTCTCTGCAGTTTCTTGCAGTTGTCGTACTAAGCATGATGCATCTGGCTAGAATGCTCCATCACAGGCAAAACTCTCCCCAACATCTGGACATGCCCTCTTCTCATAACTACTATCAGGGAGGAGGTACAGGAGCCTGAAGACTCTCACAAAACATTTTAACAACAGCTTTTCCCCTCCACCACCATTTCTGACCAGTTCTTGTACCCATGAACACTTCCTCAGTATTTTTTTCTCCTGCTCTATTTATCTATTTTGCAATTTATCGCAATCTTTATATCTTTGCACTGCAGCTGCAAAGCAACAAATTTCACATCTTGTATCAGTGATCATAAACCCGATTCTGAACAGGAGTGAATCGTAAACTACATTGGAGGTGAGAGGGAAGAGACTCAACAGGAACCCGAGATGCAACTATATGGAACGGACTGCCAGAGGAAGTGGTTGAGGCAGGTACATTAATAACATTTAAAAGGCACTTGGTCAGGTACGTGGACATTCCCCTGCCACTGCCTCTTCCACAGCACAGTGCTCTCACCTCACCGCCCCTAATGTAGCTCCCACTGCCCTCTCACTGCCCCTCCACAGTGTGCCCTCCTCACAGGCACCACCACCCACATCCCACAGCACTCCCTCAATCACTCTCCCTTCTGCTCACAGTAAGTCAGAGTCCCACAGACACTCACCAGTTCCAGGGATACGTCCTCTGGGATATGTGACCCCTCGGACTCAGGCTCAGTCACAAGCAAATCCATGTCACTCCAGGACTGGCTGGCCGTTGGAGGATCTGTCTCCATGCTTCTTGGTAAGAGAGTATCAGATGGATCTGTGGGAAGGAGAGAGTGGGGTGTGAAACAATACACCTGCGCCCCACATCCCCACCCCAAAACGCTGCAAGCATAACGCTGACACTCCCATCTATGATGGGAGGGATCTTTGTCTGATCCTGGGTGTGTCTGATGGGACGGTGTGGAGGGAGATTCACTCTGTGTCTGACCCTAGGAGTATGTGATGGGACAGTGTGGAGGGAGATTCACTCTGTGTCTGACCCCGGGAGTGTGTGATGGGACGGTGTGGAGGGAGATTCACTCTGTGTCTGACCCTGGGAGTGTGTGATGGGACATTGCGGAGGGAGATTCCCTCTGTGTCTGACCCTGGGAGTGTGTGATGGGACAGTGTGGAGGGAGATTCATTCTGTGTCTGACCCTGGGAGTGTGTGATGGGTCGGTGTGGAGGGAGATTCACTCTGTGTCTGACCCTGGGAGTGTGTGATGGGACGGTGTGGAGGGAGATTCACTCTGTGTCTGACCCTGGGAGTGTGTGATAGGACGGTGTGGAGGGAGATTCACTCTGTGTCTGACCCCGGGAGTGTGTGATGGGACGGTGTGGAGGGAGATTCACTCTGTGTCTGACCCTGGGAGTGTGTGATGGGACATTGTGGAGGGAGATTCCCTCTGTGTCTGACCCTGGGAGTGTGTGATGGGACAGTGTGGAGAGAGATTCACTCTGTGTCTGACCCTGGGAGTGTGTGATAAGGACGGTGTGGAGGGAGATTCACTCTGTGTCTGACCCTGGGTGTGTCTGATGGGACGGTGCGGAGGGAGATTCACTCTGTGTCTGACCCGGGAGTGTGTAATGGGACGGTGTGGAGGGAGCTTCACTCTATGTCTGACCCTGGGAGTGTGTGATGGGACGGTGTGGAGGGAGATTCACTCTGTGTCTGACCCCGGGAGTGTGTGATGGAATGGTGTGGAGGTAGATTCACTCTGTGTCTGACCCTGGGAGTGTGTGATGGGACGGTGTGGAGGGAGATTCACTCAGTGTCTGACCCTGGGAGTGTGTGATGGGACAGTGAAGAGGGAGATTCACTCTGTGTCTGACCCTGGGAGTGTGTGATGGGACGGTGTGGAGGGAGATTCACTCTGTGTCTGACCCTGGGGGTGTGTGATGGGACAGTGTGGAGTGAGATTCACTCCATATCTGACCCCGGGAGTGTGCGATGGGACAGTGTGGAGGGAGATTCACTCTGCGTCTGACCATAGGAGTGTGTGACGGGACAGTGCAGAGAGAGATTCACTCTGTGTCTGACCCTGGGAGTGTGTGATGGGACAGTGTGGAGGGAGATTCACTCTGTGTCTGACCCCGGGAGTGTGTGATGGGACGGTGTGGAGGGAGATTCACTCTCTGTCTGACCCTGGGAGTGTGTAATGGGACAGTGTGGAGGGAGATTCACTCTGTGTCTGACCCCGGGAGTGTGTGATGGGACGGTGTGGAGGGAGATTCACTCTGTGTCTGACCCTGGGAGAGTGTGATGGGATGGGGTGGAGGGAGATTCACTCTGTGTCTGACTCTGGGAGTGTGTGAATGGGACAGTGTGGAGGAAGATTCATTCTGTGTCTGACCCTGGGAGTGTGTGATGGGACAGTGTGGAGGGAGATTCACTCTGGGTCTGACCCCGGGAGTGTGTGATGGGACAGTGTGGAGGGAGATTCACTCTGTGTCTGACCCTGGGAGAGTGTGATGGGATGGGGTGGAGAGAGATTCACTCTGTGTCTGACTCTGGGAGTGTGTGAATGGGACAGTGTGGAGGAAGATTCACTCTGTGTCTGACCCTGGGAGTGTGTGATGGGATAGTGTGGATGGAGATTCACTCTGTGTCTGACACTGGGAGTGTGTGATGGGATAGTGTGGAGGGAGATTCACTCTGTGTCTGACACTGGGAGTGTGTGATGGGACAGTGTGGAGGGAGATTCACTCCATATCTGACCCCGGGAGTGTGCGATGGGACAGTGTGTAGGGAGATTCACTCTGTGTCTGACCCTGGGAGTACGTGATGGGACAGTGTGGAGGGAGATTCACTCTGTGTCTGACTCTGGGAGTGTGTGATGGGACGGAGTTGAGGGAGATTCACTCTGTGTCTCACCCTGGGAGTGTGTGATGGGACAGTGTGGAGGGAGATTCACTCCATATCTGACCCCGGGAGTGTGCGATGGGACAGTGTGGAGGGAGATTCACTCTGTGTCTGACCCTGGGAGTACGTGATGGGACAGTGTGGAGGGAGATTCACTCTGTGTCTGACTCTGGGAGTGTGTGATGGGACAGTGTGGAGGGAGATTCACTCTGTGTCTGACTCTGGGAGTGTGTGATGGGACAGTGTGGAGGGATATTCACTCTGTGTCTGACCCTGGGAGTGTGTGATGGGATGGTGTGGAGGGAGATTCACTCTGTGTCTGACCCTGGGAGTGTGTGACGAGACGGTGTGGAGGGAGATTCACTCTGTGTCTGACCCTGGGTGTGTCTGATGGGACAGTGTGGAGGTAGAATCACTCTGCGTCTGACCCTGGGGGTGTGTGATGGGACAGTGTGGAGGGAGATTCACTCTGTGTCTGACCCCGGGAGTGTGTGATGGGACAGTGTGGAGGGAGATTCACTCTGTGTCTGACCCCAGGAGTGTGTGATGGGACAGTGTGGAGGGAGATTCACTCTGTGTCTGACCCTGGGGGTGTGTGATGGGACAGTGTGGAGTGAGATTCACTCCATATCTGACCCCGGGAGTGTGCGATGGGACAGTGTGGAGGGAGATTCACTCTGCGTCTGACCATAGGAGTGTGTGATGGGACAGTGCAGAGAGAGATTCACTCTGTGTCTGACCCCGGGAGTGTGTGATGGGACGGTGTGGAGGGAGATTCACTCTGTGTCTGACCCTGGGAGTGTGTAATGGGACGGTGTGGAGGGAGATTCACTCTGTGTCTGACCCTGGGAGAGTGTGATGGGATGGGGTGGAGGGAGATTCACTCTGTGTCTGACTCTGGGAGTGTGTGAATGGGACAGTGTGGAGGAAGATTCATTCTGTGTCTGACACTGGGAGTGTGTGATGGGACAGTGTGGAGGGAGATTCACTCTGTGTCTGACCCTGGGAGAGTGTGATGGGACAGTGAAGAGGGAAATTCACTCTGTGTCTGACCATAGGAGTGTGTGATGGGACAGTGCAGTGAGAGATTCACTCTGTGTCTGACCGTGGGAGCGTGTGTTGGGACAGTGTGGAGGGAGATTCACTCTGTGTCTGACCCTTGGAGTGTGTGATGGGACAGTGAGGAGGGAGATTCACTCTGTGTCTGACCCCGGGAGTGTGTGCTGGGATGGTCTGGAGGGAGATTCACTCTGTGACTCTGGGAGCATGTGATGGGACAATGTGGTGGGAGATCCACTCTGTGTCTCACCTTGGCAGTGTGTGATGGGACTGCGTGGAGCGAGCCTCACTTTGTGTCTGATTCTGGGAGTGTGTGCTGGGGCAGTGTGGATGGAGAATCACCGTGTGTCTAATCCTGGGGAGTGTGTGATGGGATGGTGTGTAGGGAGATTCACTGTGTGTCTGACCCTGGGAGTGTGTGACGGGACAGTGTGTTGGGAGCTTCACTCTGTGTCTGACTTTGGGAGTGAGTGATGGGACGGTGTGGAGGGAGATGCACTCAGTGTCTGACCCTGGGAGTGTGGGATGCGATGGTGTGGAGTGAGATTCACTCTGTGTCTGACTCTGGGAGTGTGTGAATGGGACAGTGTGGAGGAAGATTCATTCTGTGTCTGACACTGGGAGTGTGTGATGGGACAGTGTGGAGGGAGATTCACTCCATATCTGACCCCGGGAGTGTGCGATGGGACAGTGTGGAGGGAGATTCACTCTGTGTCTGACCCTGGGAGTACGTGATGGGACAGTGTGGAGGGAGATTCATCGGTGTCTGACCCCGGGAGTGTGTGATGGGACGGTGTTGAGGGAGATTCACTCTGTGTCTGACCCTGGGAGTGTGTGATGGGACGGTGTGGAGGGAGATTCACTCTGTGTCTGACCCCAGGAGTGTGTGATGGGACGGCGTGGAGGGAGATTCACTCTGTGTCTGACCCTGGGAGTGTGTGATGGGACGGCGTGGAGGGAGATTCACTCTGTGTCTGACCCTGGGAGTGTGTGATGGGACAGTGTGGAGGGAGATTCACTCTGTGTCTGACCCTGGGAGTGTGTGATGGGACAGTGTGGAGAGAGCTTTGCTCTGTGTCTGACTCTGGGAGGGGGTGATGGGACAATGTGGTGGGAGATCCATTCTGTGTCTGATCCTGGGAGCTTGTGATGGGACGGTGTGGAGGGAGATTAACTGTGTGCCTGACCCTGGGAGTGTGTGATGGGACAGTGTGGAGAGAGCTTCGCTCTGTGTCTGACTCTGGGAGGGGGTGATGGGACAATGTGGTGGGAGATCCATTCTGTGTCTGATCCTGGGAGCTTGTGATGGGTCGGTATGCATGGAGAATCACCGGGTGTCTACTCCTAGGGAGTGCGTGATGGGATGGTATGGAGGGAGATCCACTGTGTCTGACCCAGGGAGTGTGTGATGGGACAGTGTGGAGGGAGATTCTCTCTGTGTCTGATCCTGAGAGTATGTGATAGAATTTTGTGGAGGGAGATTCACTGTGTGTCTGACCCTGGGAGTGTGCGATGGGACAGTGTGAAGGGAGATTCACTCTGTGCCTGACCCTGGGAGTGTGTGATAGAACAGTGTGGAGGGAGATTCACTCTGTGTCTGACCTCGGGGGTGTGTGATAGGACAGTGTGGAGGGTGATTCACTCTCCGTCTGACCCCGGGAGTGTGTGATGGGACAGTGTGGAGGAAGATTCACTCTGTGTCTGACCCCGTCAGTGTGTGATGGGATATTTTGGGGGGAACTTCACTGTGTGTTTGACCCCGGATGTGTGTGATGGAACGGTGTGGAGAGAGATTCACTGTCTGACCTTGGGAGTGTGTGATGGTACGGTGTGGAGGGAGATTCACTCTGTCTGATCGCAGGAGTGTGTGATGGGACAGTTTTAATGGAGCTTCACTCTGTGTCTAATCCCGGGAGTGTGTGATGAGATGGTGTGGAGGGAGCTTCACTCTGTCTCTGACACCAGGAGTGTGTGATGGGATGGCGTGGAGGGAGATTCACTCTGTGTCTGACCCTGGGAGTGTGTGATGGGATGGTGTGGAGAGAGATTCACTCTGTGTCTGACCTTGGGAGTGTGCGATGGGATGGTGTGGAGGGAGATTAACTCTGTGTTGGACCCTGGGAGTGTGTGATGGGACATTCCCTGAAGGTACCTAGTTGGTCCAGATTGTTCTCCATGTTGACCCGAACCTCTGTCTCTCTTCTAAGTTTTTCCTCCAGAAAACGGATGTGGTCAAGCAGTTCCTGAAACATGGAAGAGTAGAGAGCTTACACATGTGCTGAACATATTCAGAGGGAAGAACAGATGTATTGTTGAAACTATCCTGACTGGTTAGATCACGGTTTGGGCCGGCAATTTGAACGTGCAGGAACGCAAAAAGCTCCAGAGAATTGTCGACTCTGCCTAATACATCACGGGCACATGCCTCCCCACCACTGGTTGTATCTCCAGGAGGTACTCCCTCAAGCAGCAGTGTCCAAATATCCCTACCATCCGGGCCATCCCATCTTCTCACAGCTCCCATCAGGCTGGAGGTACAGAAGCCTGAAGTCCCCACCACCAGGTTCAGGAACAGCTACTTCCCTTCAAACATTCAGTTCTTGAATCATCTCACACAATCCTGATCACTACCTCAGTATAGAAACACTGTGACAGAGAGTGAGTAATATCTGTAAGTTGCTGCCAGAGGAGGTGATGAAATCAGACATCCTCACTGCATCGTAGCGGCATTCAGGCAGACACCTAAACACGTAGGTTGGATCTGCCTACACCAATCCCATTTGCACGCTTGGAACTGGAATTGGTTTATTGTTGTCACACATACTGAGGTACAGTGATAAACCTATCTTGCACTGTTCATACAGATCAGATCATTATACAGTGTATTGAGGTAGAACAAGGTAAAATTATTACAGAATAAAGCATAACAGCAGCAGGGATGGTGCAGTGCAGGGAGACAAGGGGGTGCCAGAGACTGCAGAGAGTTGTGGACACAGCTCAGCACATCACAGAAACCAGCCTCCCCTCCATGGACTCTGTCTACACTTCTCACTGTCTCAGTAAAGCAGCCAGAATCATCAAAGATCCCACCCACCACCGACATTCTCTCTTCTCCCCTCTCCCGTTGAGCGGAAGATACAAAAGCCTGAAAGCTCACACCACCAGGCTCAAGGACAGTTTCTGTCCCACTGTGATCAGACCATTGGATGGCCCTCTTGTACAATACGATGAGACTTTTGGCCTCACAATGTACCTTGTTATGATAGTCATAGCAAAGTACAGCACAGAAACAGGCCCTTCAGTCCATCTAGTCAGTACCAAACCATTTAAACTGCCTACTCCCATAGGATAGGTACATGAATGGTAAGGGTATGCAGGGCTATATGTGTACCTATCCAAACGTCTCTCAAACATTGAAATCGAGCTCGAATACACCGCTTGCATTGGCAGGTTGTTCCACACTCACGACCTTCTGGGTGAAGAAGTTTCCCCTCCTGTTCCCCTTCAACTTTTCACCTTTCACCCTTAACCCACGATCTCTAGTTGCTGACTCACTCAACCTCAGTGGAAAAAGCCTGCTTGCATTTTCCCTATCTATACCCTTCATAATTTTATATACCTCTATCAAATCTCCCTCAATCTTCTATCTTCCAAGGAATAAAGTCCTAACCTATTCAATCTTTCCTTTTAACTCAGGTCCTCCTTGTAAATTTTCTCTTACTCTTTCAGCCTTTTTTTTACATCTTTCCTGTAGGTAGGTGACCAAAACTGCACAGAAGATTCCAAATTAGGCCTCACCAAAGTCTTATGCATAACATTCCAACTTCTCTACTCAATACTTTGATTTATGGCCAATGTGCCAAAAGCTTTCTTTACAGCCCGATCTACCTGTGACACCACTTTCAATTAATTGTGGACCTGTTTTCCGAGATCCTTTTGTTCTACTGCACACCTCAGTGCCCTACTATTTACTGTGCAAGACCTACCTTGGTTTATCTTCCCAAAATGCAACACCTCACACCTGTATGTATTAGATTCCATCTGCCATTTTTCAGCTGGTCCAGATCCTGCTGCAGGCTTGACTGTTTTCCCCACTGTCCACTAGACCCTTAATCTCGATGCCATCTGCAAATTTGCTGATCCAGATAACCACATTATCATCCAGATCATTGAAATAGATGACAAACACTCCACTAGTCACAGGCCTCCAGTCAGAGGCAACCATCTACGACCACTCTCTGGCTTCTCACACAAAGCAATATCTAATCCAATTTACTACCTCACTCTTCACCAATCTCCCATGCAGGACCTTGTCAAATGCCTTGTTAAAGTCCATGTAGACAAAATCCACTGCCTTGCCTTCATCAACTTTCCTGTTAACCCTCAAAAAACTCGATATGACTGGTTGGACATAAGCTGCCATGCTGACTGTCCCTGATCAGTCTATGTCTATCCAAATACTTATATATCCAGTCCCTTAGAACAGGGGTCCCCAACATTTTTTGTACCGTGTACCGGTTTAATATTGACAATATTCTTCGGACCGGCCGACCCGGGGGCGGGGGGGGGCAGGGTTGCCAACGGCCAAGAGTAGCAGTCAAATACGTTGTGTTTACCTCGAATAAGACTACCATGACCATGAAGCCTTGCGCGGACACCTGTTTGCGCGTGCGTGTTCGTGCCCATTTTTTCTATAAACCGTTTTTTGGCGATTCTGTTTGGCGGGGGGGGGGGTCATCACGACCGCAATATCGGTGATTAGTGGCTAATACAGTCAATTTCGTTTCTAAAAGGGATTATCTAACGAATTTAATATTAAACAGCGCATATTTTCCTCATGAATATTGTGATAAGTCACTTATAAGTCAATAGCATCATAACATTTTAAGTAAAGTTTGGAAATTAAACACACAGCACATATTTTCCCAGTATTAACATATAAAATCATTGCAATACACCAATATCGCTGAATCAGTGGGAGCCCTGGGCTTGTTTCCCCGCAACAAGACGGTGCCGTCGAAGGGTAATAAGAGACAGCGATACTCGAAGGGAGTTCCTTATGTCCAGTCTATTCCGCAATTTAGTTATCGTTGTATTCATTGCAGAGATATGTTGGAAATGGAAGCACCGTTTTCAGTGCTTTCGTGTCTATCTCAGGATATTTAGCCTTGACTTTGATCCAGAATGCCGGCAGAGATGTTATGTCAGACATACTTTTCAGCCTGTCGTCAGTTGCAAGCTCGAGCAGTCGCTCTCCTTCCCGCGCTGACATAGATGACGCGCGAGCAATGACCTCACGTGCGTAATGACCTCGCGTGCGTTCAAGTTCAACAGTGCGCGTGACAAGGAATGAGGAAAGGTGCAGCTGACTCATAGCATTTCCTCGCGGCCCGGTGGTTGGGGACCGCTGCCTTAGAATACCTTCTAATAACCTTCCCACAAATGATGTCAGGGTCACCAGCACATCATTTCCTGGTTTATGTTTAGAGCCTTTTTTAAACTGCGGAACAACGTTGGCTATCCTCCAATGTTCCAGTACCCCTCCTAAGGATGATTTAAATGGCTCTGCAAGGGCCCCAGAGATTTCTGCACTTGCCTCCTGCAGGCTCTGAGGGAACGCCTTGTCAGATTTATCCACCCTGATTTGCCTCAAGACAGCAAACACCTCCTCCTCTGTGATCTGATTAGGGCCCATGACCTCACTGCTGCTTCACCTCACTTCTATAGATTCTACATCCCTCTCCCAAGTAAATACAGATGCAAAAAATCCATTTAAGATTTCCCCCACCTCCTTTGGCTCCATGTATAGATTACCATTCTGATCTTCCAGAGGACCAATTTTGTCCCTTGTAACCCTTTTGCTCGTAATGTTAATATCTCATCTGTTCCTACCTGCCTATACTTGCTATGTACTTCCATGTTTTTCTTAAACTGGGCCTCAATATCTCTTGAAAACCAAGGTTCCCTAAATCTTTTATCTTTACCTTGTATTCTGACAGGCACATAAAAGGTTTGTACTCTCAAAATTTCACTTTTGAAGGCCTCCCACTCACCAGGTACACCTTTGCCAGAAAACAACCTGTTGCAATCCACACTTGCCAGATCCATTCTGATACCATCAAAATTGGCCTTTTTCCAATTTAGAATCACAACTAGTGAAGCAGACCTACCCTTTTCCATATTTACTTTGAAACTAATGCCATTGTGGTCACTGGATGCAAAGTGTCCCCCACACAAACCTCTGTCACCTGCCCTGTCTCACACTCTCATTGGGACTTCTACGTACAGATGAAGGAAACTTTCCTGAACACATTTGCCAAACTCTAACCCATCTAGTCCTTTTGCAGTATGGGAGTCCCTGTCAATATGTGGAAAGTTTAAATCACCTACGATAACAACCTTATGTTTCTTGCAACAGCCTGTAATCGCTCTACAAATTTGTTCCTCTAAATCCTATGAACTGTTGGGTGGTCTATAATATAGCCCTATTAATGTGGTCATACCTCTCTTATTCCTCAGTTCCTCCCATTAAGCCTCTCTAGACAAATTATCTAGTCTGTCCCGACTGAGCACTGCCATGGCATTTTCACTGACTAGAAATATTACCCCTCCTCTTTTAATCCCTTCTGCTCTGTTGTGTCTAAAACAACAGAACAGCCTCAGAATACAAGGATGTCTATTTAGAACAGAGATGAGGAGGGATTTCTTTAGCCAGAGGGTGATGAATCTGTGGAATTCACTGCCACTGATGGCTGTGGAGGCTAAGTCACTGGATATACTGACAGCTGAGGTTGATAAGTTCTCAATTAGTAAGGGTGTCAAAGCTTCTGGGGAGAAGGCTGAAGAATGGGGTTGAGAAGGATAATAAATCAGCCATCATGGAATGGCAGAGCAGACTTGATGGGCTGATTGGCCTAATTCAGTTCCTTTGTCTTATGGTAATGAATCGATCTATATGAACAATGAATTTCACAGATTCACCACCCTCTGGCAGAAGTGATTCCTCCTTGTCCCAATTCCAAAGGGCATCCCGTCATTCTGAAGCTGTGACCTTGGATCTTGGACTCTCCCGGTGATAACAACATCCTCTCCATGTCTACTCTGTCCAGGTCTTTAAGTATCTGGGAGGTTTCAATGAGATCTCCTCCTTCCCTCTTCCTTCTGAACTTCATCGAGTACAGATCCAGAGACATCAAATGTTCGACGTACACTAAACTATTCTGGTGAACTTCCTTTGGACCCTCTCCAGGGACAGCACACCCTTCCTTGGATATGGGGCCCAAAATTGTTCAAAATATCGCAAAGAATTCATTTGGTGTTTGAGGAGATTTGGTGTGTCACCAAAGACTAGCAAATTTCTACAGATGTATGGTGGAGAGCATTCTGACTGGTTGTGTCATGCTCTAATGCCGAGGATCACAAGAGTCTGCAGATAGTTGTAAACTCAGCCAGATCCATCACAGGGACAAATCTCCCCAACAGCGAGAACATCAGCAAGAGGCGGTGCCTCAAGGCAGCATCCATCACTGAGGACCCTCACGATCCAGACATGCCCTCTTCTCATTATTACCATCAGGGAGGAGGTACAGGAGTCTGAAGACCCACACTCAGTGATTCAGGAACAATTTCTTCCCCTCTGGCATCAGATTTATGAACACTACCTCACTATTCCTCTTTTGCACGACTTATTTTTTGTAATTTATAGTAGTTTTTATGTCTTGCACTGTACTGCCCTCACAAAACCACACAATTCACAACACATCAAGTTCAAGTCTCACTCTCTCCGGGAAACGTACCTTGTTTTCCTTCTGCAGGATGTCCCTCTCCTTCTGGGTGACCTGGAGCTCACATTTCAACTCCCAGTTTTTATTGAAGACGTCCAACAGCTGGACCTGAAAAGAGGGCAGAGCACAGGCAGGTCAAGTCTTGTCGTACTTCTTGTCTACGTGGAGAGGAGATATTTAGAGGGATGTGGCCGAATGCGGCCTTTGATAGGGATCTTAGTCAGCATGGACCAGTTGCACTGAAGTGCTGTCCTATATTATAAGACTCTTATGACCCAATACACTGTGTGATGATTTGATCTATATGAACAGTGTGCAAGCTTTTCACTGTATCTCAGTACATGTGATAATATAAACCAATTCCAATACCAGTGTCAACATTAACCCAACACATTGTGGAACTTGCACCTTATCATCTGCCTGCACTGCATTTTCTATGTAGGTGGAACACAATATTCTGTATTGATATTGAAAGATTACATTAGTTTATTTATTTTTTTGAGAGATACAATGAGGAACAGGCCCCTTCTGGCCCAACAAGCTGCACCACCCAGCAACCCACCTATTTAACATTAGCCTCTTCACAGGACAATTTACAATGGCCAACTAACCCGGTTTCCGGTACTCCGGTTGCCTCTACATTGCTCGGACAAACGTGTGAGGGTTAATGAGTTGTGTGTATGCTGTGTTGACACTTGTGAGCTGCCCCCAGCACACCTATTGACTGTGTCGTTGTTGACCCAAATGCCACATTTCACTATGGGACTGTGGGAGGAAGCAGGAGCACCAGCTGGAAACACACATGATCACGGGGAGAGCATACAAACTCTTTATAGATAGCAGCCGGAATCGGTGGCATTGTAAATCATCATGCAAGTCGCTATGCTACGGTACTACCCCTTCCCAGGGCAGATGTGATGAAGATGAGAGGGTATAATTTTAAGGTGATAGGAGGAAAGAATAGGGGGGGATATCAGAGGTAGTTTTATTTTATTTTATTTTTTTGCACACAAAGAGTGGTGTATTGCCCTGCCTGGGGTGGTGGTGAAGGCTGATACATCAGGTATATTTAAGAGAATCTTAGGCACATGGATGAGAGAAAAATGGTGGGCTATATAGGAGGGAAGGCTTAGAATGATTGGGGGAGAATAGAAAGAATGGGGTGAGAGAGAGAGTGGGGGTGAGTGCAGGGGTGAGAGTGGGGGAGAGCGGGGGACAGAGTGAGGATGAGGGAGAGAGGGGGGCTGAGGGTGGGAATGGGGGAGAGGGGTGAGAGGAGGAAAGGAAGAGAGGGGAAATGGGTGAGGTGAGAGGGGTCAGAGACAGGGCAGAGAGGTGAGAGATAAGCAAGGGGTGAAGGGGAGAGAGAGGGGTGGGGGAGAGAGAGGGGTGAGGGGGGTGAGGGGTGGAGAAATTTGGGGAGAGAAGTGAGGGGAGAGGTGAGGGGGAGTGCTGAGGTGGGGGTGAGAGGTGAGGTGGGCAGATAGAGGTGAGGGGTGGGGCTGAGAGGTGAGGGGTGGGGCTGAGAGGTGAGGGGTGGGCTGTGAGCTGAGGGGGCAGAGAGGTGAGCGAGAGGTGAGGGGGAAAGGGGGGTGGCAGGAGAGAGGTTTGGAGGTGGCAAGAGAGGGAGAGTGGAGGGGAGAGAGAGTGGGGAAGAGGGAGATTGTGGGGGAGAGAGGGTGGGGAGAGGGATGGTGGGCAAAGGTCAGAGGGGAGGGAGGAGAGGAGGGTGGGGGAGGGTGGAGGAGGTGGGAATGAGAAGGGGAGAGGGGGAAGAGGGGGGAAGGGGAGAGGGGGGGAAGAGGGGGGGAAGAGGAGGGGAAGAGGGGGAGGGGGGAAGGGGGGAAGGGGGGGAGAGGGGGGGAAGAGGGGGGGAAGAGGGGGGGAAGAGGGGGGGAAGAGGGGGGAAAGGGGGGAAGAGGGGGGAAGAGGGGGGAAAGGGGGAGAGGGGGGAGAGAAGGGGGGGAGAAAGGGGAGGAGAAAGGGGGGGAGAGAAAGTGGGGGGAGAGAAAGGCGGGGGAGAGAATCTAGTTGTTACCTGGCTAACGTTCCGCTCTTCCTGGACCCGAACAAGCTCTGTTTCTTTTTCCTGGGTGTTCACCTGGCAGTTGAGAAGTTCCAGCTGTAGGTTCACCGCCTTTTCCTTCTCAACCTGCTCAGGTTGGGGGGGTGGCGGGGGGAATGAGATGAATGAGCAGGTATGTTGGAGAATGGAGCGAGCGGTGAGTGAGTGGGAGAGCGAAAATGAGTTGGAAAGCATCCAACAAATCACTGCTCTACCCTCTGTACCACGCATCCCTGCCACCTCTCTTTTCCCCTCCCCACCTTTGCGCATTCCCCCTACCTTCCCTCGCCTACCTCCAGCAGCTGTTTCTGTATCTCTCTGTCGATCTTCCAGTGAGCCCACACCTTGTTCTCAGCAGTGCAGACCTTTTCTCGGACTTCCTTGTTCTTATCCTGCAGGGGGGAAGATAACCAGAGGAGAAGTGGCAGTATAGAGACAGAGTGTGAGAGAGGGGAGGAGGGCAGGAGAAGGTGGGAGGCGAGAGAGTGAGTGGAAGAGAGAAGGGTTGGGGAGATAGTGGGGTACGAGAGAAAGAGCAGGGACCGAGAGAGGGGGTGGCAGGAGAAAGGTGGGGGCAGGAGAGAGAAGGGGGCAGAATAGAGTGCATGAGAGAATGGGTGAGAGACACAGATGTGGCGGAAGATGGGGTGGGCAGAAGAAAGTGGGGCAGGAGAGAGAGGGGCGGGGAAGAGGGGGCACTGCAGAGATTGTGGGAGGTGCGAGAGAAAGGGCAGGAGAGAGAGGGGGCCTGAGAGAGAGGGGGAAGTTGGCAGGAGAAAAAGAGGGCGGCGTGAGAGGGAGGGGGTGTGCAAGAGGGAGTGGTGAGTTGGGTGGCGAGCTGGGGGGGCGAGTGGGGTGGTGATTGGGAAGGTGTAAGGTCAGAGTCAAATGATTTAAAAGGGACGTCAGAGGCAGCTTCTTCACAGAGAGGATGGTGAAAGTTTGGAATTAGCTGTCAGCTGACTAACTCAGACCCACTATTTCTGGCCACATCCTCGTGAATCTTCACTGCACTCTTTCCAGTTTAATCAGAATCAGGTTTATTATCACGGGCATGTGACGTGAAATTTGTTAATTTAGCAGCAGCAGTTCAATGCAATACATAATATAGAAGAACAAAAATAAAATAAAAATTATAATAAATCAATTACAGTATATGTATATTGAATCGATTAAAAATCATGCAAAAAAACAGAAATACTGTATATTAAAAAAGTGAGGTCGTGTCCAAGTTTTCAATGTCCACATCTTCCTACAACAGTGTGGCCAAAACTGTACACAGTACTATACATAGTATTCCCAGTGTGGTCCCACTCACAACTTGTACAACAACACCATGTTCTTTCAACTCCTGGACACACAGGATTCTGCAGATGCTGAGCACCTTGAGCAAAGACTCACAAAATGCGAGAGGAACTCAGCAGGTCAGGCAGCATCTACGGAGGGGAATCAACGGTCAACGTTTCAGATGGAAACCCTTTATCAAGTCTCATTAGGTCAATCCTGATGAAGGGTCTTGGCCTGAAACGTCAATTTTATTTCTGTCCTTCAATGCTGCCTGACCTGCTGAGGTCCCCCAGCGTTTTGTGCATGTAGGCCCAACTTATGTACTCAGTACCCTGACTGATGAAGGCCAGCATGCCATTTTCTTCAGGAACTTCGCAGTAGCTCACAATGAGGAAATTATTTCCCCAGGTCCTCGGTAGTTTATTTTCTTGCCTCCCACAAAGTTCACTCGGACAGGCACTGGGGATTTACCACTTAATGCACTGCAGGCTGCAAATTCCTCCTCCTTAGTGATACAAATGCCCTGCAAAACACCTCCACCTGTTTCTCCTCAGTGACAATAATATATGACAGTAATAAATGAATACCACCCCCTCCCCTGGCATGTGCAGTCAGGAACCCCTCAAGGATGAAGTAAACAATTAGATTCAACATTGGCCAGAGAGTGGTAGTAGATGGTTGCCTCTCTGACTGCAAGCCTGTGACAAGTGGAGCACCACAGGGATCAGTGCTGGGTCTGCTATGGTTTGTCTGTAGGGCACTGAGGAGTGCAGTGGACAAAGGGATCTGGGAATACAGGTCTATAATTCCTTGAAGGTGGTGTCACAGGTAGATAGGGTTATAAAGAGAGCTTTTGACTCATTGGCTTTCATAAATCAGGGAACTGAGCTCAGGAATTGCAATGTTATGTTTAAGTTGTACAAGAAGTTGTTGAGGCTGAATTTTAAGTATTGTGTGAAGTTCTTGCATGTTGCCTACAGGAAAGAGTGCAAAGAAAATTGACAAGGTTGTTGCCGGGACTCGAGGACCTGAGTTATCGGGAAACACAGAATAGTTTTGAACTTCATTCTCTGCAGTGCAGGAGCATAAGGGGAGATGTTATAGATGTATACAAAATTATGAGGGGTATAAAAAGGGCGAATGCATGAAGTCTTTTTCCAGTGAGGTTGGGTGAGACTAGAACTGGAGGTCAGAGGTGTAGGATGAAAGTTGAAATGTTTAAGGGGAATCTGAAGGGAAACTTCTTCACTCAGAGGGTGGTGAGTTGCCAGCGGAAATGGTGGGTGCAGGCTCAATTGTAATTCTTAAGAGAAGTTGGGATGTACATGTATGAGGGGAGTTTGTTGGGATGTGGTCCAGGTGTAGGTAGATGTGACGAGATAGAAGATCAGGTTGGCATGGACTAGATGGGTCAATAGGGCCGTTTCTGTGCTGTAGTGCTCCATGACTCAAGAACATAGAACAGTACAGACAAAATGGTGGGGGAACTCAGCAGACCAGGCAGCACCCATGGAAAAAAGCACAGTATAGGACTGCCGAAGGGTCTCGGCCCAAAACATCAAATGTAATTTTTTTCCGTAGGCACTGCCTGGCCTGCTAAGTTCCTCTGGCATTTTCTGTGTGTTGAGTTGGATTTCCAGCATCTGCAGATTTTCTCTTGTTCTAGAACACTACAGCACAGTACAGGCCCTTTGGCCCACAATGCTGTGCCGGCCTTCTAACCCTTCCCTCACACATATCCCTCCATTTTTCTTTCACCCATGTGCCTGAGTCTCTTAAATGTCCCTATTGTATCTGCCTCTACCACCACTCCTGGCAAAGTGTTCCACACACCTATCACTCGCTGGTTAAAAAAAAAGTTACCTCTGCAATACCCCTTATACTTTCCTCTAATCTCCTTAACATTATGCCCCCTCATGTAAGCTATTTCCACCCAGGGAAAAAAAACTTTCCTCATCAGACATGCTCTCTAATCCAGGCAGCATCCTGGTAAATCTCTTCTGCAGCTTCTCTAAAGCTTCCACATCCTTCCTACAATGAGGCGACCAGAACTGAACACAATACTATAATGGATGGTGATGAGTTTTAATGGGAAATGTTTGAATTCCCGTGGGGATTTCCTCAGGTTGCCTGCAGGAGGGGTGAGTACCTGCAGGGTGCTCTGTGCTCCTGCATTGCCTTTGACGATCTCAATCCACTCTGCTCGCTCATCTTCCAGTTCCCGAATGCTTTCCTGTGCTCTGGGAGAGAAAACAAGAAAGTTAACATCACTCCAACTGTGAGCAAGAGAGGGCTGCCGAGGAAGGAAGCACCATGGGTGAGGTGGTAAGGAGGCAATGGCCATGAGGAGGGCAGAAAGATCATTGAGGGGAGGAAGCACTACGCTGTAGTAGGGACAACAACAAAGGAATGGTGACGAGGAGGAAAGAGTTGTGAAGTAGGGACAGTGAGGAGGTCTCACCTATCCAGAGCAACCACACGTTCCTGCATGGTCTCCCTCAGTGTCCTCACATCATCCTCCAGGTCTGATATCTTGGATGCGGTCTCCTCCTGCTCCATCTTCAGCTGGAGGCAGTCTGCGGTAGCCTTTGCCTTCTCTTCCTGCAAGGTCTGGGCAGGAGACATCACCCTTCAGTAGCTGCAATCACAGACAAACACCCCAACCGCACCCCCCCCCCCACTCTCTTAAGTTCCACCTCTCACTCACTGTCAGTAATACTACAGAGCCATTGGTTAACTTCAGGAAGGGGAAGGGGGGCAAAGATGAGCCAGTCCACAGAGTCAGCAGCTTTAAATCCCATTAACATATCAGATTATATGATCCAGCCCCAAACACAGATGCAATCATAAGGAAGGAGTGCCAGCTTCTTTACTTTTTTAGGAGGCTCGGCTTGTCATGGAACACTCTACCAAACTTCTATAAATTTACTCCTAGCAGAATCCTGACTAGTTGCATCACATTGGTACAGCAATTTGAATGTGCAGGAATGTAGGAAAATTGAACAATACGGTACAGCACATAGGTCCCAGGATCGAGATCCCTGCCAAACATCAGTGCTCACCGACCTTCAGGCAGAATACGTTCCATCTACTACCATCCTCTGCTTTCTGTGGGAATATCAATTCTGAATCCACGCAGACAAGCTTCCAAGGATTCCCATGCCTCCTGACTTTATGGAAGAGCCTTCCATGGGGAACATTGTCAAATGCTTCACTAAAATCTACATACACCACATCCACTGCTCTCCCTTAAAATTACTTAGTCACTGAAAAGTCATTCGAATGTACGTACATGCTCAGCACAGCATTCTGGGCTGAAGGGCCTGTATTGAGCCGTAGCTTTTCTATGTTTCAGGTTCACGAGGCACAACCTGCCCCTCACAAATCTATGCTGACCATTTCCAAATGCTCATAAATCCTGTATCTAAGGATGTATGTGCCCAGTACATCACAGGCACATTCATAACCTCCCCGCCATGGGTAGTATCTACAAGAGGTACGGCCTCAGGAAGGCAACGTCCATCGTCAGAGATCCCCACCATCCGGGCCATCTCATCTTCTCACAGCTCCCATCGGGCAGAAGTCCCACACCACCAGGTTCAGGAACAGCTACTTCCCTACAATCATTCTGTTCCTGAACTAGCATAACCCTGATCACTACCTCAGTACAGCAACACTGTGACCACTTTGTACTACAATGGACTCTTTGTTCTAATTGTGTTCTTTCTTGTATAATTTTATATATGTTATTAAGTAATGTTTTTCTTACGATGTTTTGCTGCCATCGGGGAGGTGCTACAGGAGCCTGTAATGATTCAGGATCAGCTTCCCCTCCATCAGATTTCTGAATGGTCCATGGCCCTGTGAACATGTCTTTTGCACATTTTATTTTGTAGCATAGAGCTTTTTTCCAATGTCTTGCGCTACTACCATCACAAAACAACAAATGTCACAACATATCCTGAGTGAAACTTTATTATGTACTTCCTGTACCTAATAAAGTAGCTACTGAGAGTATGTTCATGGTCTTTTGCTGCTGTAGCCCATCCATTTCAAGGTTCAATGTGCTGTGCGTTCAGAGATGCTCTCCTGTACAGCACTGATGCATTGCATGGTTACTTGAGTTACTGTCACCTTCCTGTCAGCTTGAACCAGTCTGTCCATTCTCCTCTGACCTGTCTCACTAACAAAGTGCCTTTGCCCACAGAGCTGTCACTCACTGGATGTTTTTCTTTTTGTTTTTTGTACTGTTTTCTGTAAACTCTGGAGACTATTGTGTGCAAAAATCCCGGACGATCAGCATTTTCTTAGGTACTCAGACCACCCTGCCTGGCACCAACAATTATTCTACAGTCAAAGTCACTTAGAGCCCATTTCCTCTCTGATCTGATGTTTGACCTGAACAACAACTGAACCTCTTGACCATGCCTGCATGCTTTTATGCATTGAGCTGCTGCCACGTTTGCCGATTAGATATTTGCATTAATGAGGTGACCGCTGAATGTATGTCAGTGATAATAAACCTGATTTTGACTCTGAAAGTTGTCTCGCTGCTGCTCTGTGCCTACGCTGCAGTTGCAAGTTTTTTTCACTGCACCTGTGCACACAGGGACTCGCACACAATGACAATAAAATCAACTTTGGTTTTGAATCCTCTTTGACTCACAAGGTCTTACAGACTGGAAACAGACTCAACTCATCCATATGCCAACCATGATGCCTATCTATCAATAGTCCTATTTGCCCACATTAGGCTCATAACCCTTAAAACCTTTCCTATCCCTGTACCTGTCCAAGTGTGTTTTAAACATTGTTAATGTACCTGCCTCAACCACGTCCTCTGGCAGCTCGTTCCAGACACAGATCACCCTCCAGGTGAAAATGTTGCCCCCCCCCCTCCCCCCCAGGTTCCTGTTAAATCTCTCCCCTCATGCCTTAATCCAGTGCCCTTTAGTTTTTGATTTCCCGGCTCTGGGGAAAGGACTGCATGCATTCACCCCACGTACTTCATGGTTTCTTACACCTCTATAAGATCACACCTCAGTCTCTGCCGCTCCAAGGAATAAACCTGTCCCAACCTGTTCAACCTTTCACTATAGCTCAGTTCCTTGAGTCTCAGCAACATAACATCCCAACTCTTGTAACTTAGTGCCCTGACTGATGAGGGCCAGCTTGCCCGTTGACCTGTGTTGGACTAGACTGTATAATTGTTATTTTCTCTGCAGTTTCACAACATATGCCTGCCTTATATAATTCCCTGTATACATGTAACTGTTTAGCATGTTTCCTAGTGGTCACAGTATGTATGTGCAGTTGTTCAGTGTGTGCCCTCGTGGTCACAGTTGTATCTCTTTCTGGAAGCTTCTTACTATCGAATTATTTGAATAGGGACTATCTGATTGGCTAACACTTATCTACAAATTTGAATGGAACATCTCTTATCTGCTATCTTTATTCTTTCCCTTCCTTTCTTCTTTGTTCTTAGGTTCTCGTATTCCCCATTTCCATTCTCTTTGTTTTATTAGTGCTTAATAAAACAAACAATCATGAAGCAATAAGTTTCATGTCCCTTTCTTCACTTCCAAAAGGACTCTGAGATTTGAAAACGTCAGAATCCAACACCTAAGACAACACTTTCAGGGAACCATGTACCTGTACCCTGAGGTCCCTCTGTTCCCTGGTGCATCACTTCAACGCACAGGAGTGAAAAAAAGCTGCAGAGGGTTGGAAACTCAGCCAGTTCCATTACGCACAATCCTCCCTACCACCAAGGACATCTTCAAGAAGCAGTGTCACAAGAAGCCAGCAACCATCACTCCGAACCCTCTGGGACATGCTTTATTCTTAATATTACCATCAGGATGGAGATGCAGGAGCCAGAGGACACATATTCAATGTTTTCAGAACAGTTTCAGATTTTTGAATGAACCCATGAACACCACCTCGCTATTTTCTTTTCTTTTTGCACTACTTATCAGTACCAGAATCAGGTTTATTATCGCCGGCATGTGTCCTGAAATTTGTTAGCTTATTTGTTATTGTAACTTCTTGTAGTTCTTATTTTAGCCTAACTTGATTTTTTAAAATATGTATTGCACTGTGCTGCTGCTGTAACAACAAATTTTATGGCATGCCAATGTCAGAATAAACCTGATTCCGGTTCTGAATCTCCCCTTCCACATTTTTCCTCCACGTGTGGTCACCAGGGTAGGTGGTTTTGCCAAGGAAAGGATGGGATATACTCCACATTCCCTCTACAGGAAGAGAGGGAAGAGATTGCTGCACCTTTGGCGACAGGCCCACGATAGACCTTCAGAGATATTGACACCCAGGAACTTGAAACTGCTCACACTTTACACTGCTGACAACACAATAAGAACTGGTATGTATTCCCTCAACTTCACCTCCTGGTTTAAGATGGCGCTGCTGGAGTCCAGTGACCACTTGCTGGCGGCCAATGAAACAAAGAAAGCAACTAAATATTTTGTTATTCACACTTTTTCTGGTTAATGATCTCTGCAAAGAGTGGCCTGTGGCCTCCCTTTTGAAGTTGAGCTGAATCACCTGTATGACCTGGGTGGGGATCTCGGAGAGGCAGGATGGTTGCAACATGTCTGGGCTTGGAGGCAATTCAACGCAGCGGAGCCGAGGCAAGGCAAAGTCAAGGAAAGATCTGAGGTTTCATCAATTTAAGAGCCGAGCTGAATTGGAAAGATCGGGTACTGGCCAAATCGAAGCCTGAGGGCATATTGAAGTAGCAGAGAATGAGGAATGACCTGAGGGTTGGATGATTTAAGCACCAGGCCAGATTGAAATGGTTTGGGTGTCGGGATCAGAGGCGACGGATGGTCCAGTTCCACAGGATTTTTTCATCACTGTGCTGGGCTTCTGGATTGGCTCCAGTAATACCTGGCTTTGCGAAATTCAGTTCTGAATGCTGTTTGCTTGCTTTTATCGTTTGCATGATTTGTTAGTTTTTGCCCCCTCTCTGCACACTGGGTGTTTGACATTCTTTTCTTTTTAATGGGCCCTGTTGGGTTTCTTTGTTTCATGGCCTCCTGTAAGGAGATGGATCTCAAGGTGGTATAATGTTTACATACTTTGACAAAAGGATCTAGTGCTTTCTCAACATACATGACAAATAAACTCTTCTCGGGCTTCCAGATGGGTAAATTTATCGATTATAACTGACATTTCGATGACAAACTTGGCCATCTTCATCAGAAGAGTTTACTCGTATACATACTTTGATAATAAATGAACTGTGAACTGAAATTGACAATCAATTGCTCAGTCTTACTGACATTGATTGCAAGGTTATTGTGCAACACCACTCAACCATGTCATACCTGTATGCCTCCTCATCACCATCTGAGACTCTACTGACAACAGTTGCATCATTGGCAAACTTAAAGGTGTTGTTTGAGCTGTGCCTAGCTACACAGGCATGGGCGCAGAGAGAATAGAGCAGTGGGCGAAGCACGTCCTTGAAGTGACAAGTGTTGATTGTCAGTGAGGAGGAGATGTTATTTCCAATTCACACACACTGAGGGTTCCTGGTGAGGAACTCAAGGAACCTGTTACAGAGGGAGGTACATAGGCCCAGGTTTTGAAACTGATTGACAAGTACTGAGGGAACTATTGGAGAAGATTCTGAGAGATGGGATTAATGAGCATTTGGAGAAACATAATCAGATTAAGGATAGTTAATATGGTTCTGTAAGGGGCAGATCATGCCTCACAAGCCTGATTTAATACTTTGAGGGTGTGACAAACAACATTGATGAAGGTAGACTGGTGGATGTGGTGTAGATGGATTTTACTGAAGCATCTGACAAAGTTCCCCATGGTAGGTTCATTCAGAAAGTCAGGAGGCATGGGATTCAAGGAAAGTTGTCTGTGTGGATTCAGAATTGGTTTGCCCACAGAAGGCAGAGGGTGGTTGGAGATGGAGTGTATACTGCCTGGAGATCAGTAACAAGTGGTATTCCACACGGATCTGTTCTGGGATCACTGCTCTTTGTGATTTTCATAAATGATTTGGATGAGGAATTTGAAGAGTGGGTCAGTAAGTTTGCAGATGGCTGGAAGGTTGATGGAGTTGTGGACAGTGTAGAAGATTGTTGCATGTTACAATGGGACATTGACAGGATGCAGAACTTGGCTGAGAAGTGGCAGATGGAGCTTAATCCAGAAAACTGTGAAGTGATTCACCTTGAGAGGTCCAATTTGAAGGCAGAATACAGGGTTTGTGGTAGGATTTTGAGCAATATGGATGCGGGGTCCCCATCCACAGATCCCTCAAAGTTGCTGTGCAAGTTGATAGGGTAGTTAAGAAGGTGTGTGGTGTGTTGGCCTTCATTGGTTGGGGGATTAAGTTCAAGAGCTGTGAGGTAAAGCTGCAGGGTATGACACCCTGGCTAAACGACAGCTGGAACATTGTGTTCGGTTCTGCTGCTCTACTGTTCGAAGTGACCATTTAATCCTGTCACTGATGCTCCTAGAAATGTGAGGAATACTGAGTTTCAATTGGAGGAGGACAAATTCACCTCATATTCTCTTTTCAGATCCTCATGAATTTCGTGGGCGCACAATCTTGCCACCTCCAGCTCCTGAAGGTGGATCCTCAGAAGATGCACGTCATAATACAGCTGCTGATGAAGTTCGGCCAGCTGCATGCGTGCCATCTCCGATTCTGCCAGCTGCGCCTAGACAGTGAAAAAAAAACAGGAATTTGAACCAAGAGTCTGATGGCACAGAATGGAGGGAGATTCAATCTCTGTCTGACCCAGGGAGTGTGTGATGGGATGGTGCAGAGAGAGATTCACTCTGTGTCTGACCCTGGGAGTGTGTGATGAGATGGTGCGGAGCGAGCTTCACTCTGACTGACCCTGGGAGTGTGTGATGGAACCGTGTGGACGGAGCTTCAATCTGTGTCTGACCCAGGGAATGTGTCATGGAGTGGTGTGCAGGGAGATTCAATTCATTTCTGACCTTGGGAGTGTGTGATGGGACTGTGTGCAGGGAGCTTCAAACTGTGTCTGCCCAAGGGAGTGTGTGATGGGATGGTGTGGAGGGAATTTGACTCCATATCTGACCCTGGGAGTGTGTGATGGGACAGTGTGGAAGGAGATTCACTTTGTGTCTGACCCCGGGAGTATGTGATGGGACAGGGTGGATGGAGATTCACTCTGTGTCTGACCCTGGGAGTGTGTGATGGGATGGTGTGGAGGGAGATTCACTCTGTGTCTGACCCCAGGTGTGTGTGATGGGATGGTGTGGAGGGAGATTCACTCTGTGTCTGACCCTGAGACTGTGTGATGGGACAGTGTGGAGGGAGATTCACTCTGGGACTAACCACGTGAGTGTGTGATGGGACGGTGTGGAGGGAGTTTCACTCTGTCTGACCCTGGGCGTGCGTGATGAGATGGTGTGGAGCGAGCTTCACTCTGTCTGACCTTGGGAGTGTGTGATGGAACCGTGTGGACGGAGCTTCAAACTTTGTCTGACCCAGGGAATGTGTCATGGAGTGGTGTGCAGGGAGATTCAATCCATTTCTGACCTTGGGAGTGTGTGATGGGACTGTGTGCAGGGAGCTTCAAACTGTGTCTGCCCAAGGGAGTGTGCGATGGGATGGTGTGGAGGGAATTTGACTCCATATCTGACCCTGGGAGTGTGTGATGGGACAGTGTGGAAGGAGATTCACTTTGTGTCTGACCCCGGGAGTATGTGATGGGACAGTGTCGAGGGAGATTCACTCGGTGTCTGACCCTGGGAGTGTGTGATGGGACAGTGTGGAGGGAGATTCACTCTGTGTCTGACTCCGGGAGTGTGCGATGGGACGGTGTGAAAGGAGATTCATTCCATATCTGACCCCGGGAGTGTGTGATGGGACAGTGTGGAGGGAGATTCACTCTGTCTGACCCTGGGAGTGTGTGATGGGACAGTGTGGAGGGAGATGCACTCTGTGTCTGACCCCGGGTGTGTGCGATGGGTCAGTGTGGAGGCAGATTTACTCCATTTCTCACCCTGGGTGTTTGTGATGGGATGACGTGGAGGGAGAGTAACTCTGTGTGTGACCCTGGGAGTGTGTGATGGAACGGTGTGGACAGAGCTTCAATCTCTGTCTGACCCAGGGAGTGTGTGATGGGATGGGATGGTATGGAGGGAGCTTCAATTTGCATCTGACCTTGGGAGTAAACGATGGGATGGTGTGGAGGGAGTTTGACTGCATACCTGACCCTGGGAGTGTGAGATGGTATGCTGTGGAGGGAGATTCACTCTGTCTGTCCTTGGGAGAGTGTGATGGGACACTGTAGAGGGAGCTTCTCTCTGTCTGACCCTGTGAGTGTGTGATGGGCAGTGTGGAGGGAGCTTCACACTGTGTCTGACTCTGGGCGTGTGTGATGGGACAGTGTGGAAGGAGATTCACACTGTGTCTGACCCCGGGATTGTGTGATAGGACACTGTGGAGGCAGATTCACTCCATTTCTCACCCTGGGAGTTTGTGATGGGATGACGTGGAGGGAGAGACACTCTGTGTGTGACCCTGGGTGTGTGTGATGGGACGGTGGGGACGGAGCTTCAATCTGTGTCTGACCCTGGGAGTGTGCGATGGGATGGTGTGGAGGGAGTTTGACTCCATATCTCACCCTGGGAGTGTGTGATGGGACAGTGTGGAGGGAGATTCACTCTGTGTCTGACTCCGGGAGTGTGCGATGGGACGGTGTGAAAGGAGATTCATTCCATATCTGACCCCGGGAGTGTGTGATGGGACAGTGTGGAGGGAGATTCACTCTGTCTGACCCTGGGAGTGTGTGATGGGACAGTGTGGAGGGAGATGCACTCTGTGTCTGACCCCGGGTGTGTGCGATGGGTCAGTGTGGAGGCAGATTTACTCCATTTCTCACCCTGGGTGTTTGTGATGGGATGACGTGGAGGGAGAGTAACTCTGTGTGTGACCCTGGGAGTGTGTGATGGAACGGTGTGGACAGAGCTTCAATCTCTGTCTGACCCAGGGAGTGTGTGATGGGATGGGATGGTATGGAGGGAGCTTCAATTTGCATCTGACCTTGGGAGTAAACGATGGGATGGTGTGGAGGGAGTTTGACTGCATACCTGACCCTGGGAGTGTGAGATGGTATGCTGTGGAGGGAGATTCACTCTGTCTGTCCTTGGGAGAGTGTGATGGGACACTGTAGAGGGAGCTTCTCTCTGTCTGACCCTGTGAGTGTGTGATGGGCAGTGTGGAGGGAGATTCACTCTGTGTCTGACCCTGTGAGTGTGTGATGGGACGGTGTGGAGGGAGCTTCACACTGTGTCTGACTCTGGGCGTGTGTGATGGGACAGTGTGGAAGGAGATTCACACTGTGTCTGACCCCGGGATTGTGTGATAGGACACTGTGGAGGCAGATTCACTCCATTTCTCACCCTGGGAGTTTGTGATGGGATGACGTGGAGGGAGAGACACTCTGTGTGTGACCCTGGGTGTGTGTGATGGGACGGTGGGGACGGAGCTTCAATCTGTGTCTGACCCTGGGAGTGTGCGATGGGATGGTGTGGAGGGAGTTTGACTCCATATCTCACCCTGGGAGTGTGTGATGGGACAGTGTGGAGGGAGATTCACTGTGTCTGACCCCGAGAGTGTGTGATGGGGAAGTGTGGGGGGACATTCACTCTGTGTCTGACCCCGGGTGTGTGCAATGGGACAGTGTGGAGGGAGATTCACTCTGGGTCTGACCCAGGGAGTGTGTGATGGGACAGTGTGGAAGGAGATTCACTTTGTGTCTGACCCCGGGAGTATGTGATGGGACAGGGTGGATGGAGATTCACTCTGTGTCTGACCCTGGGAGTGTGTGATGGGATGGTGTGGAGGGAGATTCACTCTGTGTCTGACCCCAGGTGTGTGTGATGGGATGGTGTGGAGGGAGATTCACTCTGGGACTAACCACGTGAGTGTGTGATGGGACGGTGTGGAGGGAGTTTCACTCTGTCTGACCCTGGGCGTGCGTGATGAGATGGTGCGGAGCGAGCTTCACTCTGACTGACCCTGGGAGTGTGTGATGGAACCGTGTGGATGGAGCTTCAATCTGTGTCTGACCCAGGGAATGTGTCATGGAGTGGTGTGCAGGGAGATTCAATCCATTTCTGACCTTGGGAGTGTGTGATGGGACTGTGTGCAGGGAGCTTCAAACTGTGTCTGCCCAAGGGAGTGTGTGATGGGATGGTGTGGAGGGAATTTGACTCCAAATCTGACCGTGGGAGTATGTGATGGGACAGTGTGGAGGGAGATTCACTCTGTGTCTGACCCTGGGAGTGTGTGATGGGACAGTGTGGAGGGAGATTCACTCTGTGTCTGACCCTGGGAGTATGTGATGGGACAGTGTGGAGGGAGATGCACTCTGTGTCTGACCCCGTGTGTGTGCGATGGCTCAGTGTGGAGGCAGATTTACTCCATTTCTCACCCTGGGAGTTTATGATGGGATGACGTGGAGGGAGAGTAACTCTGTGTCTGACCCTGGGAGTTTGTGATGGGATGACATGGAGGGAGAGTAACTGTGTGTGTGACCCTGGGAGTGTGTGATGGAACCGTGTGGACAGAGCTTCAATCTCTGTCTGATCCAGGGAGTGTGTGATGGGATGGTATGGAGGGAGCTTCAATTTGCATCTGACCTTGGGAGTATGCGATGGGATGGCGTGGAGGGAGTTTGATTGCATACCTGACCCTGGGAGTGTGAGATGGGATGGTGTGGAGGGAGATTCACTCTGTCTGTCCTTGGGAGAGTGTGATGGGACACTGTAGAGGGAGCTTCTCTCTGTCTGACCATGTGAGTGTGTGATGGGCAGTGTGGAGGGAGCTTCACACTGTGTCTGACTCTGGGCGTGTGTGTTGGGACGGTGTGGAGGGAGATTCACTCTGTGTCTCACCCCGGGAGTGTGTGATGGGACAGTGTGGAGGCAGATTCACTCCATATCTCACCCTGGGAGTCAGTGATGGGACAGTGTGGAGGGAGATTCACTGTGTATGACCCCGGGTGTGTGCAATGGGACAGTGTGGAGGGACATTCACTCCGTGTGTGACTCCAGGAGTGTGTGATGGGACAATGTGGAGGGAGATTCAATCTGTGTCTGACCCTGGTAGTGTGTGATGGGATGGTGTGGAGGGAGATTCACTCTGTGTCTGACCCTGGGAGTGTGGAACGGGACAGTGTGGAGGGAGATTCACTCTGTGTCTGACCCCGGGAGTGTGTGATGGGAGAGTGTGCAGGGAGATTCACTCTGTGTCTGACCGCAGGTGTGTGTGATGGGATGGTGTGGAGGGAGATTCACTCTGTGTCTGACCCTGGGAGTGTGGAATGGGACAGTGTGGAGTGAGCTGCACTCTGTTTCTGACCTTGGGAGTGTGTGATGGGACTGTGTGCAGGGAGCTTCAAACTGTGTCTGCCCAAGGGAGTGTGCGATGGGATGGTGTGGAGGGAATTTGACTCCATATCTGACCCTGGGAGTGTGTGATGGGACAGCGTGGAAGGAGATTCACTTTGTGTCTGACCCCGGGAGTATGTGATGGAACAGTGTGGAGGGAGATTCACTCTGTGTCTGACCCTGGGAGTGTGTGATGGGACAGTGTTGAGGGAGATTCACTCGGTGTCTGACCCTGGGAGTGTGTGATGGGACAGTGTGGAGGGAGATTCACTCTGTGTCTGACTCCGGGAGTGTGCGATGGGACGGTGTGAAGGGAGATTCATTCCATATCTGACCCCGGGAGTGTGTGATGGGACAGTGTGGAGGGAGATTCACTCTGTCTGACCCTGGGAGTGTGTGATGGGACAGTGTGGAGGGAGATGCACTCTGTGTCTGACCCCGGGTGTGTGCGATGGGTCAGTGTGGAGGCAGATTTACTCCATTTCTCACCCTGGGTGTTTGTGATGGGATGACGTGGAGGGAGAGTAACTCTGTGTGTGACCCTGGGAGAGTGTGATGGGACAGTGTGGAGGGAGATTCACTCTGTGTCTGACCCAGGGAGT
This sequence comes from Mobula hypostoma, assembly GCF_963921235.1. Classification (NCBI taxonomy): domain Eukaryota; kingdom Metazoa; phylum Chordata; class Chondrichthyes; order Myliobatiformes; family Myliobatidae; genus Mobula; species Mobula hypostoma. The sequence continues at coordinate 83,072 of NW_026948165.1, read as the reverse complement.
GTGTGATGGGATGGGATGGTATGGAGGGAGCTTCAATTTGCATATGACCTTGGGAGTATGCGATGGGATGGTGTGGAGGGAGTTTGACTGCATACCTGACCCTGGGAGTGTGAGATGGTATGCTGTGGAGGGAGATTCACTCTGTCTGTCCTTGGGAGAGTGTGATGGGACACTGTAGAGGGAGCTTCTCTCTGTCTGACCCTGTGAGTGTGTGATGGGCAGTGTGGAGGGAGCTTCACACTGTGTCTGACTCTGGGCGTGTGTGATGGGACAGTGTGGAAGGAGATTCACACTGTGTCTGACCCCGGGATTGTGTGATAGGACACTGTGGAGGCAGATTCACTCCATTTCTCACCCTGGGAGTTTGTGATGGGATGACGTGGAGGGAGAGACACTCAGTGTGTGACCCTGGGTGTGTGTGATGAGACGGTGGGGACGGAGCTTCAATCTGTGTCTGACCCTGGGAGTGTGCGATGGGATGGTGTGGAGGGAGTTTGACTCCATATCTCACACTGGGAGTGTGTGATGGGACAGTGTGGAGGGAGATTCACTGTGTCTGACCCCGAGAGTGTGTGATGGGGAAGTGTGGAGGGACATTCACTCTGTGTCTGACCCTGGGTGTGTGCAATGGGACAGTGTGGAGGGAGATTCACTCTGGGTCTGACCCAGGGAGTGTGTGATGGGAGAGTGTGGAGGGAGATTCACTCCATGTGTGACTCCAGGAGTGTGTGATGGGATAATGTGGAGGGAGCTTCAATCTGTGTCTGACCCTGGTAGTGTGTGATGGGACAGTGTGGAGGGAGATTCACTCTGTGACTGATCCTGGGAGTGTGTGATGGGACAGTGTGGAGGGAGATTCACTCTGTGACTGATCCTGGGAGTGTGGAACGGGACATTGTGGAGTGAGCTGCACGCTGTTTCTGACCTTGAGAGTGTGGGATAGGTTATTATCTGATGTTGGGAACGTGTGATGGGTCAGCGTGGAGGGAGATTCACTCTGGGACTAACCACGTGAGTGTGTGATGGGACACTGTAGAGGGAGCTTCTCTCTGTTGACCCTGTGAGTGTGTGATGGGCAGTGTGGAGGGAGCTTCACACTGTGTCTGACTCTGGGCATGTGTGATGGGACGGTGTGGAAGGAGATTCACTCTGTGTCTGACCCCAGGAGTGTGTGATGAGACAGTGTGGAGGGAGATTCACTCTGTGTCTGACCCTGGGAGTGTGTAACTGGATTGTGTGGAGGGAGCTTCCCACTGTGTCTGTCCAAGGTACTGTGTGATGGGATGGTGTGGAGGGAGTTTGACTCCATATCTCACCCTGGGAGTGTGTGATGGGACAGTGTGGAGGGAGATTCACTGTGTCACACTGAGTTTCACACTGTGTCTGAACCCGGGATTGTGTGATAGGACACTGTGGAGGCAGATTCACTCCATTTCTCACCCTGGGAGTTTGTGATGGGATGACGTGGAGGGAGAGACACTCTGTGTGTGACCCTGGGTGTGTGTGATGAGACGGTGGGGACGGAGCTTCAATCTGTGTCTGACCCTGGGAGTGTGCGATGGGATGGTGTGGAGGGAGTTTGACTCCATATCTCACACTGGGAGTGTGTGATGGGACAGTGTGGAGGGAGATTCACTGTGTCTGACCCCGAGAGTGTGTGATGGGGAAGTGTGGAGGGACATTCACTCTGTGTCTGACCCTGTGTGTGTGCAATGGGACAGTGTGGAGGGAGATTCACTCCGGGTCTGACCCAGGGAGTGTGTGATGGGAGAGTGTGGAGGGAGATTCACTCCGTGTGTGACTCCAGGAGTGTGTGATGGGATAATGTGGAGGGAGCTTCAATCTGTGTCTGACCCTGGTAGTGTGTGATGGGATGGTGTGGAGGGAGATTCACTCTGTGTCTGACCCTGAGAGTGTGGAATGGGACAGTGTGGAGGGAGATTCATTCTGTGTCTGACCCTGGGAGTGTGTGATGGAACAGTGTGGAGGGAGATTCACTCTGTGACTGACCCTGGGAGTGTGGAACGGGACATTGTGGAGTGAGCTGCACGCTGTTTCTGACCTTGAGAGTGTGGGATAGGTTATTATCTGATGTTGGGAACGTGTGATGGGTCAGCGTGGAGGGAGATTCACTCTGGGACTAACCACGTGAGTGTGTGATGGGACGGTGTGGAGGGAGTTTCACTCTGTCTGACCCTGGGCGTGCGTGATGAGATGGTGCGGAGCGAGCTTCACTCTGTCTGACCTTGGGAGTGTGTGATGGAACCGTGTGGATGGAGCTTCAATCTGTGTCTGACCCAGGGAATGTGTCATGGAGTGGTGTGCAGGGAGATTCAATCCATTTCTGACCTTGGGAGTGTGTGATGGGACTGTGTGCAGGGAGCTTCAAACTGTGTCTGCCCAAGGGAGTGTGCGATGGGATGGTGTGGAGGGAATTTGACTCCATATCTGACCCTGGGAGTGTGTGATGGGACAGTGTGGAAGGAGATTCACTTTGTGTCTGACCCCGGGAGTATGTGATGGGACAGGGTGGAGGGAGATTCACTCTGTGTCTGACCCTGGGAGTGTGTGATGGGATGGTGTGGAGGGAGATTCACTCTGTGTCTGACCCCAGGTGTGTGTGATGGGATAGTGTGGAGGGAGATTCACTCGGCGTCTGACCCTGGGAGTGTGTGATGGGACAGTGTGGAGGGAGATTCACTCGGTGTCTGACCCTGAGAGTGTGTGATGGGACAGTGTGGAGGGAGATGCACTCTGTGTCTGACCCTGGGAGTGTGTGATGGGACAGTGTGGAGGGAGCTTCACTCTGTGTCTCACCCCGGGGGTGTGTGATGGGACAGTGTGGAGGGAGATGCACTCTGTGTCTGACCCCGGGTGTGTGCGATGGGTCAGTGTGGAGGGAGATTCACTCTGTGTCTGACCCTGGGAGTGTGGGAGTGTGTGATGGGACAGTGTGGAGGGAGATTCACTCTGTGTCTGACCACGGGAGTGTGTGATGGGACCGTGTGGAGGGAGATTCACTCTGTGTGTGACCCCAGGAGTGTGTGATGGGACAGTGTGGAGGGAGATTCACTCTGTGTCTGACACTGGGAGTGTGTGATGGGACAGTGTGGAGGGAGATGCACTCTGTGTCTGACCCTGGGAGTGTGTGATGGGACAGTGTGGAGGGAGATGCACTCTGTGTCTGACCCCGGGGGTGTGTGATGGGACAGTGTGGAGGGAGATGCACTCTGTGTCTGACCCCGGGTGTGTGCGATGGGTCAGTGTGGAGGCAGATTTACTCCATTTCTCACCATGGGAGTTTATGATGGGATGACGTGGAGGGAGAGTAACTCTGTGTCTGACCCTGGGAAATTGTGATGGGATGACGTGGAGGGAGAGTAACTCTGTGTGTGACCCTGGGAGTGTGTGATGGAACGGTGTGGACAGAGCTTCAATCTCTGTCTGACCCAGGGAGTGTGTGATGGGTTGGTATGGAGGGAGCTTCAATTTGCATCTGACCTTGGGAGTATGCGATGGGATGGTGTGGAGGGAGTTTGACTGCATACCTGACCCTGGGATGGTGAAATGGGATGGTGTGGAGGGAGATTCACTCTGTCTGTCCTTGGGAGAGTGTGATGGGACACTGTAGAGGGAGCTTCTCTCTGTCTGACCATGTGAGTGTGTGATGGGCAGTGTGGAGGGAGCTTCACACTGTGTCTGACCCCGGGATTGTGTGATAGGACACTGTGGAGGCAGATTCACTCCATTTCTCACCCTGGCAGTTTGTGATGGGATGACGTGGAGGGAGAGACACTCTGTGTGTGACCCTGGGTGTGTGTGATGGGACGGTGGGGACGGAGCTTCAATCTGTGTCTGACCCTGGGAGTGTGCGATGGGATGGTGTGGAGGGAGTTTGACTCCATATCTCACCCTGGGAGTGTGTGATGGGACAGTGTGGAGGGAGATTCACTCTGTGACTGACCCTGGGAGTGTGGAACGGGACATTGTGGAGTGAGCTGCACGCTGTTTCTGACCTTGAGAGTGTGGGATAGGTTATTATCTGATGTTGGGAACGTGTGATGGGTCAGCGTGGAGGGAGATTCACTCTGGGACTAACCACGTGAGTGTGTGATGGGACAGTGTGGAGGGAGTTTCACTCTGTCTGACCCTGGGCGTACGTGATGAGATGGTGCGGAGCGAGCTTCACTCTGTCTGACCTTGGGAGTGTGTGATGGAACCGTGTGGATGGAGCTTCAATCTGTGTCTGACCCAGGGAATGTGTCATGGAGTGGTGTGCAGGGAGATTCAATCCATTTCTGACCTTGGGAGTGTGTGATGCGACTGTGTGCAGGGAGCTTCAAACTGTGTCTGCCCAAGGGAGTGCGTGATGGGATGGTGTGGAGGGAATTTGACTCCATATCTGACCCTGGGAGTGTGTGATGGGACAGTGTGGAAGGAGATTCACTTTGTGTCTGACCCCGGGAGTATGTGTTGGGACAGTGTGGAGGGAGATTCACTCGGTGTGTGACCCTGGGAGTGTGTGATAGGACAGTGTGGAGGGAGATTCACTCTCTGTCTGGCCCTGGGAGTGTGTGATGGGATGGTGTGGAGGGAGATTCACTCTGTGTCTGACCCTGGGAGTGTGTGATGGGATAGTGTGGAGGGAGATTCACTCTGGGTCTAACCCCGGGAGTGTGAGACTGGATTGTGTGGAGGGAGATTCAATCTGTGTCTGACACCGGGAATGTGTGATGGGATTTTGTGGAGGGAGATTCACCTGCTCTCTGACCTCGGGAATGTGTGATGGAACAGTGTGGAGGGAGATTCACTCTGTGTCTGACCCTGGGAGTGTGTGATGGGACAGTGTGGAGGGATATTCACTCGGTGTCTGACCCTGGGAGTGTGTGATGGGACAGTGTGGAGGCAGATTCACTCTGTGTCTGACCCTGGGAGTGTGTGATGGGACAGTGTGGAGGGAGATTCACTCTGTGTCTGACTCCGGGAATGTGCGATGGGACGTAGTGAAGGGAGATTCAATCCATATCTGACCCCGGGAGTGTGTGATGGGACAGTGTGGAAGGAGATTCACTCTGTCTGACCCTGGGAGTGTGTGATGGGACAGTGTGGAGGGAGATGCACTCTGTGTCTGACCCCGGGTGTGTGCGATGGGTCAGTGTGGAGGGAGATTCACTCTGTGTCTGACCACGGGAGTGTGTGATGGGACCGTGTGGAGGGAGATTCACTCTGTGTGTGACCCCAGGAGTGTGTGATGGGACAGTGTGGAGGGAGATTCACTCTGTGTCTGACACTGGGAGTGTGTGATGGGACAGTGTGGAGGGAGATGCACTCTGTGTCTGACCCCGGGTGTGTGCGATGGGTCAGTGTGGAGGCAGATTTACTCCATTTCTCACCCTGGGTGTTTGTGATGGGATGACGTGGAGGGAGAGTAACTCTGTGTCTGACCCCAGGAGTGTGTGATGAGACAGTGTGGAAGGAGATTCACTCTGTGTCTGACCCCAGGAGTGTGTGATGAGACAGTGTGGAGGGAGATTCACTCTGTGTCTGACCCTGGGAGTGTGTGACTGGATTGTGTGGAGGGAGCTTCCCACTGTGTCTGTCCAAGGTACCGTGTGATGGGATGGGTTGGAGGGAGATTCACTCTGTTTCTGACCCCGGCAGTGTGTGATGGGACAGTGTGGAGGGAGATTCACTCTGTGTCTGACGCTGGGAGTGTGTGATGGGACGGTGTGGAGGGAGATTCACTCTGTGTCTGACCCCGGGAGTGTGTGATGGGATGGTGTGGACGGAGATTCACTCTGTGTCTGACCCTGGGAGTGTGTGATGGGACAGTGCGGAGGGAGATTCACTCTGTGTCTGACCCTGGGAGTGAGTGATGGGACAGTGTGGAGGGAGATTCACTCTGTGTCTGACCCTGGGAGTGTGTGATGGGACAGTGTGGAGGGAGATTCACTCTGTGTCTGACCCTGGGAGTGTGTGATGGGACAGTGTGGAGTGAGATTCACTGTGTGTCTGACCCCGGCAGTGTGTGATGGGCAGTGCGGAGGGAGCTTCACACTGTGTCTGACTCTGGGAGTGTGTGATGGGACAGTGTGGAGGGAGATTCACTGTGTCTGACCCCGAGAGTGTGTGATGGGGAAGTGTGGAGGGACATTCACTCTGCGTCTGACCCCGGGTGTGTGCAATGGGACAGTGTGGAGGGAGATTCACTCGGTGTCTGACCCTGGGAGTGTGTGATGGGACAGTGTGGAGGGAGATTCACTCCGTGTGTGACTCCAGGAGTGTGTGATGGGATAATGTGGAGGGAGCTTCAATCTGTGTCTGACCCTGGTAGTGTGTGATGGGATGGTGTGGAGGGAGATTCACTCTGTGTCTGACCCTGAGAGTGTGGAATGGGACAGTGTGGAGGGAGATTCACTCTGTGTCTGACCCTGGGAGTGTGTGATGGGACGGTGTGGAGGGAGATTCACTCTGTGTCTGACCCTGAGAGTGTGGAATGGGACAGTGTGGAGGGAGATTCACTCTGTGTCTGACCCTGGGAGTGTGTGATGGGACAGTGTGGAGGGAGATTCACTCTGTGTCTGACCCTGGGCGTGCGTGATGAGATGGTGCGGAGCGAGCTTCACTCTGTCTGACCTTGGGAGTGTGTGATGGAACAGTGTGGATGGAGCTTCAATCTGTGTCTGACCCAGGGAATGTGTCATGGAGTGGTGTGCAGGGAGATTCAATCCATTTCTGACCGTGGGAGTGTGTGATAGGACTGTGTGCAGGGAGCTTCAAACTGTGTCTGCCCAAGGGAGTGTGCGATGGGATGGTGTGGAGGGAAATTGACTCCATATCTGACCCTGGGAGTGTGTGATGGGACAGTGTGGAAGGAGATTCACTTTGTGTCTGACCCCAGGAGTATGTGATGGGACAGTGTGGAGGGAGATTCACTCGGCGTCTGACCCTGGGAGTGTGTGATGTGACAGTGTGGAGGGAGATTCACTCGGTGTCTGACCCTGGGAGTGTGTGATGGGACAGTGTGGAGGGAGATTCACTCTGTGTCTGACCCTGGGAGTGTGTGATGGGACAGTGTGGAAGGAGATGCACTCTGTGTCTGACCCCGGGTGTGTGCGATGGGTCAGTGTGGAGGCAGATTTACTCCATTTCTCACCATGGGAGTTTATGATGGGATGACGTGGAGGGAGAGTAACTCTGTGTCTGACCCTGGGAAATTGTGATGGGATGACGTGGAGGGAGAGTAACTCTGTGTGTGACCCTGGGAGTGTGTGATGGAACGGTGTGGACAGAGCTTCAATCTCTGTCTGACCCAGGGAGTGTGTGATGGGTTGGTATGGAGGGAGCTTCAATTTGCATCTGACATTGGGAGTATGCGATGGGATGGTGTGGAGGGAGTTTGACTGCATACCTGACCCTGGGAGTGTGAGATGGGATGGTGTGGAGGGAGATTCACTCTGTCTGTCCTAGGGAGAGTGTGATGGGACACTGTAGAGGGAGCTTCTCTCTGTCTGACCATGTGAGTGTGTGATGGGCAGTGTGGAGGGAGCTTCACACTGTGTCTGACTCTGGGCGTGTGTGTTGGGACAGTGTGGAGGCAGATTCACTCCATATCTCACCCTGGGAGTGTGTGATGGGACTGTGTGGAGGGAGATTCACTCTGTGTCTGACCCTGGGAGTGTGTGATAGAACAGTGTGGAGGGAGATTCACTCTGTCTGACCCTGGGAGTGTGTGATGGGACAGTGTTGAGGGAGATTCAGTCTGTGTCTCACCCCGGGAGTGTGAGATGGGACGGTGTGGAGGGAGATTCACTCTGGGTCTAACCCCGGGAGTGTGAGACTGGATTGTGTGGAGGGAGATTCAATCTGTGTCTGACACCGGGAATGTGTGATGGGATTTTGTGGAGGGAGATTCACTTGCTCTCTGACCTCGGGAATGTGTGATGGAACAGTGTGGAGGGAGGTTCACTCTGTCTGACCCTGGGAGTGTGTGATGGGACAGTGTTGAGGGAGATTCAGTCTGTGTCTCACCCCGGGAGTGTGAGATGGGACGGTGTGGAGGGAGATTCACTCTGGGTCTAACCCCGGGAGTGTGAGACTGGATTGTGTGGAGGGAGATTCAATCTGTGTCTGACACCGGGAATGTGTGATGGGATTTTGTGGAGGGAGATTTACTTGCTCTCTGACCTCGGGAATGTGTGATGGAACAGTGTGGAGGGAGGTTCACTCTGTGTGTGACCCTGGTAGTGTGTGATGGGACAGTGTGGGGGGTGCTTCAGTCTGTGTCTGACCCTGGGAGTGTGTGATGGGACAGTGTGGAAGGAGATTCACTCTGTCTGACCCTAGGAGGGTGTGATGGGATGGTGTGGAGGGAGATTGAATCTGTGTCTGACCCTGGGAGTCTGTGATGAGATGGTGTGGAGGGAGATTCACTCTGTTTCTGACACCGAGAGTGTGCGATGGGATTTTGTGGAGGGAGATTCACTCTGTGTCTGACCCTGGGAGTGAGTGATGGGACAGTGGGGGGTGCTTCAGTCTGTGCCTTACCCTGGGAGTGTGTGATGGGACAGTGTGGAGGCAGATTCACTCCATTTCTCACCCTGGGAGTGTGTGATGGGACGGCGTGGAGGGAGCTTCACTCTGTGTCTGACACCGGGAGTGTGTGATGGGATGGTGTGGAGGGAGATTCACTCTGTCTCTGACCCTGGGCATGTGTGATGGGACAGTGTGGAAGGAGAGTCACTCTGTGACTGACCCCGGGAGTATGTGATGGAGTGGTGTGGAGGGAGATTCAATCCATTTCTGACCTCGCGAGTCTGTTATGGGACAGTGTGGAGGGAGCTTCAATGTGCCTCTGACCCTGGGAGTATGCGAAGGGATGGTGTGGTGGGAGTTTGACTGCATATCTGACCCTGGGAGTGTGTGATGGGATGACGTGGAGGGAGAATCACTCTGTGTGTGACCCTGGGAGTGTGTAATGGAACGGTGTGGACGGAGTTTCAATCTGTGTCTGACCCTGGGAGTGTGTGATGGGACAGTGTTGAGGGAGATTCACTCTGTTTCTGACCACGGAAGTGTGTGATGAGACAGTGTGGAGGGAGATTCACTCTGTGTCTGATCCCGGGACTGTGTGATAGGATAGTGTGGAGGGAGTTTCACTCTGTGTCTGACCCCAGGAGTTTTTGATGGGTCAGTGTGGTCTGAGATTCACGCAATTTGTGACCCCGGGAGTGTGTGATTGGATGGTGCAGAGGAAGATTCACTATGTGTCTGACCCGGGGAGCGTGTGATGGGATGGTGTGGAGGGAGATTCAATTTGTCTCTGTCCCTGGGAGTGTGTGATGGGATGGTGTGGAGGGAGCTTCACTCTGTGTCTCACCCTGGGAGTGTGTGATGGGACAGTGTGGAGGGAGATTCACTCCGTGTCTGACCCTGGGAGTGTGTGATGGGACAGTGTGGAGGGAGATTCACTCCGTGTCTGACCCTGGGAGTGTGTGATGGGACATTGTGGAGGGAGCTTCACTCTGTGTCTCACCCTGGGAGTGTGTGATGGGACAGTGTGGAGGGAGATTCACTCGGTGTCTGACCCTGGGAGTGTGTGATGGGACAGTGTGGAGGGAGATTCACTCTGTGTCTGACCCTGGGATTGTGTGATGGGACAGTGTGGAGGGAGATTCACTCTGTGTCTGACCCCGGCAGTGTGCGATGGGACTGTGTGGAGGGAGATTCACTCTGTGTCTGACCCTGGGAGTGTTTGATGGGACAGTGTGGAGGGAGATTCACTCCGTGTCTGACCCTGGTAGTGTGTGATGGGACAGTGTGGAGGGAGATTCACTCTGTGTCTGACCCAGGGATTGTGTGATGGGACAGTGTGGAGGGAGATTCACTCTGTGTCTGACCCCGGCAGTGTGTGATGGGACAGTGTGGAGGGATATTCACTCTGTGTCTGACCCTGGGAGTGTGTGATGGGACAGTGTGGAGGGAGATTCACCCTGTGTCTGACCCTGGGAGTGTGTGATGGGACAGTGTGGAGGGAGATTCACTCCGTGTCTGACCCTGGGAGTGTGTGATGGGACAGTGTGGAGGGAGATTCACTCTGTGTCTGACCCTGGGAGTGTTTGATGGGACAGTGTGGAGGGAGATTCACTCTGTGCCTGACCCTGGGAGTGTGTGATGGGACAGTGTGGAGGGAGATTCACTCTGTGTCTGACCCTGGGAGTGTGTGATGGGACAGTGTGGAGGGAGATTCACTCTGGGTCTGACCCTGGGAGTGTGTGATGGGACAGTGTGGAGGGAGATTCACTCTGTGTCTGACCCCGGCAGTGTGCGATGGGACTGTGTGGAGGGAGATTCACTCTGTGTCTGACCCTGGGAGTGTTTGATGGGACAGTGTGGAGGGAGATTCACTCCGTGTCTGACCCTGGTAGTGTGTGATGGGACAGTGTGGAGGGAGATTCACTCTGTGTCTGACCCAGGGATTGTGTGATGGGACAGTGTGGAGGGAGATTCACTCTGTGTCTGACCCCGGCAGTGTGTGATGGGACAGTGTGGAGGGATATTCACTCTGTGTCTGACCCTGGGAGTGTGTGATGGGACAGTGTGGAGGGAGATTCACCCTGTGTCTGACCCTGGGAGTGTGTGATGGGACAGTGTGGAGGGAGATTCACTCCGTGTCTGACCCTGGGAGTGTGTGATGGGACAGTGTGGAGGGAGATTCACTCTGTGTCTGACCCTGGGAGTGTTTGATGGGACAGTGTGGAGGGAGATTCACTCTGTGCCTGACCCTGGGAGTGTGTGATGGGACAGTGTGGAGGGAGATTCACTCTGTGTCTGACCCTGGGAGTGTGTGATGGGACAGTGTGGAGGGAGATTCACTCTGGGTCTGACCCTGGGAGTGTGTGATGGGACAGTGTGGAGGGAGATTCACTCTGTGTCTGACCCTGGGAGTGTTTGATGGGACAGTGTGGAGGGAGATTCACTCCGTGTCTGACCCTGGGAGTGTGTGATGGGACAGTGTGGAGGGAGATTCACTCCGTGTCTGACCCTGAGAGTGTTTGATGGGACAGAGTGGAGGGAGATTCACTCCGTGTCTGACCCTGGGAGTGTGTGATGGGACAGTGTGGAGGGAGATTCATTCTGTGTTTGACCCTGGGAGTGTGTGATGGGACGGTGAGGAGGGAGATTCACTCTGTGTCTGACCCCGGGAGTGTGTGATGGGACAGTGTGGAGGGAGATTCACACTGTGTCTGACCCTGGGAGTGTGTGATGGGACAGTGTGGAGGGAGATTCACTCCGTGTCTGACCCTGGGAGTGTGTGATGGGACAGTGTGGAGGGAGATTCATTCTGTGTTTGACCCTGGGAGTGTGTGATGGGACGGTGAGGAGGGAGATTCACTCTGTGTCTGACCCCGGGAGTGTGTGATGGGACAGTGTGGAGGGAGGTTCACTCTGTGTCTCACCCTGGGAGTGTGTGATGGGACAGTGTGGAGGGAGATTCACTCTGTGTCTGACCCTGGGAGTGTTTGATGGGACAGTGTGGAGGGAGATTCACTCTGTGTCTGACCCTGGGAGTGTGTGATGGGACAGTGTGGAGGGAGATTCACTCCGTGTCTGACCCTGGGAGTGTGTGATGGGACAGTGTGGAGGGAGATTCACTCCGTGTCTGACCCTGGGAGTGTGTGATGGGACAGTGTGGAAGGAGATTCACTCGGTGTCTGACCCTGGGAGCGTGTGATGGGACGGTGTGGAGGGAGCTTCACTCTGTGTCTCACCCTGGGAGTGTGTGATGGGACAGTGTGGAGGGAGATTCACTCTGTATCTGACCCTGAGAGTGTGTGACGGGATGGTGTGGAGGGAGATTCACTCCGTGTCTGACCCTGGGAGTGTGTGATGGGACATTGTGGAGGGAGATTCACTCCGTGTCTGACCCCGGGAGTGTGCGATGGGACGGTATGGAGGGAGATTCACTCTGGGTCTGACCCTGGGAGTATGCGATGGGATGGTGTGGAGGGAGTTTGACTGCATATCTGACCTTGGGAGTGTGTGATGGGACAGTGTGGAGGGAGATTCACTCTGTTTCTGACACCGGGAGTGTGCGATGGGATTTTGTGGAGTGAGATTCACTTGCTCTCTGACCTCAGGAGTGTGTGATGGGACAGTGTGGAGGGAGATTCACTCAGTGTCTGACCCTGGGAGTGTGTGATGAGATGGTGTGGAGGGAGATTCACTCTGTTTCTGACACCGGGAGTGCGTGATGGGATTTTGTGGAGGGAGATTCACTTGCTCTCTGACCTCAGGAGTGTGTGATGGGATGGTGTGGAAAGAGATTTACTCTGTTTGTGACCCCGGGAGTGTGTGATGGGACAGTGTGGAGGGAGATTCACTCAGTGTCAGACCCCAGGAGTGTGTGGTGAGACAGTGTGCAGGGAGCTTCACTCTGTGTCCGATGCTGGGAGTGGGTATTGGGACGATGTGGAAAGAGATTCACTCTGTGTCTGATCCCGGGAGTGTGTGATGGGACAGTGTGGAGGGAGATTCACTCTGTGTCTGACCCTCGGAGTGTCTTATGGGATGGTGTGGAGAGAGATTCAATGTGTCTGACCCTGGGCTTGTGTGAGGGGGCAGTGTGGAGGGAGATTCACTCTGTGTCTGACCCTGGCAGTGTGTGATGGGACAGTGTGGAGGGAGATTCACTCAGTGTCTGACCCTGGGAGTGTGTGATGGGACAGTGTGGAGGGAGATTCACTCCGTGTCTGACCCTGGGAGTGTGTGATGGGACAGTGTGGAGGGAGATTCACTCTGTGTCTGATCCCAGGATGTGTGATGGGACAGTGTGGTGGGAGATTCACTCTGTGTCTCACCCTGGGAGTGTGTGATGGGACAGTTTGGAGGGAGATTCACTCGGTGTCTGACCCTGGGAGTGTGTGATGGGACAGTGTGGAGGGAGATTCACTCTGTGTCTGACCCTGGGATTGTGTGATGGGACAGTGTGGAGGGAGATTCACTCTGTGTCTGACCCCGGCAGTGTGCGATGGGACTGTGTGGAGGGAGATTCACTCTGTGTCTGACCCTGGGAGTGTTTGATGGGACAGTGTGGAGGGAGATTCACTCGGTGTCTGACCCTGGTAGTGTGTGATGGGACAGTGTGGAGGGAGATTCACTCTGTGTCTGACCCAGGGATTGTGTGATGGGACAGTGTGGAGGGAGATTCACTCTGTGTCTGACCCCGGCAGTGTGTGATGGGACAGTGTGGAGGGATATTCACTCTGTGTCTGACCCTGGGAGTGTGTGATGGGACAGTGTGGAGGGAGATTCACCCTGTGTCTGACCCTGGGAGTGTGTGATGGGACAGTGTGGAGGGAGATTCACTCCGTGTCTGACCCTGGGAGTGTGTGATGGGACAGTGTGGAGGGAGATTCACTCTGTGTCTGACCCTGGGAGTGTTTGATGGGACAGTGTGGAGGGAGATTCACTCTGTGCCTGACCCTGGGAGTGTGTGATGGGACAGTGTGGAGGGAGATTCACTCTGTGTCTGACCCTGGGAGTGTGTGATGGGACAGTGTGGAGGGAGATTCACTCTGGGTCTGACCCTGGGAGTGTGTGATGGGACAGTGTGGAGGGAGATTCACTCTGTGTCTGACCCTGGGAGTGTTTGATGGGACAGTGTGGAGGGAGATTCACTCCGTGTCTGACCCTGGGAGTGTGTGATGGGACAGTGTGGAGGGAGATTCACTCCGTGTCTGACCCTGAGAGTGTTTGATGGGACAGAGTGGAGGGAGATTCACTCCGTGTCTGACCCTGGGAGTGTGTGATGGGACAGTGTGGAGGGAGATTCATTCTGTGTTTGACCCTGGGAGTGTGTGATGGGACGGTGAGGAGGGAGATTCACTCTGTGTCTGACCCCGGGAGTGTGTGATGGGACAGTGTGGAGGGAGATTCACACTGTGTCTGACCCTGGGAGTGTGTGATGGGACAGTGTGGAGGGAGATTCACTCCGTGTCTGACCCTGGGAGTGTGTGATGGGACAGTGTGGAGGGAGATTCATTCTGTGTTTGACCCTGGGAGTGTGTGATGGGACGGTGAGGAGGGAGATTCACTCTGTGTCTGACCCCGGGAGTGTGTGATGGGACAGTGTGGAGGGAGGTTCACTCTGTGTCTCACCCTGGGAGTGTGTGATGGGACAGTGTGGAGGGAGATTCACTCTGTGTCTGACCCTGGGAGTGTTTGATGGGACAGTGTGGAGGGAGATTCACTCTGTGTCTGACCCTGGGAGTGTGTGATGGGACAGTGTGGAGGGAGATTCACTCCGTGTCTGACCCTGGGAGTGTGTGATGGGACAGTGTGGAGGGAGATTCACTCCGTGTCTGACCCTGGGAGTGTGTGATGGGACAGTGTGGAAGGAGATTCACTCGGTGTCTGACCCTGGGAGCGTGTGATGGGACGGTGTGGAGGGAGCTTCACTCTGTGTCTCACCCTGGGAGTGTGTGATGGGACAGTGTGGAGGGAGATTCACTCTGTATCTGACCCTGAGAGTGTGTGACGGGATGGTGTGGAGGGAGATTCACTCCGTGTCTGACCCTGGGAGTGTGTGATGGGACATTGTGGAGGGAGATTCACTCCGTGTCTGACCCCGGGAGTGTGCGATGGGACGGTATGGAGGGAGATTCACTCTGGGTCTGACCCTGGGAGTATGCGATGGGATGGTGTGGAGGGAGTTTGACTGCATATCTGACCTTGGGAGTGTGTGATGGGACAGTGTGGAGGGAGATTCACTCTGTTTCTGACACCGGGAGTGTGCGATGGGATTTTGTGGAGTGAGATTCACTTGCTCTCTGACCTCAGGAGTGTGTGATGGGACAGTGTGGAGGGAGATTCACTCAGTGTCTGACCCTGGGAGTGTGTGATGAGATGGTGTGGAGGGAGATTCACTCTGTTTCTGACACCGGGAGTGCGTGATGGGATTTTGTGGAGGGAGATTCACTTGCTCTCTGACCTCAGGAGTGTGTGATGGGATGGTGTGGAAAGAGATTTACTCTGTTTGTGACCCCGGGAGTGTGTGATGGGACAGTGTGGAGGGAGATTCACTCAGTGTCAGACCCCAGGAGTGTGTGGTGAGACAGTGTGCAGGGAGCTTCACTCTGTGTCCGATGCTGGGAGTGGGTATTGGGACGATGTGGAAAGAGATTCACTCTGTGTCTGATCCCGGGAGTGTGTGATGGGACAGTGTGGAGGGAGATTCACTCTGTGTCTGACCCTCGGAGTGTCTTATGGGATGGTGTGGAGAGAGATTCAATGTGTCTGACCCTGGGCTTGTGTGAGGGGGCAGTGTGGAGGGAGATTCACTCTGTGTCTGACCCTGGCAGTGTGTGATGGGACAGTGTGGAGGGAGATTCACTCCGTGTCTGACCCTGGGAGTGTGTGATGGGACAGTGTGGAGGGAGATTCACTCCGTGTCTGACCCTGGGAGTGTGTGATGGGACAGTGTGGAGGGAGATTCACTCTGTGTCTGATCCCAGGATGTGTGATGGGACAGTGTGGTGGGAGATTCACTCTGTGTCTGACACCGGGAGTCTGTGATGGGACAGTTTGGAGGGAGATTCACTCTGTGTCTGACCCTGGGAGTGTCTGATGGGACTGTGTGGAGGGAGATTCAATCTGTGTCTGACCTTCGGAGTGTGTGATGGGCAGTGTGGAGGGAGATTCACTCTGTTTCTGACCCTGGGAGTTTGTGATGGGACAGTGTGGAGGGAGCTTCACTGTGTCTGACCCTGGGAGTGTGTGATGGAATGGTGTGGAGAGAGATTTAATCTCATAACTGACTCGGCAGTGTGTGATGGGACATTGTGGAGGGAGCTTCACTCTGTTCCTTACCCTAGGAGTGTGGGATGAGATGTTTTGGAGGGAGATTCACTTGTTGTCTGACCTCGGGAATGTGTGATTGGGCAGTCTGGAGGGAGATTCACTCTGTGTCTGATCCCAGGAGTGTGTGATGGGACGGTGTGGAGGGAGATTCACTCTGTGTCTTACCCCGGGAGTGTGTGACTGGATTGTGTGGAGGGAGATTCAATCTGTGTCTGGCCCTGGGAGTGTGTTATGGGATGTTGTGGAGGGAGATTCACTCCATATCTCACCTTGGGAGTGTGTGATGGGCAGTGTGGAGGGAGATTCACTCTGTGCCTGCACCTGGGAGTGTGTGATGGGACAGTGTGGAGGGAGATTCACTCTGTGTTTGAACCTGGGAGTGTGTGATGGGATGGTGTGGATGGCGATTCACTCTGTGTCTGTCCAAGGTACCGTGTGATGTAATGGTGTGGAGGGAGCTTCAATTTCTGTCTGACCCTGGGACTGTGTGATGTGACATTGTGGAGGGAGATTTAATCTAATAACTGACTCGGCAGTATGTGATGGGACAGTGTGAAGGGAGCTTCACTCTGTGTCTGACCCCAGGAGTGTGTGATGGGACAGTGTGGAGGGAGATTCACTCTCTGTGTGACCCTGCGAGTGTGCGATGGGATGGTGTGGAGGGAGATTTACTCCATATGTTACCCTGGGTGTGTGTGTTGGGATGGTGTGGAAGGAGATTCAATCCATTTCTGACCCTCGGAGTGTCTGATGGGATGGTGTGGAGAGAGATTCAATGTGTCAGACCCTGGCTTGTGTGATGGGGCAGTGTGGAGGGAGATTCACTCGGTGTCTGACCCCAGGAGTGTGTGATGGGACAGTGTGCAGGGAGATTCACTCTGTGTCTGGCCCCAGGAGTGTGTGATGGGACAGTGTGGTGGGAGATTCACTCTGTGTCTGACCCTGGGAGTGTGTGATGGGACAGTGTGGAGGGAGATTCACTATGTATCTGATCCTGGTATGTTTGATGGGATGGTGTGGAGGGAGATTCACTGTGTCTGACCACAGGAGTGTGTGATGGGACAGTGTGGAGGGAGATTCACTCTGTGTCTGACCCCAGGAGTGTGTGATGGGACAGTGTGGAGGGAGATTCACTCTGTGTCTGACCCTGGGAGTGTGTGATGGGATGATGTGGAGGGAGATTCACTCTGTGTCTGACCCTGGGAGTGTGTGATTTGACGGTGTGGAGGGAGATTCCCTCTGTGTCTGACCCCGGGAGTGTGTGATGGGACGGTGTGGAGGGAGATTCCCTCTGTGTCTCACCCCGGGAGTGTGTGATGGGACGGTGTGGAGGGAGATTCCCTCTGTGTCTCACCCCGGGAGTGTGTGATGGGACGGTGTGGAGGGAGATTCCCTCTGCGTCTCACCCCGGGAGTGTGTGATGGGACGGTGTGGAGGGAGATTCCCTCTGTGTCTGACCCCGGGAGTGTGTGATGGGACGGTGTGGAGGGAGATTCACTCTGTGTCTGACCCCGGGAGTGTGTGATTTGACGGTGTGGAGGGAGATTCCCTCTGTGTCTGACCCCGGGAGTGTGTGATGGGACGGTGTGGAGGGAGATTCCCTCTGTGTCTCACCCCGGGAGTGTGTGATGGGACGGTGTGGAGGGAGATTCCCTCTGTGTCTCACCCCGGGAGTGTGTGATGGGACGGTGTGGAGGGAGATTCCCTCTGTGTCTCACCCCGGGAGTGTGTGATGGGACGGTGTGGAGGGAGATTCCCTCTGTGTCTCACCCCGGGAGTGTGTGATGGGACGGTGTGGAGGGAGATTCCCTCTGTGTCTCACCCCGGGAGTGTGTGATGGGACGGTGTGGAGGGAGATTCCCTCTGTGTCTGACCCCGGGAGTGTGTGATGGGACGGTGTGGAGGGAGATTCCCTCTGTGTCTGACCCCGGGAGTGTGTGATGGGACGGTGTGGAGGGAGATTCCCTCTGTGTCTGACCCCGGGAGTGTGTGATGGGACGGTGTGGAGGGAGATTCCCTCTGTGTCTGACCCCGGGAGTGTGTGATGGGACAGTGTGGAGGGAGATTCCCTCTGTGTCTGACCCCGGGAGTGTGTGATGGGACGGTGTGGAGGGAGATTCACTCTGTGTCTGACCCCTGGGAGTGTGTGATGGGACAGTGTGGAAGAGATTCACTCTGTGTCTGACCCCGGGAGTGTGTGATAGGACAGTGTGGAGGGAGATTCACTCTGTGTCTAACCCCGAGAGTGTGTGATGGGACAGTGTGGAGGGAGATTCACTCTGTGTCTGACCCCGGGAGTGTGTGATGGGACAGTGTGGAGGGAGATTCCCTCTGTGTCTGACCCCGGGAGTGTGTGATGGGACAGTGTGGAGGGAGATTCACTCTGTGTCTGACCCCGGGAGTGTGTGATGGGACAGTGTGGAGGGAGATTCACTCTCTGTCTGACCATGGGAGTGTGTGATGGGACAGTGTGGAGGGAGATTCACTCTGTGTCTGACCCCGGGATTGTGTGATGGGACAGTGTGGAGGGAGATTCACTCTGTGTTTGACTCCGGGAGTGTGTGATGGGACAGTGTGGAGGGAGATTCACTCTGTGTCTCACCCTGGGAGTGTGTGTGTGAATTCTATCCCTGGTCTCTTACCTCCAGCAGTGACATTCTGTTCATCACACGCACCAAATCAATGTTTCTGTCTACGCTGTTCAACAGCAGCAGCTGATTGCTGGTACTGGGCTGACAGAAGCTGAAGGGGGAGCTGGATCCCAAGCAGGTGCCTTGTGCGTCGATGTAACAGAACTGGTAGAGTATGGGACTTTCAGCAGGGAGGTGGTTCGCTGCATGGTTTGGAAGAGAGATTAAACATCCTTTGTGTGGGCAACACATACTTATATTTGCACAAATGGTCCTGGAGGAACATCGTTTCGTTTTTACTGTGAAGAACAGGAATTCTGCAGATGCTGGAAATTCAAGCAACATACATCAAAGTTGCTGGTGAACGCAGCAGGCCAGGCAGCATCTGTAGGAAGAGGCGCAGTCGACGTTTCAGGCCGAGACCCTTCATCAGGGCTAGCTTGAAACGTCGACTGCACCTCTTCCTACAGATGCTGCCTGGCCTGCTGCGTTCACCAGCAATTTTGATGTGAGTTGCTCGTTTTTACTGTGTACTGTACCAGTAGTTTATGGTCAACATGACAATAAAATGCGACTTGTCTCGACTTGACAAACAGCTGCATGCAGACAGAGATACGGAACGCGCGCGCACACACACGGGAACAGAGAAATACACACACCGACAGTCTGTGCACACGTATTGACACAGTTCCATGGACACACACTGAAAGACATTTGTACATTGAGGAACATCAAGACACAGACACGCACACAGTATCATAGATACAGTCCTGTTGAAGTGTCTTTGGCCCAAAATGTTGACTGCTTATTTGCCTGCATCAATGCTGCCTGATTTGCTGAGTTCCTCCTGCATTTTGTGTGTATCGTTCAAGATTTGCACCGTCTGCAGAAACCTTTGCCTTAGAACATAGAGACGCATGAGCATCGACACACACATGCATGTACAAATTGGCAGAGACACACACATACAGTAGCTCACACACATGCATGCAGACATACAGAGTTATACACATGTACATCAGAAATGGAAATACAGGACTTGAGAGATCAACTCACTGACGCACGCACGCACCCTCCCTCCACTACACTCCTCCCCATCTCCGTGACCCCCTTCTTCCCCTCCACCCAATCCTGTTTCCATGACCCCCATCATACACACACACAACGTCATAAAAGAGCAACGTATAACATAGTCACCTACACAGACCGCCAAACACGTCTGTTGTGAGTCATGGTGTCTGTTCCTGCATGCCATTATGCGTTTGTGTTGCGTGTATCAGTGTGCATATGTACGTCAAGGCTGGTCTATGCACTGACCTTCAAAGCAGATAGATGAAGCAGTTAGCTCTCCCTGATCTTGCTGGGGAGAGGGTGACCACAGAAAGGTGTAATAATCATTGAGAGATATCCACCCCACCTGGCAGGGAAAAGGTTAAAACAACGGTTAGGATACAGCTGGAGTATCATGGAGTGGCAGAGACAGGGAGAGGTGTCGGAGCTGGAGAGAGTCACTGAGACAGAGAGGGGTGTTGGGGAGGGAGGGGGTCACAGAGATAGGACACATCTAAAACATATTCCTTAGGTGTGAGAGACCAAGCTAGCTGTGAGTTTGTCAACAACGTTGAGTGCAGGCAAGGGAAGAGGTCGAGTGGGTGCATATTTCGTGAGGGCAGGGAAGACATGTTGAGCGTTGGCAAGGGAAAGGTTGAGTCGGATGTAATGCTGAGGCTTTATAAGGCATTGGTCAGACCACATCTGGAGTATTGCCAGCAGCTTTGGAAACCATGACTTTAAAAGGATGTGCTGGCATTGGAGAGGGTCCAGAGGAGGTTCACGAAAATGATTCAGGGAATGAAAGGGTTAATCTATGAAGTGTATTTGATGGCTCTGGACCCGCACTCACTGGAGCTTAGAAGAATGAGGGAGGATCTCACTGAAACCTACCGAATATTGAAAGGCTGAGATAGAGTGAATGTAGAGTGGATTTTCCCAATAGTGGTAGACACCGGGATCAGAAGGCACAACCTCAGATTAGAAAGACATCCATTTAGAACAGAGATGAGGAGGAATTTCTTTTGCCGGGGTGGTGAATCTATTCATTGTCACAGATGGCTGTGGTGGCCTAGTCATTGAGTATATTTAAAGCAGAAGTTGATAGGTTCCTGATTAGTCAGGGTGACAAGGTTATGAGGAGAAGGCAGGAGAATGGGGTTAAGAGGGATAGATAATAAATCAGCCATGATGGAATAGCAGAGCAGACTCGATGGGCCAAATAGCCTACTTGTGCTCCTACATCTTATGGTACATCTTTAATGTGGGCACGGGACACAACATCCGATACTAACCTTGAAGAGACCAATCCAATCTCTGCAATTCCAGTGGCTGGGTGAAAAGAGGGTATAGCGGCACTCTACAGCGATGCCAGGGATGTAGGACGAGGCAACGTTGTGGAAGGTGACCTCCGCCCAGGTTAGTTCCAGCGTTTCCATCTGAGACACTACAACCCGAAACAAGACCAAGAGATCATGTTATAAAGTGACAGACACTTCCCCACCAGTACTGCACTCCGATGTTAAACAGTGACAGACCCGTCCCCACCAATACTGTACCTTGTTGTAATATTGTGATAGTATGAAGGATTTTGGTATCAGAAGTGGACTTTTGGTGACACTGTAGAATTATTAGCACAAATATTCTGTTTCCAGAGTTCAAGAAAGTGCGCTGTCATTCAGCTCCGGGTATAGGCGTCTAGGGTATAGGGGTTAGTTTGGGCATTTGACGGCTTACCCAGTGGGTCAATTTCTTTCATTAGTGACCACGGGCAATGTCACAATTGACCAGTTTACTATGCCGCTGACGATGTAATAGGTAACAATTGTATCCACGACTCCAGCCAATGGCGGCGCCGCTTAAAACTTTTTTTGAAACCGACATACGTAACAATAGTAATCAGGCAACCCGCCAAGGGTGGCCGCTGCGTCTCCTAGACCAGCTAAAATGTAACGCGACTGAGCTGCTATGAAACCCTGAGCAAATATAACATACAACACACATGAAAGTTGCTGGTGAACGCAGCAGGCCAGGCAGCATCTATAGGTACCTCTTCCTATAGATGCTGCCTGTCCTGCTGCGTTCACTAGCAACTTTTATGTGTGTTGCTTGAAATTCCAGCATCTGCAGATTTCCTCGTGTTTGCAAATATAACATATGCGGGTTAGGTACATCGTAACCCCGGGTGAACATGTTGTCACGTATATAGTATATACGCGCATCTCATCCCAGATACGAAGTAACTGAGCAGAGATACATCGTAATCCAGCCCAGATGCAATGTAACCAAAGCATATAGATTGTGTCCCGGCCCCAATACTACGTGCCCAAGGCTGATACATTGTACCCTGTCTAGACACAATGTAACCCGGCCGGATAAATTGCAAATCTGTTCAGATACAATATGACTTGGCCCAGGTACAATATAACGGGAAACTGATACGTTGCAATCTGGGCCAGATACAGCGTAATTTGGAGCAGCTACCATGTAATTTGCTGCTCCGCCGCCTCGGAAAAGTTTGAGATCCCCAGCCACACATACCTATCCCTTCTCTGTGCCTAGCCCTATAGACCCACGCCTGGACTATAACCCTTCATATCTCTCATGTTCCTATCCAAACTTCTCTTAGATGTTACAACTGAACTCACTTCCACTCGCACCACCCTCAAAGTGAAGAGGAGATTGATAACTTCATGGCCTAAGGTAGAAGGAGTCAATTTTACAAAACCTAGCATATTTATTTTTCCTACATTTACACACTTAGTCCAGCGGTCATGGAGCATACAGATCCCTTCTTTGTAGAAGTCAGCAACTTGGACCTCTGGAAAGTGGTCCACAGCAGGGGTGATTGATAAGTTTGTGGCCTTAGGTAGAAGGAGATGAGTTATGCAGTTCTTGTTACATGCATGTGCAGTTCAACTCTGAGTGATAATGTAGAAAGTTTGAAGTTAGTAACTTATCTCCTTCTACCTTAGGCCACAAACTTATCAATCACCCCTGCCGTGGACCACTTCTACAAAGGAGGGATCTGTATGCTTCACGACCGCTGGACTAAGTGTGTACATGTAGGAGGGGACTATGTTGAAAAATAAATGTGCCAGGTTTTCTAAAATTGACCCCTTCTACCTTAGGCCACAAACTTATCAATCACCCCTCATAGGCGGCTGAGCATGATGCATTCAGGGCATCGAGACTACAAGCCCAGATGCTGAACTTCCCAGTTGATCAAGTGCACCAGAGGCACTCAGCTCGTTCACTGCTTCGTAGAATACCAAGACAGGTCCTTCGGCCAAACTGGTCCTTGCCAACAAAGATGCCCCATCCCAGCTGGTCCCATTTGCCCGAGCTTGGCTGTATCCCTCTGAACCTTTCTGATCTGTGTACCTGTCCAAGTGCCCTTTAAATATAGTTATTGTAGTAGAGGGCGTGCAAGTAAGGTAAGAGGGGAATGTTCAACAGAGATGTGTGGGATAAATTTATCTTACACGGAGAGTGGTGTGGCTGGAATGTACTGCTGTGCATGGTCCTGGAAGTAGATGACATGGGGGTTAAAGATTAGCTTTATTTGTAATATGTACACTGCAATATATAGTGAAATGTGCTGTTTGTGTCAAATCAAATCAGTGAGGATTGTGCTGGGAGTAGTTGGCAAGCCTCCAGTGTCAAGATAACATGCTCTGCTTCCTAACCCTGACCGGTATGTCTTTGGAATATGTGGGAGAGAGTCAGAGCACTTAGTGGAAACCCACCCAGTCATAGGGAGAATATGCAAACCCCTTATAGACAGCAGGGGGAATAGAGCCCCAATCGGTGATCACTGGCTCTGTAAATCAATACGCTACCATGCTGCCCTACTCTTATATGGACACGTGGATGTGCAGGAAATAGAGGGATATGGACACTCCAAGCAGAAGGGATTAGTTTAGTCAGCATTTAATGACTAGCTTAATTAGTTCAGCACGGACCTGTGGGTGGGGCTTCATTGACAGTCTGCAGATGCTAGAAATCCAGAGCAACGCACACAAGATGCTGGAGCAACTCAACAGTTCAGGCAACATCGATGGAGGACACTAAACAGTCAACTTTTCCGGCTGAGACCCTTCATCAGGATTGAGGGGGAAAGGGGGAAGAAGTCAGAATAAAAAAAGGTTGGGGGGGAAGGGAAAGAAGCTAGCAGGAAGGTGATGGGTGAAGCTGGGTGGGTTAGAAATAAAGGGATGGAGAAGAAAGAATCTGATAGGAGAGGAAAGTGGACCACAGGAGAAAGGGTGGAGTAATAGGCTGGAAAGTAGTAGTGAAAGGTCAGAATTGGGAATGGGGAGTGTGGAATGGGGGTGGGGGTTAGGGAGTGAGGGTAGTATGTTCACCAGAAGTTTGAGAAATTGATGTTCATGCCATCAGGTTGGAGGCCACCCAGACAGAATACAAGGTGTTGCTCCTTCACCGAGGGTGGCCTCATCTTGGCACTAGAGGGGGCCATGGATTGACATGTCAAGATACAGCCATGATCCAGAACATGCCCTCTTATAATTACTACCATTGTGGGGGAGGTACGGGAGACTGAAGGCCCACACTTGATGATTCAGGAATAGCTTCTTCCCCTCTACCATCAGATTTTTGAATGGTCCACGAACAGTACTTCACTATTCCTCTTCTGCACTGTACCACTGCTACAAAACAAAGTTAACAACTTATGTCAGTTATAACAAACCTGACTGATTCCTCGCCGCATCCTGTGGGACTCCCTGACAGTCTGGGTAGGCCCAGTGTTCTGCCTGCCCCCACCTTACCGAACTGGTATCTGTATGCCTCGACTCCATTCTATCCCCACTGGTTCAGTCCCTTCCCACCTACATCCATGACACTTTGAAATGATCAAGAGTGTGCAATCACTTTCAATTCCCTGGTCCTGATTGCCCCATTTTCTCCATGGATGCCCAGTCCTACACTTACATCCCCCATCAGTATGGCCTTAAATCTCTCCGCTCCTTTCTAGAGAACAGAACTAACCAGTTCCCCTCCAACACCACCATCCTCCATCTGGCAGAACTGGTCCTCACACTCAAATTCTTTCATATCCAAGGGGTAGCCATGGGCACTCGCATGGGTCCCAGCTATGCCCGTCTTTGCTGGCAATGGAGAACAGGCCATGTTCCAAGCCTTGCCTGATAAACCTCCCCAACTCTCTCAGTGCTGCATTGATAACTGCACCTCTACAGAGCTCATCAATTTCATCAACTTTGCCTTCAACTTACACCCTGCCCTTAAATTCACATGGTCCATTTCTGACACCTCACACCCCTTTCTCGATCTGTGTCCACCTCCATTTACTGGTATCTCTTTTTTTTTTTTAAGCCTACTGACTCTCATAGCTATCTTAACAATATGTCACAATGGGGGGCATTGGGAACGGACCCAATTGCAAGACACAGACACTGAAGTACAAGGAACAGGACTTGACTAGAGGTGGGACATCACAGGATACAGACAAGGAGCAGGGACAAGAATGCAGACTTGGGCTAGGACATGGACAAGGCAGGGAACCCAGACAAGGAACTATGCACTAGGAGCCTGGGCTTGGGCTCCCGAGCCAGAGACTGGACAAGGACCCAGAACCCAGGTCTCACCTTGGGCTTGGGCCCCAGAACTAGGCAAGGACACGACATAACTACAGAACAGGACGTGGCTGGGGTCTGGGGTCTTGAGGCCCCGAGCTTGGAGGCTGTCTGGGGTCTTGGAATGTAGAGGCTGATAACTCAGAGGCTGGAGCTTGGAGACAGACTGGGAACTGTACAACAACAGAGCCAGGACTTATCCTTAGACAAGTCAGGACTCAACTTTATCTCCACACCAAGGTGGGACAGGACCATCTGTCAGATAACAGCAGAACAGCCTGACTTACCCAACAGAGGCAAAGACAAGACAGATTCCCCCCCCCCCCCCACAGGGCAACAGCAGAACAGCCTGACTTACCCCACAGAGGCAAGGACAAGAAGAGACAAACACTGAAGAATAATATTCAGTTCCATCTCTGCATCAGGGTTGCTCCAAGTAGCAGTTACAACCAGCAACCTCAGCCGGCTATGGAAACAGCCAGATCCCTACCTAGCTCAGAGAGGCTGACAGCCACTCAGCTGGCCCAGGAAACAGCCAAATCCATACGACAAAGACAGCTCTGACTACTGACAGCAAAGCTCCATGAAGTGATGGTTCTCTAACATGGCCTAAAGGTGGTAAGTAGCCACTCCAGCCTTCCACCAGCAGGTTGCTCCTAGGGGATCTCAACAAGACAAACCAGTAGCTCACACATAACCCCCAAGGCCACTTATATTCCAAGCCCCAAGATGCGAATCACGTGCTTCTGATTAACCCAACCAAAATGAAGGACAGCTGGAAAACCCGGAGTCCTGAGTCCACAGACCGGACTGTGAACCGGAATGCAGACTTCACGGACTGGACCATGACACAATAGTTCTTCCTACTCTGTCTCTTATAAAAATGCCATTACCATATTACCATTTATCAATCCCTCTAACTCCGGCACATCTATTCTCAGGATGAAGCTTTCTTTTTCAGAACATGTGAGATGTCCTCCTGCTTCAAAGAATGATGTTTCCATTCCTCCACCGTTGACGCTGCCCTCGCCCACACCTCCTCCATTTCCCAGACACCTGCACTCACCTCATCTTCCCACCACCTAAAAAGGATAAAGTTCCCAATGTCCTTATGATGAGCGTCCGTATCCTTCAATTGGATCCTACCACCAGCACATCATTGCGTCCCCACTTCCACTTTCCCCAGGGATCGCTATATCTGTGATTCCATTGTTTATACATCCCTCTCCACCAATCTTCCTCGTGGCACTTGCCTCTACAGGTGTACACCTGCCCATTCACCTTCTCCCTCACTACCATTCGGGGCCTCAAACAATCTTTCCAGGTGAGGCAACACTTCACCTGCAAGTCTGTTGGGGTCATGTACTGCGTCCGATGCTCCCAGTGTGGCCTCCCCTACGTCAGTGAGACTGATGCAGATTGGGCTTGCTGGTGTAGATGCTGCTTCATCGAGCACCTTCACTCCGTCCAGGACAGGGAAGATATCCTGTTGATCAGCCATTTTAATTCCAATCCTGATTCCCAATCCAACATGTCTGTTCATGGCCTCCTCTACAACCATGATGAGGCCACTCTCAGGTTGGAGGAGCAACACCTCATATTCTTTCTGGGTAGCCTCTAACCTGATAGCATGAGCATCGATTTCTCCAACTTGCTTACTTACTGACCATTGCCCCACTGGCTCTTAGGGCAGCAATGAAGGTCCTTCATCTCTGTCTGTCTATACTGTCACACTCAGATGTAGAAAGATTCTTCATTGCTGTTTCTGTAAAAAATTTGTTTTACCAGTCAGGTTGTTAGCCCTCAGCTGAACCCCTGAACCTGGAGGACTGCTGGACCACTCTTAGTCTGGCCTCTATCTTTTGACCTGTTTGGTATGGGTGACCCTTTCAAGAGCCAAAGCATAAAGCCCTGACTCCAGCCATCATAACTCTCCAGGTCATTGAGGCTTGCAAACCTCCAAACCCTACGACAAGGTTGTAGTCTTCTTGGATGATCGATTTCTCTAACTTCAGGTAATTTCTCCCCTTTCCCCTTCTCTCTTTGTTCATCCCCATTCTGACTCCCCTCATACTCTTTCTCTTTTCCTCATCACTTTCCCTTCCTCCTCACTGCCCCTCCCACAGCATTGCCGTTCTGCAACTCTTCTCACCACCCTTCCCTCCTGACTAATTCTCCTACAATATTGTGCTCCCTTCTCACCACCCCCTCCAGCACTCCCTCCTCATTGCCCATCCCACAGTACATTGCCTACAGCGAGGATTGAACCTGCTTCTCGACAACCGTGAGCTACTGGATCTATCAGTGGGATCAACTCCATGTGTTGGGATCCTGCTTCTCACCGTCTCTGGTGGTACCCATGGGAAACTGCAACTACTTGACCATTGGAGAGATGGTCACAACGCAGACCAGCCGTTTCATCTAATGGCAATGCTCCTAAAATTGCTTCAACAAATTAGAATTTAAAAAAAAAATTCTACTATTATTGCAACCAGTCAACGAAAGAGGGGCAGACTGAGAGATTGTGACAGAGGATGAGATAGAGAGGGATAGGAGAGTGAGTGAATGAGAGAAAGAGAGAGGGAAATGTAGGGAGGAAGTTGCAGAACTCAGGGATCTGGACAGCTGAAGGAGGAGAGATAGGGAAGTGTGCAGGGGTCTGAGAGGGTAACAGAGGGTGGGCTGTAGGGGGTGGAAGGGATCACTGAGATGGGGAGAGGTGTAGGTACTGGAATGGGTCACAGACTTGGGGAGGGGTGTAGGGGCTCAGGGGAGTTAACAGGAATGGGACGAGGTCCTATTCAGCTCCAGTATTTGGGCCCTTTCCAGTTTAATTACAACTTTCCTATCGCAGGGTGATTAAAATTGAGCACAATATTCCAAGTTAGTACTTTTGACAATAATACCTCTATCAAGTCACCCCTTAGCCTTCTTGGTTCTAGGGAAAACAGTCTCAGCCTGTCCAATGTCTCCCCATAAAAGTTCTCCAATTCAGGCAGCATCCTGGTTAAACTCCTCTGCATCCACATCCCACTGGTGGAGTGGAGACCTGAACAGCACACAGGGCTTCAAACGAGGTCCAACCAGTGTCTTGTAAAGTGGCAATTGTTGCATTCAGCATGGAGTGGCAGAGCACAGGAGTAGGCCCTTCAGTCAATCACCTCTCTGCCCTTCTACACCAATCCCACTTGCCCCCATTACACACCCTGCCTGTTTACGTTTCTGTCGGAAAGGTAAATACTGGAGATAAATTGGTGTATCATTGTGACACGTACCAAAATACAGTGGGAAACTTTGCTTCACATGCCATCCATACAGATTATTTCACCACATCAGTATGTTGAGGTAGAACAAGGTAAAACAATAACAGAATGCAAAATAAAGTGTCACAGTTACAGAGAAAGTGCAGTGCAGGCAGACAGTAAGGTGCAAGAGTCATGACAATGTAGATTGTGAGGTCAAGAGTTCATATTGTCATACTGAGACTATCCAAAAGTCTAATGAAAATGGGATAGAAGCTGTCATTGAGCCTGGTGGGATGTGCTTTCAGGATTTTGAATGTTCTGCTGGATGGGAGAGGGCAGAAGACAGAATGTCTGGGGTGGGTGGGGTCTTTAATTATGCTGGCTGCACTACCAAGGCAGTGAGAGGTGTGGACGCCTTTATCGAGGCAGCAAGGGGGCGAGGCTGGTTTCTGTGATGTCCACAGCTCTGCGCTTTCTTATGGTCATGGGCAGAGCAGTTGTCGTGATGCATCCAGATAGGCCATTTTCTATGGTACATATGTAAAAATTATACACCATAAATCAGAGATATTCAGAAAATTATACAGAGCTATACAAACGATACATATATGCAGAATGGTGCTGGATAAGGACCAATAATATCATGAAGGATCCTACCCACCCTGCTCATGGACTGCTAGCCCCCTCCCTGATGGGCGTGGGGAAATGTAGCATCCATGCCAGAACTGCCAGAATCAAAAGCAGTTACTTTCCCCAAGGAGTAAATCTGATCAACACCTCCACCCACTAACTCCACTGCTACTTCATTATTTCCTGTCAATCATTTTATAGGCAGCCTGGTGTCACTTTATGGATATACAATCAATCCATGTATATGCGCTACCTTGTATTTATATTTGTTGTGTTTTTTTATTATTATTGTGTACTTCATCTTCTGTGCTTTTTAATGTTACATCAGATCTGGAGTAACAATTATTTTGTTATCCTTTACATTTGTGTACAGGAAAAGACACTTAAAACCCCTGATTCTTGAATCTTGAATGATGGAGCCATGGAGTGGTTTTTCTAACTTCCAAATGCACTTGACAACACAGGGTGATAAGTAAGCTGTATGGCATGCTTGCCTCCGTCAGTCAGGGCACTGAGTACAAGAGTCAGGAAGTTATATTGCACCTGTAGAAAACTCCGGTCAGGCTGCGCTTGGAGTTTTGTGTGCAGTTCTGGTCTCCCCATTACAGGAAGGGTGTGGGGGCTTTGGAGAGGGTGCAGAGGAGATTCACCAGGATGCTGTCTGGATTAGAGGGCATGAGCTATAAGGAGAGGCTGGACAAACTTGGGTTGTTTTCTCTGGAGCGGCGGAGGCTGAGGGGACACTCGATAGTTTATATGATCATGAGAGGCTGAGAGAGAGAAGACAGCTGGTATCTTTCTCCCAGAGCTGAACTGTCTAACACCAGAGGGAATGCATTTAAAGTGAGAGAGGATAAGTTCAAAGGAGACGTGCAGGAAAAGTTTTTTACACAGTGATTTCTACAGATGTACCAAGGAGAGTATTCTATAGGTTGCATCTCTATCTGGCTCCAGCCTCCAAGCAGGAGGTACAGGGGCCTGAAGACATACAGTCAACATTTCAGGAACAGCTCCTTCCCCACTGCCATCAGACTTCTGAACAAAGAATGAACCCATGAACACTGCCTCGCTGGTCTTTTCCCTTTTTTTTTGCTTTCTTTTTGCACTACTTATTTAATTTAATCTTTAAATATATATTTCTTATTGCGATTTACAGTATTTTCATTATTATGTATTGCAACATACTGCTACCACATAACAACAAATTTCACAACATGCGCAGGTGATGTCAAACCTGATTCTGATTCCGGTGAGCTCCTGGTATGTACTGGTAACGTAGGCCACCTGCTAACGCCTCGCAGTTCCCATTGGGCAGGAGGTACAGAAGCCAAAACACAAGAGATTCCGCTGATTCTGAAAATCCGAGCAATGCACACAAAATGCTGGAGGAACTCAGCAGGCCAGGCAGCTTCTATGGAAATGAATAAACAGTCGACGTTTCAGCCGATACCCTTCTTTTGGACTCAAGGTTCAGAAACCTGAAGTCCCATACCACCAAGTTCAGGAATAGTTACTTCTCTTCAGTTCCTGAACCAACCAACACAACCCTAATCACCACCTCAGTAAAGCAACACTGTGATCTCAATGGACTTTGTCTTCTTTTTGTTCTAATTATGTTCTTTCTTCAATGCCTCTACTCCCTCAGCAGGCAAAATAAATTTGTCATCTCCTTGACAACCCGAAACAATTTTTATCAATGTGTCCTCTTTGGAAGCATCACAGTTTGGTACAGCAACTGCTCTGCCCGTGACGGCAGAGAGTTGTGGACACAACTTAGAACATCACAGAAACCAGCCTCCCCTCCACGGACTCTGTCTACACTTCTCACTGCCTCAGTGAAGCAGCCAGAATAATCAAAGACCCCACCCAGCCTGGATATCCTCTCTTCTCCCCCTTCCCATCAAGCAGAAGATACAAAAGTCTGAAAGCACGTTCCACCAAGGTCAAGGACAGCTTCTACCCCACTGTTATCAGACTATTGAACGGTTCTCTGGTACAATAACCCTTGATCTTACAATCTACCTTGTTATGACCTTGCACCTTATTGTCCACCTGGACTGCACTTTCTCTGTAGCTGTGACACTTTATTCTGCATTCTGTTATTGCCTACCTTGTTCTACTTCAATACCAATGATCTGATCCGTATGGACAGCATGTAAGACAAGCTTTTCACTGTATCTCATATGGATGGCAGTAATCAATAAAGTTACGAATTTACCCGATGAACCTTTCCCATCCATCCAAGTTCTTGCTTGAGGACCTTTGAAACGAAACCCGACAATCACCCCTTGTACGGCAGATAGATCATCTGGGGATCCCAAGAGGTGGAGGGAGGGCTGACACAACTTCAATCACCAATGGACCTGAGGAGTCAAGGAGATTCTACCCGCTGAGCACTCACACCACTTCCTCTGCAAACTGACAAGGAGGAAGGAGGGTCCGGGACCCGTACAGAAGCCAGGAGGGAGGCAGGAACAGACAGCAGGTGGACACTTACTGCAGTGGGTCTCGTCTTCTCCCTTCTCGCAGTCCTGCTCTATGTCACAGACCCAGCTGGAGGGAATGCAGCGGCCACTCTGGCAAGGGAAGTAATTGGTGTTGCACTTGGAAGTCCGCGGGTCTGCAAGCAGGAAAACAGCAGCACGTTAATCTCACAGAAACCCCCAGCTCAAAAACAGGGAAACAGGCCCCTTGGCCTAATTTGTCTATGCAAGTTTCTATCCAAGCCAGTCCCATTAGGCTATATCCCTCTAAGTTCCCCAATCTTGTACCTGTCCAATTGCCTTTTACGTGTACCTGCCTCAGCCCCTTCCTCTGGCAACAGGTTCCATATACAGACCACCCTTTGGGTGAAAAAGTTGCCCCTCTGGTCCCTATTACATCTTTCCCCTCTCAACCCCTGCCCTCCGGTTCATTATTCCCCAACCCTGGGAGAAAACAACTATGTGCCTTGACTCTATCTGAGCCCCTCATGGTTTGTACACCTCTATAAGGTCACCCCTCAATCTCCTGTGATCCAATGAATGAAGTCCCAACTTGCCCAACCTCTCTCGAGTCTCAGCAACATGGTCGTAAATCTGCTCTGCACCCTTTCCAGCACAATGGCATCTCTTCCTACGGCAGGGCGACCAGACCTGAACACAACACTCTGAGTGCAGTCTCATTAACAACTGCAACATAACCTCCCGATTTCTATACTCAGTGCCCCGACTGATGAAGACCAGCATGCCAAGGGTCTTCTACACCAGCCCTGTATACCT
This sequence comes from Mobula hypostoma, assembly GCF_963921235.1. Lineage (NCBI taxonomy): Eukaryota > Metazoa > Chordata > Chondrichthyes > Myliobatiformes > Myliobatidae > Mobula > Mobula hypostoma. The sequence continues at coordinate 50,781 of NW_026948165.1, read as the reverse complement.
GCACAAGATGCTGGTGAGACCACTTCCGGAGTATTATGTACACTATTATAGGCAAGATATCATTCAGACGGGAAGAGTAGAGCTCGCCAGAATGTTGCCAGGACTTGAGGGCCCCAGTTATGGCGTGAGGAAGGGTAGGTTGGGACTGTATTCCTTAGAGCCTAAGAGACAGGGCTAGATTGAATGGAGGTGTATGATATCATGATAGACACAGTCTTTTCCCAGGGTTGGGGAATCAAGAACGAGAGGGCATAGGTTTAAGCGGGAGGGGGGAGATTTAATAGGAACCTGAGAGACAACGTTCACAATTTCCTGCACCATTTAAACCCTCTGGGACCCCATTTCTTCCTCCCTTTAAACCCACTGGGGCCTAGTTTCCCATTCCCACCGAAGTTCTGTTTCCTGCTCCTTTTAAACCCACCAGATCTCACTTCCCATATCCTTTAAACCTTCTGGCGTCCCATTTCCGACACCCTTTAAACCCTCTGGGGTCCCCATTTCCTGCTCCCTTTAAACCCTCTGGGGTCCCATTTCCCGCTCCCTTTAAACCCTGCAGGATCACTGTTACCCACTTCCTTTAAACCCTCTGGACCTCACCTCCCACTCCCTTTAAACCCACCGGACCTCACTTCCCAATTCCTTTAAACCCTGCAGAGTCCCTGTTACCCACTCCTTTTAAACCCACCACCTCACTTCCTGCACCATTTAAACCCTCTGGGGTCCCATTTCCCGCTCCCTTTAAACACTGTAGGGTCCCTGTTTCCTGCTCCCTTTAAATCCTGCAGGGTCCCTGTTTCCGGCTCCCGTTAAGCCCTGCAGGGTCCCTGTTTCCCTCTCCTTTTAAACCCACTGGACCTTACTTCCTTCACCGTTTAAAACCCTCTGGGGTCTCACTTCCAGCTCCCTTTCAACCCTGCAGGGTCCCTGTTTCCCACTCCCATTAAACCCACTGGGGATCCATTTCGTGTTGTATTTGATTTTACAGGGGTAACGTTTCCTGCTCCACTAAGGCTCAGAAGGGGCCTCGGTGGCTGTACTCTCTCTAGCAGCCTCGAGGCAGTATAAAGGGAAAGTATCTCACACCCACCTTCAAGAGGGGTATGCCAAGGAAAAGGAGTTGGTACTGCTCTGACCAGGCAGTGAAGAACACGGAGATACAAGCTGCTCACCTGGGCAGTTTTGCTCATCTGAGTAATCCCCACAGTCGTTCGAGCCGTCACATTTCCAGGAGGGCAGGTAGCAGAGGGTGGTGGCTGGGCACTTGATGAATGAGTCAGCCTTCACCCCAAGCTTGAAGTAGTGAACACAGTCTGTGACTGTCGCTGAGAAGGAAATGAGAGGAAGGTGGGGAGGGATGAGGGCAGAAAGGGATGTGGGAGATTGTTGAGGGAGAGGGAGGGAACACAAGTTTGATGTTTAAAAGTTTCTGCATTACATTAAGAAAAGTAACCTTTTATGCATATGCATATACACACACACTATTTAACATTCACAATTATAGGAAAGGACCCTTCAGACCAACCAGAATCTACTAGCCCAGCTGTCTAAAGTTCTCAGCCATCCCCTTCTGTTCCCTCTCCTTTCCTCACTGGTCCATACTCCTTCTCAAACCCCAGCAGAGAAACTGGAGAGGGTGAAGAAGAGGCTTATAGGTGCTACCTGGATTGGAGGGCGTGAGCTATAAGCAGAGGTTGGATGAACTTGGGTTGTTTTCTCTGGAGCAGCAGAGGCTGAGGGGAGACCTGACAGAGGTTTATAAGATGTGCTACCAGGGGTGGTGGTAGGGGCATTCAAGAGGCTGTTAGATAGAGATGGATGTGCAGAGAATGAAGGATATGGACATTGTGTAGGCAGAAGGGATTAGTTTAAGTTAAGTGTTTAATTACAGATTAAGCACCCCTTATCCAAAATGCTTGGGGCTGGAAGTGCTTTGGATTTTGGAATATTTGCATCTATAATGAAATAGCTTGGGGATGGGACCCAAGTGTAAACACAAAATCCATTGATATTATATATACATCTTGTACATAGATCCTGAAGAGGTAGTTTTATGTAATAGATTTACTAATTTTATGCATGAAACAATAACGAGCACATTGAACCATCAGAAAGGTAAGCTATCCCTACCTCAGCCACCCAGGTGGACAGTCAGTGGCTGTTTGGCATAAACATCATACCCAACTCTGAATTTATGTGCTACTGGTGAGCAGTCTTTACCTTACACTCGTTCATCACACATAACAGTAAAAATTATTACATACATTATTATAATGAAAATATAATGTGCGCAGGACAAAAGCAGCACAGTAGTATTCAGAGAATAGTTGAATCAGCTGTGTACAGCAACATCTTCAGTCTCCACCTACCATGCCGTGTTTTGATTAAAATACTGTATTTGTACTTCACTTTTTTATGTTTTATACAAGGTATAAAAACAAAAGATTGAATTTGATTAGAGGTAAATTACATGCCCCACTTGGGGTATGTGAGATCACCTCTCGGAACTGTATGTGGTGTGTAGAAGCCTGCACATCACCTGGGAACTTTTCTAGCGCATTGTAAAATTTTCCACTTGTGGCATATGTCAGTGCTCAAAAAAACTTCAAACTTCAGAGATTTTCAGATAAGGGGGAATGCTCAACCTGTAGGTTAGCACAGACAAGGTGGTGTGAAGGGCCTATTTCATGCTATTCTATTTTCTATGTAAACACATCTCAGTCACACTGCAGTGCCACTACAGGCCAGTGGATGGTGCTCCCTAAAACACAACCCCACCCTGGGGTAAAAGACAGTGTGCGTTGCATTCACCCTATCTATGCCCCTCGTGGTTTTATACACCTCGATACAGACACACCTCCAAAAGGTCACCCCTCAGTCCTACACACTCCCTGCCACCCTTCCCTCAGCTGAAAGCACGTACCACCAGGCTCAAGGACAGCTTCTAACCCACTGTTATAAGGTCGATTGATTGATTGCAATGATTTGATCTGTATGAACAGTATAGAAGACAACTTTTTCACTGTACATTGGTACCTGTGACAATAGTAAACCTATTCCAATTCCCTCCTCTCGGCATCTGCCACAGTTCAGTGCTCCCACCCTACTGAACCCTGTGCAATACCCCCCTCCCCACAATCCCTTCCGCAGCCTCCAGTGCAGATTGGGAGTTTGGAATCACTTACAGCAGTTCATCTCATCTGAGGCATCAGGACAGTCTACAACCTGGTTACAACGCGTTGAGTTTCCCACACAGGTTCCATCTCGGCACCGGAGTTCTTCCAACGTGCACGTCGTCTCTGCAATAGGTTTAGTAAGTTTACCCCTTGCAGCAGCATAATTCACATGAACTTTAATTACACATATTTAAACTTTAGTTAATTACATAAAACAGACCTAACAACGTCTGTGCAATTGGAGGGAAGTGTGGATCCTGCAGTAGGATGAGGCTTTTCAGGTCAGTTCAAGGACTGGAAGGCAGTGGGGAAGAGGCTGTTGTTGAAAGAATCATAAAATTCCACAGCTCAGAGACAGGTCTTTCAGCCCCACTAGTCCATGCCAGCCTGGACTTCGACCTAGTCCCATCTATCTTTTCCTGAACTATAACCATCCGTACCCTTCTCACTCACTTACCTATCCAAACTTCTCTTAAATGTTACAACTGAACTCACATCCACCACTTCCACTGGCAGCTTATTCCTCACTCGCACCATCCTTTGAGTGAAGAAGTTCCCCTCAGATTCCCCTGAAGTATTTCACCTTTCACCCTAAACTCTAGTTCTAGCCTCAACCAACCTGAGGTGAAAGCCTGCTTGCATTAACCCGATCTATACTCCTCATTAATTCTGTGAACTTCTATAAGATCTCCCCTCACTCTCCTACGCTCCAGGGAATAAAGCCCTAACCTGGGGTGCTCTGTGTGTGTCAGTGTTACACTGAGGGGTGCTGTGTGTGTCAGTGTTACAGTGAGGGGTGCTCTCTGTGTGTCAGTGTTACACTGAGGGGTGCTCTGTGTGTGTAAGTGTTACATTGAGGAGTGCTCTGTGTGTGTCAGTGTTACAGTGAGAGGGTGCTGTGTGTGTCAGTGTTACGCTGTGGCTTTGGAAGACGTCCTGCCTCGTCCCTGTGCCGAAGACACCGCACCCCAGCGGCCTCAGTGACTACAGACCGGTGGCATTGACCTCCCACATCATGAAGACCCTGGAGAGACTTGTTCTGGAGCTGCTCCGGCCTATGGTCAGGCCACACTTAGATCCCCTCCAGTTCGCCCACCAACCCTGACTAGGAGTTGAAGATGCCATCGTCTACCTGCTGAACCCTGTCTACGCCCACCTGGACAAGCCAGCAAGCACTGTGAGGGTCATGTTTTTTGACTTCTCCAGTGTGTTCAACACCATCCGCCCTGCTCTGCTGGGGGAGAAGCTGACAGCGATGCAGGTGGATGCTTCCCTGGTATCATCGATTCTTGATTACCTGACTGGCAGACCACAGTACGTGTGTTTGCGACACTGTGTGTCCAACAGAGTGATCAGCAGCATTGGGGCTCCACACGGGACTGTCTTGTCTCCCTTTCTCTTCACCATTTACACCTTGGACTTCAACTACTGCACAGAGTCTTGACATCTTCAGAAGTTTTCTGATGACTCTGCCATAGTTGGATGCATCAGCAAGGGAGATGAGGCTGAGTACAGGGCTACGGTAGGAAACTTTGTCACATGGTGTGAGCAGAATTATCTGCAGCTTAATGTGAAAAAGACTAAGGAGCTGGTGGTAGACCTGAGGAGAGCTAAGGTACCGGTGACCCCTGTTTCCATCCAGGGGGTCAGTGTGGACATGGTGGAGGATCTCAGAATGGCAGTGCAGGCTCGAAGGTCCGAATGGTCTACTTCTGCACCTATTGTCTATTGTCTATTGATTACAAATACCTGGGGATACGAATTGACAATAAACTGGACTGGTCAAAGAACACTGAGGCTGTCTACAAGAAGGGTCAGAACTGTCTCTATTTCCTGAGGAGACCGAGGTCCTTTAACATCCGCCGGACAATGCTGAGGATGTTCTACGAGTCTGTGGTGGCCAGTGCTATCATGTTTGCTGTTGTGTGCTGGGGCAGCAGGCTGAGGGTAGCAGACACCAACAGAATCAACAAACTCATTCCTAAGGCCAGTGATGTTGTGGGGATGGAACTGGACTCTCTGACGGTGGTGTCTGAAAAGAGGATGCTGTCCAAGTTGCATGCCATCTTGGACAATGTCTCCCATGTACTGGGTGGGCACAGGAGTACAGTCAGCCAGAGACTCATTCCAGCGAGATGCAACACAGAGTGTCATAGGAAGTCATTCCTGCCTGTGGCCATCAAACTTTACAACTCCTCCCTTGGAGGGTCAGACACCCTGAGCCAATAGGCTGGTCCTGGACTTATTTCCTGGCCTGATTTACATATTACTATTTAAATATTTATGGTTTTATTACTATTTATTATTTATGGTGCAACTGTAACGAAAACCAATTTCCACAGGTTCAATAAAGTATGACTATGTAAGTGTTACACTGAGGGGTGCTGTGTGTGTCAGTGTTACAGTGAGGGGTGCTGTGTGTGTCAGTGTTACACTGAGGGGTGCTCTGTGTGTTTCAGTGTTACACTGAGGGGTGCTGTGTGTGTGTTAGTGTTACACTGAGGGGTGCTCTGTGTGTGTCAGTTTTACACTGAGGGGTGCTGTGTGTGTCAGTGTTACAGTGAGGGGTGCTGTGTGTGTCAGTGTTACACTGAGGGGTGCTCTGTGTGTGTCAGTGTTACAGTGAGGGGTGCTGTGTGTGTCAGTGTTACAGCGAGGGGTGCTCTGTGTGTCAGTGTTACACTGAGGGGTGCTGTGTGTGTCAGTGTTACAGTGAGGGGTGCTGTGTGTGTCAGTGTTACAGTGAGGGGTGCTCTGTGTGTCAGTTTTACACTGAGGGGTGCTCTGTGTGTGTCAGTGTTACACTGAGGGGTGCTGTGTGTGTCAGTGTTACAGTGAGGGGTGCTGTGTGTGTCAGTGTTACACTGAGCGGTGCTGTGTCTGTCAGTGTTACAGTGAGGGGTGCTGTGTGTGTCAGTGTTACACTGAGGGGTGCTCTGTGTGTGTCAGTGTTACACTGAGGGGTGCTGTGTGTGTCAGTGTTACAGTGAGGGGTGCTCTGTGTGTCAGTGTTACACTGAGGGGTGCTCTGTGTGTGTCAGTGTTACACTGAGGGGTGCTGTGTGTGTCAGTGTTACAGTGAGGGGTGCTGTGTGTGTCAGTTTTACACTGAGGGGTGCTCTGTGTGTGTCAGTGTTACAGTGAGGGGTGCTGTGTGTGTCAGTGTTACAGTGAGGGGTGCTCTGTGTGTCAGTGTTACACTGAGGGGTGCTCTGTGTGTGTCAGTGTTACAGTGAGGGGTGCTGTGTGTGTCAGTGTTACAGTGAGGGGTGCTGTGTGTGTCAGTGTTACACTGAGGGGTGCTGTGTGTGTGTCAGTGTTACAGTGAGGGGTGCTGTGTGTGTGTCAGTGTTACACTGAGGGGTGCTCTGTGTGTGTCAGTGTTACACTGAGGGGCGCTGTGTGTGTGTCAGTGTTACACTGAGGGGTGCTGTGTGTGTCAGTGTTACACTGAGGGGTGCTGTGTGTGTCAGTGTTACAGTGAGGGGTGCGGTGTGTGTCAGTATCACACTGAGGGGTGCTGTGTGTGTCAGTGTTACAGTGAGGGGTGCTGTCTGTGTCAGTGTTACACTGAGGGGTGCTCTGTGTGTGTCAGTGTTACAGTGAGGGGTGCTGTGTGTGTCAGGGTTACAGTGAGGGGTGCGGTGTGTGTGTCAGTGTTACACTGAGGGGTGCTGTGTGTGTCAGTGTTACACTGAGGGGTGCTCTGTGTGTGTCAGTGTTACACTGAGGGGCGCTGTGTGTGTGTCAGTGTTACAGTGAGGGGTGCTGTGTGTGTCAGTGTTACACTGAGGGGTGCTGTGTGTGTGTCAGTGTTACACTGAGGGGTGCTGTGTGTGTCAGTGTTACACTGAGGGGTGCTGTGTGTGTCAGTGTTACAGTGAGGGGTGCGGTGTGTGTCAGGGTTACACTGAGGGGTGCTTTGTGTGTGTCAGTGTTACACTGAGGGGTGCTGTGTGTGTCAGTGTTACACTGAGGGGTGCTCTGTGTGTGTCAGTGTTACACTGAGGGGCGCTCTGTGTGTGTCAGTGTTACAGTGAGGGGTGCTGTGTGTGTCAGTGTTACACTGAGGGGTGCTGTGTGTGTGTCAGTGTTACACTGAGGGGTGCTGTGTGTGTCAGTGTTACACTGAGGGGTGCTCTGTGTGTGTCAGTGTTACACTGAGGGGTGCTGTGTGTGTGTCAGTGTTACACTGAGGGGTGTTGTGTGTGTCAGTGTTACACTGAGGGGTGCTCTGTGTGTGTCAGTGTTACACTGAGGGGTGCTGTGTGTGTCAGTGTTACACTGAGGGGTGCTGTGTGTGTGTCAGTGTTACACTGAGGGGTGCTGTGTGTGTCAGTGTTACACTGAGGGGTGCTGTGTGTGTGTCAGTGTTACACTGAGGGGTGCTGTGTGTGTCAGTGTTACAGTGAGGGGTGCGGTGTGTGTCAGTATCACACTGAGGGGTGCTGTGTGTGTCAGTGTTACAGTGAGGGGTGCTGTGTGTGTCAGTGTTACACTGAGGGGTGCTCTGTGTGTGTCAGTGTTACACTGAGGGGTGCTGTGTGTGTCAGTGTTACACTGAGGGGTGCTCTGTGTGTGTCAGTGTTACACTGAGGGGTGCTGTGTGTGTCAGTGTTACACTGAGGGGTTCTCTGTGTGTGTCAGTGTTACACTGAGGGGTGCTGTGTGTGTCAGTGTTACACTGAGGGGTGCTCTGTGTGTGTCAGTGTTACACTGAGGGGTGCTGTGTGTGTGTTAGTGTTACAGTGAGGGGTGCTGTGTGTGTCAGTGTTACACTGAGGGGTGCTGTGTGTGTGTCAGTGTTACACTGAGGGGTGCTGTGTGTGTCAGTGTTACACTGAGGGGTGCTCTGTGTGTGTTAGTGTTACACTGAGGGGTGCTGTGTGTGTCAGTGTTACACTGAGGGGTGCTGTGTGTGTCAGTGTTACAGTGAGGGGTGCGGTGTGTGTCAGGGTTACAGTGAGGGGTGCTGTGTGTGTCAGTGTTACAGTGAGGGGTGCTGTGTGTGTGTCAGTGTTACACTGAGGGGTGCTGTGTGTGTCAGTGTTACACTGAGGGGTGCTCTGTGTGTGTCAGTGTTACACTGAGGGGTGCTGTGTGTGTCAGTGTTACACTGAGGGGTGCTCTGTGTGTGTCAGTGTTACACTGAGGGGTGCTGTGTGTGTCAGTGTTACACTGAGGGGTGCTGTGTGTGTGTGTCAGTGTTACACTGAGGGGTGCTGTGTGTGTTTCAGTGTTACACTGAGGGGTGCTCTGTGTGTGTCAGTGTTACACTGAGGGGTGCTGTGTGTGTCAGTGTTACAGTGAGGGGTGCTGTGTGTGTCAGTGTTACACTGAGGGGTGCTCTGTGTGTGTCAGTGTTACACTGAGGGGTGCTGTGTGTGTGTTAGTGTTACAGTGAGGGGTGCTGTGTGTGTCAGTGTTACACTGAGGGGTGCTGTGTGTGTGTCAGTGTTACACTGAGGGGTGCTGTGTGTGTCAGTGTTACACTGAGGGGTGCTCTGTGTGTGTTAGAGTTACACTGAGGGGTGCTGTGTGTGTCAGTGTTACACTGAGGGGTGCTGTGTGTGTCAGTGTTACACTGAGGGGTGCGGTGTGTGTCAGGGTTACAGTGAGGGGTGCTGTGTGTGTCAGTGTTACAGTGAGGGGTGCTCTGTGTGTGTCAGTGTTACAGTGAGGGGTGCGGTGTGTGTCAGTGTTACAGTGAGGGGTGCTGTGTGTGTGTCAGTGTTACACTGAGGGGTGCTGTGTGTGTCAGTGTTACACTGAGGGGTGCTCTGTGTGTGTTAGTGTTACACTGAGAGGTGCTGTGTGTGTCAGTGTTACACTGAGGGGTGCTGTGTGTGTCAGTGTTACAGTGAGGGGTGCGGTGTGTGTCAGGGTTACAGTGAGGGGTGCTGTGTGTGTCAGTGTTACAGTGAGGGGTGCTCTGTGTGTGTCAGTGTTACAGTGAGGGGTGCGGTGTGTGTCAGTATCACACTGAGGGGTGCTGTGTGTGTCAGTGTTACACTGAGGGGTGCTGTGTGTGTGTCAGTGTTACACTGAGGGGTGCTGTGTGTGTCAGTGTTACACTGAGGGGTGCTCTGTGTGTGTTAGTGTTACACTGAGGGGTGCTGTGTGTGTCAGTGTTACACTGAGGGGTGCGGTGTGTGTCAGGGTTACAGTGAGGGGTGCTGTGTGTGTCAGTGTTACAGTGAGGGGTGCTCTGTGTGTGTCAGTGTTACAGTGAGGGGTGCGGTGTGTGTCAGTGGTACAGTGAGGGGTGCTGTGTGTGTGTCAGTGTTACACTGAGGGGTGCTGTGTGTGTCAGTGTTACACTGAGGGGTGCTCTGTGTGTGTTAGTGTTACACTGAGGGGTGCTGTGTGTGTCAGTGTTACACTGAGGGGTGCTGTGTGTGTCAGTGTTACAGTGAGGGGTGCGGTGTGTGTCAGGGTTACAGTGAGGGGTGCTGTGTGTGTCAGTGTTACAGTGAGGGGTGCTCTGTGTATGTCAGTGTTACAGTGAGGGGTGCGGTGTGTGTCAGTATCACACTGAGGGGTGCTGTGTGTGTCAGTGTTACACTGAGGGGTGCTGTGTGTGTGTCAGTGTTACACTGAGGGGTGCTGTGTGTGTCAGTGTTACACTGAGGGGTGCTCTGTGTGTGTTAGTGTTACACTGAGGGGTGCTGTGTGTGTGTCAGTGTTACACTGAGGGGTGCGGTGTGTGTCAGTATCACACTGAGGGGTGCTGTGTGTGTCAGTGTTACACTGAGGGGTGCTGTGTGTGTGTCAGTGTTACACTGAGGGGTGCTCTGTGTGTGTTAGTGTTACACTGAGTGGTGCTGTGTGTGTCAGTGTTACAGTGAGGGGTGCAGTGTGTGTCAGTATCACACTGAGGGGTGCTGTGTGTGTCAGTGTTACACTGAGGGGTGCTCTGTGTGTGTCAGTGTTACAGTGAGGGGTGCTGTGTGTGTCAGTGTTACAGTGAGGGGTGCTGTGTGTGTCAGTGTTACACTGAGGGGTGCTCTGTGTGTGTCAGTGTTACAGTGAGGGGTGCGGTGTGTGTCAGTATCACACTGAGGGGTGCTGTGTGTGTCAGTGTTACACTGAGGGGTGCGGTGTGTGTCAGGGTTACAGTGAGTGGTGCTGTGTGTGTCAGTGTTACACTGAGGGGTGCGGTGTGTGTCAGGGTTACAGTGAGGGGTGCGGTGTGTGTCAGTATCACACTGAGGGGTGCTGTGTGTGTCAGTGTTACACTGAGGGGTGCTGTGTGTGTGTCAGTGTTACAGTGAGGGGTGCTGTGTGTGTGTCAGTGTTACACTGAGGGGTGCTGTGTGTGTCAGTGTTACAGTGAGGGGTGCGGTGTGTGTCAGTGTTACAGTGAGGGGTGCTGTGTGTGTCAGTGTTACACTGAGGGGTGCTCTGTGTGTGTCAGTGTTACAGTGAGGGGTGCGGTGTGTGTCAGTATCACACTGAGGGGTGCTCTGTGTGTGTCAGTTTTACACTGAGGGGTGCTGTGTGTGTCAGTGTTACACTGAGGGGTGCTGTGTGTGTTAGTGTTACAGTGAGGGGTGCTGTGTGTGTCAGTGTTACACTGAGGGGTGCGGTGTGTGTCAGTGTTACAGTGAGGGGTGCTGTGTGTGTCAGTGTTACAGTGAGGGGTGCGGTGTGTGTGTTAGTGTTACACTGAGGGGTGCTGTGTGTGTGTCAGTGTTACACTGAGGGGTGCTCTGTGTGTGTCAGTGTTACACTGAGGGGTGCTGTGTGTGTCAGTGTTACACTGAGGGGTGCTCTGTGTGTGTCAGTGTTATAGTGAGGGGGGCTGTGTGTGTCAGTGTTACAGTGAGGGGTGCTGTGTGTGTGTGTCAGTGTTACAGTGAGGGGCGCTGTGTGCGTCAGTGTTACAGTGAAGGGTGCTGTGTGTGTGTCAGTGTTACAGTGAGAGGTGCTGTGTGTGTGTCAGTGTTACAGTGAGGGGTGCGGTGTGTGTCAGTGTTACAGTGAGGGGTGCTCTGTGTGTGTCAGTGTTACAGTGAGGGGTGCGGTGTGTGTCAGGGTTACAGTGAGGGGTGCTGTGTGTGTCAGTGTTACAGTGAGGGGTGCTCTGTGTGTGTCAGTGTTACAGTGAGGGGTGCGGTGTGTGTCAGTATCACACTGAGGGGTGCTGTGTGTGTCAGTGTTACACTGAGGGGTGCTGTGTGTGTGTCAGTGTTACACTGAGGGGTGCTGTGTGTGTCAGTGTTACACTGAGGGGTGCTCTGTGTGTGTTAGTGTTACACTGAGGGGTGCTGTGTGTGTCAGTGTTACACTGAGGGGTGCTGTGTGTGTCAGGGTTACAGTGAGGGGTGCTGTGTGTGTCAGTGTTACAGTGAGGGGTGCTCTGTGTGTGTCAGTGTTACAGTGAGGGGTGCGGTGTGTGTCAGTGGTACAGTGAGGGGTGCTGTGTGTGTGTCAGTGTTACACTGAGGGGTGCTGTGTGTGTCAGTGTTACACTGAGGGGTGCTCTGTGTGTGTTAGTGTTACACTGAGGGGTGCTGTGTGTGTCAGTGTTACACTGAGGGGTGCTGTGTGTGTCAGTGTTACAGTGAGGGGTGCGGTGTGTGTCAGGGTTACAGTGAGGGGTGCTGTGTGTGTCAGTGTTACAGTGAGGGGTGCTCTGTGTATGTCAGTGTTACAGTGAGGGGTGCGGTGTGTGTCAGTATCACACTGAGGGGTGCTGTGTGTGTCAGTGTTACACTGAGGGGTGCTGTGTGTGTCAGTGTTACACTGAGGGGTGCTCTGTGTGTGTTAGTGTTACACTGAGGGGTGCTGTGTGTGTCAGTGTTACACTGAGGGGTGCTGTGTGTGTGTCAGTGTTACACTGAGGGGTGCGGTGTGTGTCAGTATCACACTGAGGGGTGCTGTGTGTGTCAGTGTTACACTGAGGGGTGCTGTGTGTGTGTCAGTGTTACACTGAGGGGTGCTCTGTGTGTGTTAGTGTTACACTGAGTGGTGCTGTGTGTGTCAGTGTTACAGTGAGGGGTGCGGTGTGTGTCAGTATCACACTGAGGGGTGCTGTGTGTGTCAGTGTTACACTGAGGGGTGCTCTGTGTGTGTCAGTGTTACACTGAGGGGTGCTGTGTGTGTCAGTGTTACAGTGAGGGGTGCGGTGTGTGTCAGGGTTACAGTGAGGGGTGCTGTGTGTGTCAGTGTTACACTGAGGGGTGCTCTGTGTGTGTCAGTGTTACAGTGAGGGGTGCGGTGTGTGTCAGTATCACACTGAGGGGTGCTGTGTGTGTCAGTGTTACACTGAGGGGTGCTGTGTGTGTGTCAGTGTTACAGTGAGGGGTGCGGTGTGTGTCAGGGTTACAGTGAGGGGTGCTGTGTGTGTCAGTGTTACACTGAGGGGTGCGGTGTGTGTCAGGGTTACAGTGAGTGGTGCTGTGTGTGTCAGTGTTACACTGAGGGGTGCGGTGTGTGTCAGGGTTACAGTGAGGGGTGCGGTGTGTGTCAGTATCACACTGAGGGGTGCTGTGTGTGTGTCAGTGTTACAGTGAGGGGTGCTGTGTGTGTGTCAGTGTTACACTGAGGGGTGCTGTGTGTGTCAGTGTTACAGTGAGGGGTGCGGTGTGTGTCAGTGTTACAGTGAGGGGTGCTGTGTGTGTCAGTGTTACACTGAGGGGTGCTCTGTGTGTGTCAGTGTTACAGTGAGGGGTGCGGTGTGTGTCAGTATCACACTGAGGGGTGCTGTGTGTGTCAGTGTTACACTGAGGGGTGCTGTGTGTGTGTCAGTGTTACACTGAGGGGTGCTGTGTGTGTCAGTGTTACACTGAGGGGTGCTCTGTGTGTGTGAGTGTTACACTGAGGGGTGCTGTGTGTGTCAGTGTTACACTGAGGGGTGCGGTGTGTGTCAGGGTTACAGTGAGGGGTGCTGTGTGTGTCAGTGTTACAGTGAGGGGTGCTCTGTGTGTGTCAGTGTTACAGTGAGGGGTGCGGTGTGTGTCAGTGGTACAGTGAGGGGTGCTGTGTGTGTGTCAGTGTTACACTGAGGGGTGCTGTGTGTGTCAGTGTTACACTGAGGGGTGCTCTGTGTGTGTTAGTGTTACACTGAGGGGTGCTGTGTGTGTCAGTGTTACACTGAGGGGTGCTGTGTGTGTCAGTGTTACAGTGAGGGGTGCGGTGTGTGTCAGGGTTACAGTGAGGGGTGCTGTGTGTGTCAGTGTTACAGTGAGGGGTGCTCTGTGTATGTCAGTGTTACAGTGAGGGGTGCGGTGTGTGTCAGTATCACACTGAGGGGTGCTGTGTGTGTCAGTGTTACACTGAGGGGTGCTGTGTGTGTGTCAGTGTTACACTGAGGGGTGCTGTGTGTGTCAGTGTTACACTGAGGGGTGCTCTGTGTGTGTTAGTGTTACACTGAGGGGTGCTGTGTGTGTGTCAGTGTTACACTGAGGGGTGCGGTGTGTGTCAGTATCACACTGAGGGGTGCTGTGTGTGTCAGTGTTACACTGAGGGGTGCTGTGTGTGTGTCAGTGTTACACTGAGGGGTGCTCTGTGTGTGTTAGTGTTACACTGAGTGGTGCTGTGTGTGTCAGTGTTACAGTGAGGGGTGCAGTGTGTGTCAGTATCACACTGAGGGGTGCTGTGTGTGTCAGTGTTACACTGAGGGGTGCTCTGTGTGTGTCAGTGTTACAGTGAGGGGTGCTGTGTGTGTCAGTGTTACAGTGAGGGGTGCTGTGTGTGTCAGTGTTACACTGAGGGGTGCTCTGTGTGTGTCAGTGTTACAGTGAGGGGTGCGGTGTGTGTCAGTATCACACTGAGGGGTGCTGTGTGTGTCAGTGTTACACTGAGGGGTGCGGTGTGTGTCAGGGTTACAGTGAGTGGTGCTGTGTGTGTCAGTGTTACACTGAGGGGTGCGGTGTGTGTCAGGGTTACAGTGAGGGGTGCGGTGTGTGTCAGTATCACACTGAGGGGTGCTGTGTGTGTCAGTGTTACACTGAGGGGTGCTGTGTGTGTGTCAGTGTTACAGTGAGGGGTGCTGTGTGTGTGTCAGTGTTACACTGAGGGGTGCTGTGTGTGTCAGTGTTACAGTGAGGGGTGCGGTGTGTGTCAGTGTTACAGTGAGGGGTGCTGTGTGTGTCAGTGTTACACTGAGGGGTGCTCTGTGTGTGTCAGTGTTACAGTGAGGGGTGCGGTGTGTGTCAGTATCACACTGAGGGGTGCTCTGTGTGTGTCAGTTTTACACTGAGGGGTGCTGTGTGTGTCAGTGTTACACTGAGGGGTGCTGTGTGTGTTAGTGTTACAGTGAGGGGTGCTGTGTGTGTCAGTGTTACACTGAGGGGTGCGGTGTGTGTCAGTGTTACAGTGAGGGGTGCTGTGTGTGTCAGTGTTACAGTGAGGGGTGCGGTGTGTGTGTTAGTGTTACACTGAGGGGTGCTGTGTGTGTGTCAGTGTTACACTGAGGGGTGCTCTGTGTGTGTCAGTGTTACACTGAGGGGTGCTGTGTGTGTCAGTGTTACACTGAGGGGTGCTCTGTGTGTGTCAGTGTTATAGTGAGGGGGGCTGTGTGTGTCAGTGTTACAGTGAGGGGTGCTGTGTGTGTGTGTCAGTGTTACAGTGAGGGGCGCTGTGTGCGTCAGTGTTACAGTGAAGGGTGCTGTGTGTGTGTCAGTGTTACAGTGAGAGGTGCTGTGTGTGTGTCAGTGTTACAGTGAGGGGTGCGGTGTGTGTCAGTGTTACAGTGAGGGGTGCTCTGTGTGTGTCAGTGTTACAGTGAGGGGTGCGGTGTGTGTCAGGGTTACAGTGAGGGGTGCTGTGTGTGTCAGTGTTACAGTGAGGGGTGCTCTGTGTGTGTCAGTGTTACAGTGAGGGGTGCGGTGTGTGTCAGTATCACACTGAGGGGTGCTGTGTGTGTCAGTGTTACACTGAGGGGTGCTGTGTGTGTGTCAGTGTTACACTGAGGGGTGCTGTGTGTGTCAGTGTTACACTGAGGGGTGCTCTGTGTGTGTTAGTGTTACACTGAGGGGTGCTGTGTGTGTCAGTGTTACACTGAGGGGTGCTGTGTGTGTCAGGGTTACAGTGAGGGGTGCTGTGTGTGTCAGTGTTACAGTGAGGGGTGCTCTGTGTGTGTCAGTGTTACAGTGAGGGGTGCGGTGTGTGTCAGTGGTACAGTGAGGGGTGCTGTGTGTGTGTCAGTGTTACACTGAGGGGTGCTGTGTGTGTCAGTGTTACACTGAGGGGTGCTCTGTGTGTGTTAGTGTTACACTGAGGGGTGCTGTGTGTGTCAGTGTTACACTGAGGGGTGCTGTGTGTGTCAGTGTTACAGTGAGGGGTGCGGTGTGTGTCAGGGTTACAGTGAGGGGTGCTGTGTGTGTCAGTGTTACAGTGAGGGGTGCTCTGTGTATGTCAGTGTTACAGTGAGGGGTGCGGTGTGTGTCAGTATCACACTGAGGGGTGCTGTGTGTGTCAGTGTTACACTGAGGGGTGCTGTGTGTGTCAGTGTTACACTGAGGGGTGCTCTGTGTGTGTTAGTGTTACACTGAGGGGTGCTGTGTGTGTCAGTGTTACACTGAGGGGTGCTGTGTGTGTGTCAGTGTTACACTGAGGGGTGCGGTGTGTGTCAGTATCACACTGAGGGGTGCTGTGTGTGTCAGTGTTACACTGAGGGGTGCTGTGTGTGTGTCAGTGTTACACTGAGGGGTGCTCTGTGTGTGTTAGTGTTACACTGAGTGGTGCTGTGTGTGTCAGTGTTACAGTGAGGGGTGCGGTGTGTGTCAGTATCACACTGAGGGGTGCTGTGTGTGTCAGTGTTACACTGAGGGGTGCTCTGTGTGTGTCAGTGTTACACTGAGGGGTGCTGTGTGTGTCAGTGTTACAGTGAGGGGTGCGGTGTGTGTCAGGGTTACAGTGAGGGGTGCTGTGTGTGTCAGTGTTACACTGAGGGGTGCTCTGTGTGTGTCAGTGTTACAGTGAGGGGTGCGGTGTGTGTCAGTATCACACTGAGGGGTGCTGTGTGTGTCAGTGTTACACTGAGGGGTGCTGTGTGTGTGTCAGTGTTACAGTGAGGGGTGCGGTGTGTGTCAGGGTTACAGTGAGGGGTGCTGTGTGTGTCAGTGTTACACTGAGGGGTGCGGTGTGTGTCAGGGTTACAGTGAGTGGTGCTGTGTGTGTCAGTGTTACACTGAGGGGTGCGGTGTGTGTCAGGGTTACAGTGAGGGGTGCGGTGTGTGTCAGTATCACACTGAGGGGTGCTGTGTGTGTGTCAGTGTTACAGTGAGGGGTGCTGTGTGTGTGTCAGTGTTACACTGAGGGGTGCTGTGTGTGTCAGTGGTACAGTGAGGGGTGCTGTGTGTTTCAGTGTTACAGTGAGGGGTGCTGTGTGTGTCAGTGTTACACTGAGGGGTGCTCTGTGTGTGTCAGTGTTACAGTGAGGGGTGCGGTGTGTGTCAGTATCACACTGAGGGGTGCTCTGTGTGTGTCAGTTTTACACTGAGGGGTGCTGTGTGTGTCAGTGTTACACTGAGGGGTGCTGTGTGTGTTAGTGTTACAGTGAGGGGTGCTGTGTGTGTCAGTGTTACACTGAGGGGTGCGGTGTGTGTCAGTGTTACAGTGAGGGGTGCTGTGTGTGTCAGTGTTACAGTGAGGGGTGCGGTGTGTGTGTTAGTGTTACACTGAGGGGTGCTGTGTGTGTGTCAGTGTTACACTGAGGGGTGCTCTGTGTGTGTCAGTGTTACACTGAGGGGTGCTGTGTGTGTCAGTGTTACACTGAGGGGTGCTCTGTGTGTGTCAGTGTTATAGTGAGGGGGGCTGTGTGTGTCAGTGTTACAGTGAGGGGTGCTGTGTGTGTGTGTCAGTGTTACAGTGAGGGGCGCTGTGTGCGTCAGTGTTACAGTGAAGGGTGCTGTGTGTGTGTCAGTGTTACAGTGAGAGGTGCTGTGTGTGTGTCAGTGTTACAGTGAGGGGTGCGGTGTGTGTCAGTGTTACAGTGAGGGGTGCTCTGTGTGTGTCAGTGTTACAGTGAGGGGTGCGGTGTGTGTCAGGGTTACAGTGAGGGGTGCTGTGTGTGTCAGTGTTACAGTGAGGGGTGCTCTGTGTGTGTCAGTGTTACAGTGAGGGGTGCGGTCTGTGTCAGTATCACACTGAGGGGTGCTGTGTGTGTCAGTGTTACACTGAGGGGTGCTGTGTGTGTGTCAGTGTTACACTGAGGGGTGCTGTGTGTGTCAGTGTTACACTGAGGGGTGCTCTGTGTGTGTTAGTGTTACACTGAGGGGTGCTGTGTGTGTCAGTGTTACACTGAGGGGTGCTGTGTGTGTCAGGGTTACAGTGAGGGGTGCTGTGTGTGTCAGTGTTACAGTGAGGGGTGCTCTGTGTGTGTCAGTGTTACAGTGTGGGGTGCGGTGTGTGTCAGTGTTACAGTGAGGGGTGCTGTGTGTGTGTCAGTGTTACACTGAGGGGTGCTGTGTGTGTCAGTGTTACACTGAGGGGTGCTCTGTGTGTGTTAGTGTTACACTGAGGGGTGCTGTGTGTGTCAGTGTTACACTGAGGGGTGCTGTGTGTGTCAGTGTTACAGTGAGGGGTGCGGTGTGTGTCAGGGTTACAGTGAGGGGTGCTGTGTGTGTCAGTGTTACAGTGAGGGGTGCTCTGTGTATGTCAGTGTTACAGTGAGGGGTGCGGTGTGTGTCAGTATCACACTGAGGGGTGCTGTGTGTGTCAGTGTTACACTGAGGGGTGCTGTGTGTGTCAGTGTTACACTGAGGGGTGCTCTGTGTGTGTTAGTGTTACACTGAGGGGTGCTGTGTGTGTCAGTGTTACACTGAGGGGTGCTGTGTGTGTGTCAGTGTTACACTGAGGGGTGCGGTGTGTGTCAGTATCACACTGAGGGGTGCTGTGTGTGTCAGTGTTACACTGAGGGGTGCTGTGTGTGTGTCAGTGTTACACTGAGGGGTGCTCTGTGTGTGTTAGTGTTACACTGAGTGGTGCTGTGTGTGTCAGTGTTACAGTGAGGGGTGCGGTGTGTGTCAGTATCACACTGAGGGGTGCTGTGTGTGTCAGTGTTACACTGAGGGGTGCTCTGTGTGTGTCAGTGTTACACTGAGGGGTGCTGTGTGTGTCAGTGTTACAGTGAGGGGTGCGGTGTGTGTCAGGGTTACAGTGAGGGGTGCTGTGTGTGTCAGTGTTACACTGAGGGGTGCTCTGTGTGTGTCAGTGTTACAGTGAGGGGTGCGGTGTGTGTCAGTATCACACTGAGGGGTGCTGTGTGTGTCAGTGTTACACTGAGGGGTGCTGTGTGTGTGTCAGTGTTACAGTGAGGGGTGCGGTGTGTGTCAGGGTTACAGTGAGGGGTGCTGTGTGTGTCAGTGTTACACTGAGGGGTGCGGTGTGTGTCAGGGTTACAGTGAGGGGTGCGGTGTGTGTCAGTATCACACTGAGGGGTGCTGTGTGTGTCAGTGTTACACTGAGGGGTGCTGTGTGTGTGTCAGTGTTACAGTGAGGGGTGCTGTGTGTGTGTCAGTGTTACACTGAGGGGTGCTGTGTGTGTCAGTGTTACAGTGAGGGGTGCGGTGTGTGTCAGTGTTACAGTGAGGGGTGCTGTGTGTGTCAGTGTTACACTGAGGGGTGCTCTGTGTGTGTCAGTGTTACAGTGAGGGGTGCGGTGTGTGTCAGTATCACACTGAGGGGTGCTCTGTGTGTGTCAGTTTTACACTGAGGGGTGCTGTGTGTGTCAGTGTTACACTGAGGGGTGCTGTGTGTGTTAGTGTTACAGTGAGGGGTGCTGTGTGTGTCAGTGTTACACTGAGGGGTGCGGTGTGTGTCAGTGTTACAGTGAGGGGTGCTGTGTGTGTCAGTGTTACAGTGAGGGGTGCGGTGTGTGTGTCAGTGTTACACTGAGGGGTGCTCTGTGTGTGTCAGTGTTACACTGAGGGGTGCTGTGTGTGTCAGTGTTACACTGAGGGGTGCTCTGTGTGTGTCAGTGTTATAGTGAGGGGCGCTGTGTGTGTCAGTGATACAGTGAGGGGTGCTGTGTGTGTGTGTCAGTGTTACAGTGAGGGGCGCTGTGTGTGTCAGTGTTACAGTGAAGGGTGCTGTGTGTGTGTCAGTGTTACAGTGAGAGGTGCTGTGTGTGTGTCAGTGTTACAGTGAGGGGCGCTGTGTGTGTCAGTGTTACAGTGAAGGGTGCTGTGTGTGTTTCAGTGTTACAGTGAGAGGTGCTCTGTGTGTGTCAGTGTTACAGTGAGGGGCGCTGTGTGTGTCAGTGTTACACTGAGGGGTGCTGTGTGTGTTAGTGTTACAGTGAGCGGTGCTGTGTGTGTCAGTGTTACACTGAGGGGTGCTGTGTGTGTGTCAGTGTTACACTGAGGGGTGCTGTGTGTGTCAGTGTTACACTGAGGGGTGCTCTGTGTGTGTCAGTGTTACACTGAGGGGTGCTGTGTGTGTGTCAGTGTTACACTGAGGGGTGCTGTGTGTTTCAGTGTTACACTGAGGGGTGCTGTGTGTGTCAGTGTTACAGTGAGGGGTGCGGTGTGTGTCAGGGTTACAGTGAGGGGTGCGGTGTGTGTCAGTATCACACTGAGGGGTGCTGTGTGTGTCAGTGTTACAGTGAGGGGTGCTGTGTGTGTCAGTGTTACACTGAGGGGTGCTGTGTGTGTTAGTGTTACAGTGAGGGGTGCTGTGTGTGTCAGTGTTACACTGAGGGGTGCTCTGTGTGTGTCAGTGTTACACTGAGGGGTGCGGTGTGTGTCAGTGTTACAGTGAGGGGTGCTGTGTGTGTCAGTGTTACACTGAGGGGTGCTCTGTGTGTGTCAGTGTTACACTGAGGGGTGCGGTGTGTGTCAGTGTTACAGTGAGGGGTGCTGTGTGTGTCAGTGTTACAGTGAGGGGTGCGGTGTGTGTGTTAGTGTTACACTGAGGGGTGCTGTGTGTGTGTCAGTGTTACACTGAGGGGTGCTCTGTGTGTGTCAGTGTTACACTGAGGGGTGCGGTGTGTGTCAGTGTTACAGTGAGGGGTGCTGTGTGTGTCAATGTTACAGTGAGGGGTGCTGTGTGTGTTAGTGTTACAGTGAGGGGTGCTGTATGTGTCAGTGTTACAGTGAGGGGTGCGGTGTGTGTCAGTGTTACAGTGAGGGGTGCTCTGTGTGTGTCAGTGTTACAGTGAGGGGTGCGGTGTGTGTCAGTGTTACACTGAGGGGTGCTGTGTGTGTGTTAGTGTTACACTGAGGGGTGCTCTGTGTGTGTCAGTTTTACACTGAGGGGTGCTGTGTGTGTCAGTGTTACAGTGAGGGGTGCTCTCTGTGTGTCAGTGTTACACTGAGGGGTGCTCTGTGTGTTTCAGTGTTACACTGATGGGTGCTGTGTGTGTGTTAGTGTTACACTGAGGGGTGCTCTGTGTGTGTCAGTGTTACACTGAGGGGTGCTGTGTGTGTCAGTGTTACACTGAGGGGTGCTCTGTGTGTGTCAGTGTTACACTGAGGGGTGCTGTGTGTGTCAGTGTTACAGTGAGGGGTGCTCTGTGTGTGTCAGTGTTACAGTGAGGGGTGCTCTGTATGTTTCAGTGTTACACTGAGGGGTGCTGTGTGTGTCAGTGTTACACTGAGGGGTGCTCTGTGTGTGTCAGTATCACACTGAGGGGTGCGGTGTGTGTCAGTGTTACACTGAGGGGTGCTGTGTGTGTGTCAGTGTTACACTGAGGGGTGCTGTGTGTGTCAGTGTTACACTGAGGGGTGCTCTGTGTGTGTCAGTGTTACAGTGAGGGGTGCTGTGTGTGTCAGTGTTACACTGAGGGGTGCTGTGTGTGTGTCAGTGTTACACTGAGGGGTGCTGTGTGTGTCAGGTTTACACTGAGGGGTGCTGTGTGTGTCAGTGTTACACTGAGGGGTGCTGTGTGTGTGTCAGTGTTACACTGAGGGGTGCTGTGTGTGTCAGTGTTACACTGAGGGGTGCTGTGTGTGTGTCAGTGTTACACTGAGGGGTGCTGTGCGTGTCAGTGTTACACTGAGGGGTGCTGTATGTGTCAGTGTTACAGTGAGGGGTGCGGTGTGTGTCAGTGTTACACTGAGGGGTGCTGTGTGTGTCAGTGTTACAGTGAGGGGTGCTGTGTGTGTCAGTGTTACAGTGAGGGGTGCTCTGTGTGTGTGTCAGTGTTACAGTGAGGGGTGCTCTGTGTGTGTCAGTGTTACACTGAGGGGTGCTGTGTGTGTGTCAGTATCACACTGAGGGGTGCTCTGTGTGTCAGTGTTACAGTGAGGGGTGCAGTGTGTGTCAGTATCACACTGAGGGGTGCTCTGTGTGTGTCTGTGTTACAGTGAGGGGTGCTGTGTGTTTGTCAGTGTTACACTGAGGGGTGCTGTGTGTGTCAGTGTTACACTGAGGGGTGCTCTCTGTGTGTCAGTGTTACACTGAGGGGTGCTGTGTGTGTCAGTGTTACACTGAGGGGTGCTCTGTGTGTGTCAGTGTTACACTGAGGGGTGCTGTGTGTGTCAGTGTTACAGTGAGGGGTGCTGTATGTGTCAGTGTTACAGTGAGGGGTGCGGTGTGTGTCAGTGTTACACTGAGGGGTGCTGTGTGTGTCAGTGTTACAGTGAGGGGTGCTCTGTGTGTGTGTCAGTGTTACAGTGAGGGGTGCTCTGTGTGTGTCAGTGTTACACTGAGGGGTGCTGTGTGTGTGTCAGTATCACACTGAGGGGTGCTCTGTGTGTGTCAGTGTTACACTGAGGGGTGCTGTGTGTGTCAGTGTTACAGTGAGGGGTGCTCTGTGTGTGTCAGTGTTACAGTGAGGGGTGCTCTGTGTGTTTCAGTGTTACACTGAGGGGTGCTGTGTGTGTCAGTGTTACACTGAGGGGTGCTCTGTGTGTGTCAGTATCACACTGAGGGGTGCGGTGTGTGTCAGTGTTACACTGAGGGGTGCTGTGTGTGTGTCAGTGTTACACTGAGGGGTGCTGTGTGTGTCAGTGTTACACTGAGGGGTGCTCTGTGTGTGTCAGTGTTACAGTGAGGGGTGCTGTGTGTGTCAGTGTTACACTGAGGGGTGCTCTGTGTGTGTCAGTGTTACACTGAGGGGTGCTGTGTGTGTGTCAGTGTTACACTGAGGGGTGCTGTGTGTGTCAGTGTTACACTGAGGGGTGCTCTGTGTGTGTCAGTGTTACACTGAGGGGTGCTGTGTGTGTCAGTGTTACACTGAGGGGTGCTGTGTGTGTGTCAGTGTTACACTGAGGGGTGCTGTGTGTGTCAGTGTTACACTGAGGGGTGCTCTGTGTGTGTCAGTGTTACACTGAGGGGTGCTGTGTGTGTCAGTGTTACACTGAGGGGTGCTGTGTGTGTGTCAGTGTTACACTGAGGGGTGCTGTGTGTGTCAGTGTTACAGTGAGGGGTGCGGTGTGTGTCAGTGTTACACTGAGGGGTGCTGTGTGTGTCAGTGTTACAGTGAGGGGTGCTCTGTGTGTGTGTCAGTGTTACAGTGAGGGGTGCTCTGTGTGTGTCAGTGTTACACTGAGGGGTGCTGTGTGTGTGTCAGTATCACACTGAGGGGTGCTCTGTGTGTCAGTGTTACAGTGAGGGGTGCAGTGTGTGTCAGTATCACACTGAGGGGTGCTCTGTGTGTGTCAGTGTTACAGTGAGGGGTGCTGTGTGTGTGTCAGTGTTACACTGAGGGGTGCTGTGTGTGTCAGTGTTACACTGAGGGGTGCTCTCTGTGTGTCAGTGTTACACTGAGGGGTGCTGTGTGTGTCAGTGTTACACTGAGGGGTGCTCTCTGTGTGTTAGTGTTACACTGAGGGGTGCTCTGTGTGTGTCAGTGTTACACTGAGGGTTGCTGTGTGTGTCAGTGTTACAGTGAGGGGTGCTGTATGTGTCAGTGTTACACTGAGGGGTGCTCTGTGTGTGTCAGTGTTACACTGAGGGGTGCTGTGTGTGTCAGTGTTACACTGAGGGGTGCTCTGTGTGTGTCAGTGTTACACTGAGGGGTGCTGTGTGTGTCAGTGTTACAGTGAGGGGTGCTCTGTGTGTGTGTCAGTGTTACAGTGAGGGGTGCTCTGTGTGTGTCAGTGTTACACTGAGGGGTGCTCTGTGTGTGTCAGTGTTACAGTGAGGGGTGCTGTGTGTGTCAGTGTTACAGTGAGGGGTGCTCTGTGTGTGTGTCAGTGTTACAGTGAGGGGTGCTCTGTGTGTGTCAGTGTTACACTGAGGGGTGCTGTGTGTGTCAGTGTTACAGTGAGGGGTGCTGTGTGTGTCAGTGTTACAGTGAGGGGTGCTCTGTGTGTGTGTCAGTGTTACACTGAGGGGTGCTGTGTGTGTCAGTGTTACAGTGAGGGGTGCTGTGAGTGTGTCAGTGTTACACTGAGGGGTGCTCTGTGTGTGTCAGTGTTACACTGAGGGGTGCTCTGTGTGTGTGTCAGTGTTACACTGAGGGGTGCTGTGTGTGTCAGTGTTACACTGAGGGGTGCTCTGTGTGTGTCAGTGTTACACTGAGGGGTGCTGTGTGTGTCAGTGTTACAGTGAGGGGTGCTGTGTGTGTCAGTGTTACACTGAGGGGTGCTCTGTGTGTGTAAGTGTTACACTGAGGGGTGCTGTGTGTGTCAGTGTTACAGTGAGGGGTGCTCTGTGTGTCAGTGTTACACTGAGGGGTGCTGTGTGTGTCAGTGTTACAGTGAGGGGTGCTGTGTGTGTCAGTGTTACACTGAGGGGTGCTGTGTGTGTGTCAGTGTTACACTGAGGGGTGCTGTGTGTGTCAGTGTTACACTGAGGGGTGCTCTGTGTGTGTCAGTATCACACTGAGGGGTGCTCTGTGTGTGTCAGTGTTACAGTGAGGGGTGCGGTGTGTGTGAGTGTTACACTGAGGGGTGCGGTGTGTGTCAGTATCACACAGAGGGGTGCGGTGTGTGTCAGTATCACACTGAGGGGTGCTCTGTGTGTGTCAGTGTTACACTGAGGGGTGCTGTGTGTGTCAGTGTTACACTGAGGGGCGCTGTGTGTGTCAGTGTTACAGTGAGGGGTGCTGTGTGTGTCAGTGTTACACTGAGGGGTGCTCTGTGTGTGTAAGTGTTACACTGAGGGGTGCTGTGTGTGTCAATGTTACAGTGAGGGGTGCTGTGTGTGTCAGTGTTACACTGAGGGGTGCTGTGTGTGTCAGTGTTACAGTGAGGGGTGCTGTGTGTGTCAGTGTTACACTGAGGGGTGCGCTGTGTGTGTCAGTGTTACACTGAGGGGTGCTGTGTGTGTGTCAGTGTTACACTGAGGGGTGCTCTGTGTGTGTCAGTATCACACTGAGGGGTGCTGTGTGTGTGTCAGTGTTACACTGAGGGGTGCTCTCTGTGTGTCAGTATCACACTGAGGGGTGCTCTGTGTGTGTCAGTGTTACAGTGAGGGGTGCGGTGTGTGTCAGTGTTACACTGAGGGGTGCGGTGTGTGTCAGTGTCACACTGAGGGGTGCTGTGTGTGTGTCAGTGTTACACTGAGGGGTGCGGTGTGTGTCAGTATCACACTGAGGGGTGCTGTGTGTGTCAGTGTTACACTGAGGGGTGCTGTGTGTGTGTCAGTGTTACACTGAGGGGTGCTCTGTGTGTGTTAGTGTTACACTGAGTGGTGCTGTGTGTGTCAGTGTTACAGTGAGGGGTGCGGTGTGTGTCAGTATCACACTGAGGGGTGCTGTGTGTGTCAGTGTTACACTGAGGGGTGCTCTGTGTGTGTCAGTGTTACACTGAGGGGTGCTGTGTGTGTCAGTGTTACAGTGAGGGGTGCGGTGTGTGTCAGGGTTACAGTGAGGGGTGCTGTGTGTGTCAGTGTTACACTGAGGGGTGCTCTGTGTGTGTCAGTGTTACAGTGAGGGGTGCGGTGTGTGTCAGTATCACACTGAGGGGTGCTGTGTGTGTCAGTGTTACACTGAGGGGTGCTGTGTGTGTGTCAGTGTTACAGTGAGGGGTGCGGTGTGTGTCAGGGTTACAGTGAGGGGTGCTGTGTGTGTCAGTGTTACACTGAGGGGTGCGGTGTGTGTCAGTGTTACAGTGAGGGGTGCGGTGTGTGTCAGTATCACACTGAGGGGTGCTGTGTGTGTCAGTGTTACACTGAGGGGTGCTGTGTGTGTGTCAGTGTTACAGTGAGGGGTGCTGTGTGTGTGTCAGTGTTACAGTGAGGGGTGCGGTGTGTGTCAGTGTTACACTGAGGGGTGCGGTGTGTGTCAGTATCACACTGAGGGGTGCTGTGTGTGTGTCAGTGTTACACTGAGGGGTGCGGTGTGTGTCAGTATCACACTGAGGGGTGCTGTGTGTGTCAGTGTTACACTGAGGGGTGCTGTGTGTGTGTCAGTGTTACACTGAGGGGTGCTCTGTGTGTGTTAGTGTTACACTGAGTGGTGCTGTGTGTGTCAGTGTTACAGTGAGGGGTGCGGTGTGTGTCAGTATCACACTGAGGGGTGCTGTGTGTGTCAGTGTTACACTGAGGGGTGCTGTGTGTGTCAGTGTTACACTGAGGGGTGCTGTGTGTGTCAGTGTTACAGTGAGGGGTGCGGTGTGTGTCAGGGTTACAGTGAGGGGTGCTGTGTGTGTCAGTGTTACACTGAGGGGTGCTCTGTGTGTGTCAGTGTTACAGTGAGGGGTGCGGTGTGTGTCAGTATCACACTGAGGGGTGCTGTGTGTGTCAGTGTTACACTGAGGGGTGCTGTGTGTGTGTCAGTGTTACAGTGAGGGGTGCGGTGTGTGTCAGGGTTACAGTGAGGGGTGCGGTGTGTGTGTCAGTGTTACACTGAGGGGTGCTGTGTGTGTGTCAGTGTTACAGTGAGGGGTGCGGTGTGTGTCAGTGTTACACTGAGGGGTGCTCTGTGTGTGTCAGTGTTACACTGAGGGGTGCGGTGTGTGTCAGGGTTACAGTGAGGGGTGCGGTGTGTGTCAGTATTACACTGAGGGGTGCTGTGTGTGTCAGTGTTACACTGAGGGGTGCTGTGTGTGTGTCAGTGTTACAGTGAGGGGTGCTCTGTGTGTGTCAGTGTTACACTGAGGGGTGCGGTGTGTGTCAGTGTTACAGTGAGGGGTGCGGTGTGTGTCAGTATCACACTGAGGGGTGCGGTGTGTGTCAGTATTACACTGAGGGGTGCTGTGTGTGTCAGTGTTACACTGAGGGGTGCTCTGTGTGTGTCAGTATCACACTGAGGGGTGCTCTGTGTGTGTCAGTGTTACAGTGAGGGGTGCGGTGTGTGTCAGTGTTACACTGAGGGGTGCGGTGTGTGTCAGTATCACACTGAGGGGTGCGGTGTGTGTCAGTATCACACTGAGGGGTGCTCTGTGTGTGTCAGTGTTACACTGAGGGGCGCTGTGTGTGTCAGTGTTACAGTGAGGGGTGCTGTGTGTGTCAGTGTTACACTGAGGGGTGCTCTGTGTGTGTCAGTGTTACACTGAGGGGTGCTGTGTGTGTCAGTGTTACACTGAGGGGTGCTGTGTGTGTCAGTGTTACAGTGAGGGGTGCTGTGTGTGTCAGTGTTACACTGAGGGGTGCGCTGTGTGTGTCAGTGTTACACTGAGGGGTGCTGTGTGTGTGTCAGTGTTACACTGAGGGGTGCTCTGTGTGTGTCAGTATCACACTGAGGGGTGCTGTGTGTGTGTCAGTGTTACACTGAGGGGTGCTCTCTGTGTGTCAGTATCACACTGAGGGGTGCTCTGTGTGTGTCAGTGTTACAGTGAGGGGTGCGGTGTGTGTCAGTGTTACACTGAGGGGTGCGGTGTGTGTCAGTATCACACTGAGGGGTGCTGTGTGTGTGTCAGTGTTACACTGAGGGGTGCGGTGTGTGTCAGTATCACACTGAGGGGTGCTGTGTGTGTCAGTGTTACACTGAGGGGTGCTGTGTGTGTGTCAGTGTTACACTGAGGGGTGCTCTGTGTGTGTCAGTGTTACACTGAGTGGTGCTGTGTGTGTCAGTGTTACAGTGAGGGGTGCGGTGTGTGTCAGTATCACACTGAGGGGTGCTGTGTGTGTCAGTGTTACACTGAGGGGTGCTCTGTGTGTGTCAGTGTTACACTGAGGGGTGCTGTGTGTGTCAGTGTTACAGTGAGGGGTGCGGTGTGTGTCAGGGTTACAGTGAGGGGTGCTGTGTGTGTCAGTGTTACACTGAGGGGTGCTCTGTGTGTGTCAGTGTTACAGTGAGGGATGCGGTGTGTGTCAGTATCACACTGAGGGGTGCTGTGTGTGTCAGTGTTACACTGAGGGGTGCTGTGTGTGTGTCAGTGTTACAGTGAGGGGTGCGGTGTGTGTCAGGGTTACAGTGAGGGGTGCTGTGTGTGTCAGTGTTACACTGAGGGGTGCGGTGTGTGTCAGGGTTACAGTGAGGGGTGCGGTGTGTGTCAGTATCACACTGAGGGGTGCTGTGTGTGTCAGTGTTACACTGAGGGGTGCTGTGTGTGTGTCAGTGTTACAGTGAGGGGTGCTGTGTGTGTGTCAGTGTTACACTGAGGGGTGCGGTGTGTGTCAGTGTTACAGTGAGGGGTGCGGTGTGTGTCAGTGTTACACTGAGGGGTGTGGTGTGTGTCAGTATCACACTGAGGGGTGCTGTGTGTGTGTCAGTGTTACACTGAGGGGTGCGGTGTGTGTCAGTATCACACTGAGGGGTGCTGTGTGTGTCAGTGTTACACTGAGGGGTGCTGTGTGTGTGTCAGTGTTACACTGAGGGGTGCTCTGTGTGTGTTAGTGTTACACTGAGTGGTGCTGTGTGTGTCAGTGTTACAGTGAGGGGTGCGGTGTGTGTCAGTATCACACTGAGGGGTGCTGTGTGTGTCAGTGTTACACTGAGGGGTGCTCTGTGTGTGTCAGTGTTACACTGAGGGGTGCTGTGTGTGTCAGTGTTACACTGAGGGGTGCTGTGTGTGTCAGTGTTACAGTGAGGGGTGCGGTGTGTGTCAGGGTTACAGTGAGGGGTGCTTTGTGTGTCAGTGTTACACTGAGGGGTGCTCTGTGTGTGTCAGTGTTACAGTGAGGGGTGCGGTGTGTGTCAGTATCACACTGAGGGGTGCTGTGTGTGTCAGTGTTACACTGAGGGGTGCTGTGTGTGTGTCAGTGTTACAGTGAGGGGTGCGGTGTGTGTCAGGGTTACAGTGAGAGGTGCTGTGTGTGTCAGTGTTACTCTGAGGGGTGCTGTGTGTGTGTCAGTGTTACAGTGAGGGGTGCGGTGTGTGTCAGTGTTACAGTGAGGGGTGCTCTGTGTGTGTCAGTGTTACACTGAGGGGTGCGGTGTGTGTCAGGGTTACAGTGAGGGGTGCGGTGTGTGTCAGTATTACACTGAGGGGTGCTGTGTGTGTCAGTGTTACACTGAGGGGTGCTGTGTGTGTGTCAGTGTTACAGTGAGGGGTGCTCTGTGTGTGTCAGTGTTACACTGAGGGGTGCTCTGTGTGTGTCAGTGTTACACTGAGGGGTGCGGTGTGTGTCAGGGTTACAGTGAGGGGTGCGGTGTGTGTCAGTATTACACTGAGGGGTGCTGTGTGTGTCAGTGTTACACTGAGGGGTGCTGTGTGTGTGTGTCAGTGTTACAGTGAGGGGTGCTCTGTGTGTGTCAGTGTTACAGTGAGGGGTGCTCTGTGTGTGTCAGTGTTACACTGAGGGGTGCTGTGTGTGTCAGTGTTACACTGAGGGGTGCTGTGTGTGTGTCAGTGTTACAGTGAGGGGTGCTCTGTGTGTGTCAGTGTTACAGTGAGGGGTGCTCTGTGTGTGTCAGTGTTACACTGAGGGGTGCGGTGTGTGTCAGTGTTACACTGAGGGGTGCGGTGTGTGTCAGGGTTACAGTGAGGGGTGCGGTGTGTGTCAGTATTACACTGAGGGGTGCTGTGTGTGTCAGTGTTACACTGAGGGGTGCTGTGTGTGTGTCAGTGTTACAGTGAGGGGTGCTCTGTGTGTGTCAGTGTTACACTGAGGGGTGCGGTGTGTGTCAGTGTTACACTGAGGAGTGCGGTGTGTGTCAGTATCACACTGAGGGGTGCTGTGTGTGTCAGTGTTACACTGAGGGGTGCTGTGTGTGTGTCAGTGTTACAGTGAGGGGTGCTCTGTGTGTGTCAGTGTTACACTGAGGGGTGCTGTGTGTGTCAGTGTTACACTGAGGGGTGCTGTGTGTGTGTCAGTGTTACACTGAGGGGTGCTGTGTGTGTCAGTGTTACAGTGAGGGGTGCTGTGTGTGTCAGTGTTACACTGAGGGGTGCTCTGTGTGTGTCAGTGTTACACTGAGGGGTGCTGTGTGTGTGTTAGTGTTACAGTGAGGGGTGCTGTGTGTGTCAGTGTTACACTGAGGGGTGCTGTTTGTGTGTCAGTGTTACACTGAGGGGTGCTCTGTGTGTGTCAGTGTTACACTGAGGGGTGCGGTGTGTGTCAGTGTTACACTGAGGGGTGCGGTGTGTGTCAGTATCACACTGAGGGGTGCTGTGTGTGTCAGTGTTACAGTGAGGGGTGCGGTGTGTGTCAGTGTTACACTGAGGGGTGCTGTGTGTGTGTCAGTGTTACAGTGAGGGGTGCTCTGTGTGTGTCAGTGTTACACTGAGGGGTGCGGTGTGTGTCAGTGTTACACTGAGGTGTGCGGTGTGTGTGTCGGTGTTATAGTGAGGGGTGCTCTGTGTGTGTCAGTGTTACACTGAGGGGTGCTGTGTGTGTGTCAGTGTTACACTGAGGGGTGCTGTGTGTGTCAGTGTTACAGTGAGGGGTGCTGTATGTGTCAGTGTTACAGTGAGGGGTGCGGTGTGTGTCAGTGTTACACTGAGGGGTGCTGTGTGTGTCAGTGTTACAGTGAGGGGTGCTCTGTGTGTGTGTCAGTGTTACAGTGAGGGGTGCTCTGTGTGTGTCAGTGTTACACTGAGGGGTGCTGTGTGTGTGTCAGTGTTACAGTGAGGGGTGCTCTGTGTGTGTGTCAGTGTTACAGTGAGGGGTGCTGTGTGTGTCAGTGTTACACAGAGGGGTGCTGTGTGTGTGTCAGTGTTACACTGAGGGGTGCGGTGTGTGTCAGTGTTACACTGAGGGGTGCTGTGTGTGTGTTAGTGTTACACTGAGGGGTGCTGTGTGTGTGTCAGTGTTACACTGAGGGGTGCTCTGTGTGTGTCAGTGTTACACTGAGGGGTGCTGTGTGTGTGTCAGTGTTACAGTGAGGGGTGCTCTGTGTGTGTCAGTGTTACAGTGAGGGGTGCAGTGTGTGTCAGTGTTACAGTGAGGGGTGCTCTGTGTGTGTCAGTGTTACAGTGAGGGGTGCTCGGTGTGTGTCAGTGTTACACTGAGGGGTGCGGTGTGTGTCAGTGTTACAGTGAGGGGTGCTGTGTGTGTGTCAGTGTTACACTGAGGGGCGCTGTGTGTGTGTCAGTGTTACAGTGAGGGGTGCTCTGTGTGTGTCAGTGTTACACTGAGGGGTGCGGTGTGTGTCAGTGTTACACTGAGGGGTGCGGTGTGTGTCAGTATCACACTGAGGGGTGCGGTGTGTGTCAGTGTTACACTGAGGGGTGCGGTGTGTGTCAGTGTTACAGTGAGGGGTGCGGTGTGTGTCAGTGTTACACTGAGGGGTGCTCTGTGTGTGTCAGTGTTACACTGAGGGGTGCTGTGTGTGTGTCAGTGTTACAGTGAGGGGTGCTCTGTGTGTGTCAGTGTTACAGTCAGGGGTGCAGTGTGTGTCAGTGTTACAGTGAGGGGTGCTCTGTGTGTGTCAGTGTTACACTGAGGGGTGCGGTGTGTGTCAGTGTTACACTGAGGGGTGCTGTGTGTGTGTCAGTGTTACACTGAGGGGTGCTGTGTGTGTCAGTGTTACAGTGAGGGGTGCTCTGTGTGTGTCAGTGTTACACTGAGGGGTGCGGTGTGTGTCAGTGTTACACTGAGGGGTGCGGTGTGTGTCAGTATCACACTGAGGGGTGCGGTGTGTGTCAGTGTTACACTGAGGGGTGCGGTGTGTGTCAGTGTTACAGTGAGGGGTGCGGTGTGTGTCAGTATCACACTGAGGGGTGCGGTGTGTGTCAGTGTCACACTGAGGGGTGCGGTGTGTGTCAGTGTTACAGTGAGGGGTGCGGTGTGTGTCAGTATCACACTGAGGGGTGCGGTGTGTGTCAGTGTTACACTGAGGGGTGCGGTGTGTGTCAGTGTTACAGTGAGGGGTGCGGTGTGTGTCAGTATCACACTGAGGGGTGCTGTGTGTGTCAGTGTTACACTGAGGGGTGCTCTGTGTGTGTCAGTGTTACACTGAGGGGTGCTGTGTGTGTCAGTGTTACAGTGAGGGGTGCTCTGTGTGTGTCAGTGTTACACTGAGGGGTGCGGTGTGTGTCAGTGTTACACTGAGGGGTGCGGTGTGTGTCAGTATCACACTGAGGGGTGCGGTGTGTGTCAGTGTTACACTGAGGGGTGCGGTGTGTGTCAATGTTACAGTGAGGGGTGCGGTGTGTGTCAGTGTTACACTGAGGGGTGCGGTGTGTGTCAGTGTCACACTGAGGGGTGCGGTGTGTGTCAGTGTTACACTGAGGGGTGCGGTGTGTGTCAGTGTTACAGTGAGGGGTGCGGTGTGTGTCAGTATCACACTGAGGGGTGCGGTGTGTGTCAGTGTTACACTGAGGGGTGCGGTGTGTGTCAGTGTTACAGTGAGGGGTGCGGTGTGTGTCAGTATCACACTGAGGGGTGCGGTGTGTGTGTCAGTGTTACACTGAGGGGTGCTGTGTGTGTCAGTGTTACACTGAGGGGTGCTGTGTGTGTCAGTGTTACACTGAGGGGTGCTCTGTGTGTGTCAGTGTTACACTGAGGGGTGCGGTGTGTGTCAGTGTTACACTGAGGGGTGCGGTGTGTGTCAGTATCACACTGAGGGGTGCGGTGTGTGTCAGTGTTACACTGAGGGGTGCGGTGTGTGTCAGTGTCACACTGAGGGGTGCGGTGTGTGTCAGTATCACACTGAGGGGTGCGGTGTGTGTCAGTGTTACACTGAGGGGTGCGGTGTGTGTCAGTGTTACAGTGAGGGGTGCGGTGTGTGTCAGTATCACACTGAGGGGTGCGGTGTGTGTCAGTGTTACACTGAGGGGTGCTCTGTGTGTGTCAGTGTTACACTGAGGGGTGCTGTGTGTGTCAGTGTTATAGTGAGGGGCGCTGTGTGTGTCAGTATCACACTGAGGGGTGCGGTGTGTGTCAGTGTTACACTGAGGGGTGCGGTGTGTGTCAGTGTTACAGTGAGGGGTGCGGTGTGTGTCAGTATCACACTGAGGGGTGCGGTGTGTGTCAGTGTTACACTGAGGGGTGCGGTGTGTGTCAGTGTTACAGTGAGGGGTGCGGTGTGTGTCAGTATCACACTGAGGGGTGCGGTGTGTGTCAGTGTTACAGTGAGGGGTGCTGTGTGTGTGTCAGTGTTACACTGAGGGGTGCGGTGTGTGTCAGTATCACACTGAGGGGTGCGGTGTGTGTCAGTATCACACTGAGGGGTGCGGTGTGTGTCAGTGTTACACTGAGGGGTGCGGTGTGTGTCAGTGTTACAGTGAGGGGTGCGGTGTGTGTCAGTATCACACTGAGGGGTGCTGTGTGTGTCAGTGTTACACTGAGGGGTGCGGTGTGTGTCAGTGTTACACTGAGGGGTGCGGTGTGTGTCAGTATCACACTGAGGGGTGCGGTGTGTGTCAGTATCACACTGAGGGGTGCGGTGTGTGTCAGTGTTACACTGAGGGGTGCGGTGTGTGTCAGTGTTACAGTGAGGGGTGCTGTGTGTGTCAGTGTTACACTGAGGGGTGCGGTGTGTGTCAGTGTTACACTGAGGGGTGCGGTGTGTGTCAGTATCACACTGAGGGGTGCGGTGTGTGTCAGTGTTACAGTGAGGGGTGCGGTGTGTGTCAGTGTTACACTGAGGGGTGCGGTGTGTGTCAGTGTTACAGTGAGGGGTGCGGTGTGTGTCAGTATCACACTGAGGGGTGCTGTGTGTGTCAGTGTTACACTGAGGGGTGCGGTGTGTGTCAGTGTTACAGTGAGGGGTGCGGTGTGTGTCAGTGTTACAGTGAGGGGTGCGGTGTGTGTCAGCATCACACTGAGGGGTGCGGTGTGTGTCAGTATCACACTGAGGGGTGCGGTGTGTGTCAGTGTTACACTGAGGGGTGCGGTGTGTGTCAGTGTTACAGTGAGGGGTGCGGTGTGTGTCAGTATCACACTGAGGGGTGCTGTGTGTGTCAGTGTTACACTGAGGGGTGCGGTGTGTGTCAGTGTTACACTGAGGGGTGCGGTGTGTGTCAGTGTTACAGTGAGGGGTGCGGTGTGTGTCAGTATCACACTGAGGGGTGCGGTGTGTGTCAGTGTTACAGTGAGGGGTGCGGTGTGTGTCAGTATCACACTGAGGGGTGCGGTGTGTGTCAGTGTTACAGTGAGGGGTGCGGTGTGTGTCAGTGTTACACTGAGGGGTGCGGTGTGTGTCAGTATCACACTGAGGGGTGCTGTGTGTGTCAGTGTTACACTGAGGGGTGCGGTGTGTGTCAGTGTTACAGTGAGGGGTGCTCTGTGTGTGTCAGTGTTACAGTGAGGGGTGCGGTGTGTGTCAGTGTTACACTGAGGGGTGCGGTGTGTGTCAGTATCACACTGAGGGGTGCTGTGTGTGTCAGTGTTACACTGAGGGGTGCGGTGTGTGTCAGTGTTACAGTGAGGGGTGCGGTGTGTGTCAGTATCACACTGAGGGGTGCGGTGTGTGTCAGTATCACACTGAGGGGTGCGGTGTGTGTCAGTGTTACACTGAGGGGTGCGGTGTGTGTCAGTGTTACAGTGAGGGGTGCGGTGTGTGTCAGTATCACTCTGAGGGGTGCGGTGTGTGTCAGTGTTACACAGAGGGGTGCGGTGTGTGTCAGTGTTACAGTGAGGGGTGCGGTGTGTGTCAGTATCACACTGAGGGGTGCGGTGTGTGTCAGTGTTACAGTGAGGGGTGCGGTGTGTGTCAGTGTTACACTGAGGGGTGCGGTGTGTGTCAGTGTTACAGTGAGGGGTGCTGTGTGTGTCAGTGTTACACTGAGGGGTGCGGTGTGTGTCAGTGTTACAGTGAGGGGTGCGGTGTGTGTCAGTGTTACACTGAGGGGTGCGGTGTGTGTCAGTGTTACACTGAGGGGTGCGGTGTGTGTCAGTGTTACAGTGAGGGGTGCGGTGTGTGTCAGTATCACACTGAGGGGTGCGGTGTGTGTCAGTATCACACTGAGGGGTGCGGTGTGTGTGTCAGTGTTACAGTGAGGGGTGCTGTGTGTGTCAGTATCACACTGAGGGGTGCTGTGTGTGTGTCAGTGTTACACTGAGGGGTGCGGTGTGTGTCAGTGTTACAGTGAGGGGTGCGGTGTGTGTCAGTATCACACTGAGGGGTGCGGTGTGTGTCAGTGTTACACTGAGGGGTGCGGTGTGTGTCAGTATCACACTGAGGGGTGCTGTGTGTGTCAGTGTTACACTGAGGGGTGCGGTGTGTGTCAGTGTTACAGTGAGGGGTGCGGTGTGTGTCAGTATCACACTGAGGGGTGCGGTGTGTGTCAGTGTTACAGTGAGGGGTGCGGTGTGTGTCAGTGTTACAGTGAGGGGTGCGGTGTGTGTCAGTATCACACTGAGGGGTGCTGTGTGTGTCAGTGTTACACTGAGGGGTGCGGTGTGTGTCAGTGTTACAGTGAGGGGTGCGGTGTGTGTCAGTATCACACTGAGGGGTGCGGTGTGTGTCAGTGTTACACTGAGGGGTGCGGTGTGTGTCAGTGTTACAGTGAGGGGTGCGGTGTGTGTCAGTATCACACTGAGGGGTGCGGTGTGTGTCAGTGTTACAGTGAGGGGTGCGGTGTGTGTCAGTGTTACACTGAGGGGTGCTCTGTGTGTCAGTGTTACAGTGAGGGGTGCGGTGTGTGTCAGTGTTACACTGAGGGGTGCGGTGTGTGTCAGTATCACACTGAGGGGTGCGGTGTGTGTCAGTGTTACAGTGAGGGGTGCGGTGTGTGTCAGTATCACACTGAGGGGTGCGGTGTGTGTCAGTGTTACAGTGAGGGGTGCGGTGTGTGTCAGTGTTACACTGAGGGGTGCGGTGTGTGTCAGTATCACACTGAGGGGTGCGGTGTGTGTGTCAGTGTTACACTGAGGGGTGCGGTGTGTGTCAGTGTTACAGTGAGGGGTGCGGTGTGTGTCAGTGTTACACTGAGGGGTGCGGTGTGTGTCAGTGTTACAGTGAGGGGTGCGGTGTGTGTCAGTGTTACAGTGAGGGGTGCGGTGTGTGTCAGTGTTACACTGAGGGGTGCTGTGTGTGTCAGTGTTACACTGAGGGGTGCGGTGTGTGTCAGTGTTACACTGAGGGGTGCGGTGTGTGTCAGTATCACACTGAGGGGTGCGGTGTGTGTCAGTGTTACACTGAGGGGTGCGGTGTGTGTCAGTGTTACACTGAGGGGTGCGGTGTGTGTCAGTGTTACAGTGAGGGGTGCGGTGTGTGTCAGTATCACACTGAGGGGTGCTGTGTGTGTCAGTGTTACACTGAGGGGTGCGGTGTGTGTCAGTGTTACACTGAGGGGTGCTGTGTGTGTCAGTGTTACAGTGAGGGGTGCGGTGTGTGTCAGTATCACACTGAGGGGTGCGGTGTGTGTCAGTATCACACTGAGGGGTGCGGTGTGTGTCAGTGTTACAGTGAGGGGTGCGGTGTGTGTCAGTATCACACTGAGGGGTGCGGTGTGTGTCAGTGTTACAGTGAGGGGTGCGGTGTGTGTCAGTGTTACACTGAGGGGTGCGGTGTGTGTCAGTATCACACTGAGGGGTGCGGTGTGTGTCAGTGTCACACTGAGGGGTGCTGTGTGTGTGTCAGTGTTACACTGAGGGGTGCGGTGTGTGTCAGTGTTACACTGAGGGGTGCGGTGTGTGTCAGTGTTACAGTGAGGGGTGCTCTGTGTGTGTCAGTGTTACAGTGAGGGGTGCGGTGTGTGTCAGTGTTACACTGAGGGGTGCGGTGTGTGTCAGTATCACACTGAGGGGTGCGGTGTGTGTCAGTGTTACACTGAGGGGTGCGGTGTGTGTCAGTGTTACACTGAGGGGTGCGGTGTGTGTCAGTATCACACTGAGGGGTGCGGTGTGTGTCAGTGTTACACTGAGGGGTGCGGTGTGTGTCAGTG
The DNA here is from genome assembly GCF_963921235.1 of Mobula hypostoma. Taxonomy (NCBI): domain Eukaryota; kingdom Metazoa; phylum Chordata; class Chondrichthyes; order Myliobatiformes; family Myliobatidae; genus Mobula; species Mobula hypostoma. The sequence goes on along the minus strand of NW_026948165.1, from coordinate 14,609 downwards.
TTACAGTGAGGGGTGCGGTGTGTGTCAGTATCACACTGAGGGGTGCGGTGTGTGTCAGTGTTACAGTGAGGGGTGCGGTGTGTGTCAGTATCACACTGAGGGGTGCGGTGTGTGTCAGTGTTACAGTGAGGGGTGCTGTGTGTGTCAGTGTTACACTGAGGGGTGCTCTGTGTGTGTCAGTGTTACACTGAGGGGTGCGGTGTGTGTCAGTGTTACACTGAGGGGTGCGGTGTGTGTCAGTATCACACTGAGGGGTGCGGTGTGTGTGTCAGTGTTACAGTGAGGGGTGCTGTGTGTGTCAGTGTTACACTGAGGGGTGCTGTGTGTGTGTCAGTGTTACAGTGAGGGGTGCGGTGTGTGTCAGTGTTACACTGAGGGGTGCGGTGTGTGTCAGTGTTACACTGAGGGGTGCGGTGTGTGTCAGTGTTACAGTGAGGGGTGCGGTGTGTGTCAGTATCACACTGAGGGGTGCGGTGTGTGTCAGTGTTACACTGAGGGGTGCGGTGTGTGTCAGTGTTACAGTGAGGGGTGCGGTGTGTGTCAGTATCACACTGAGGGGTGCGGTGTGTGTCAGTGTTACAGTGAGGGGTGCGGTGTGTGTCAGTATCACACTGAGGGGTGCGGTGTGTGTCAGTGTTACACTGAGGGGTGCTCTGTGTGTGTCAGTGTTACACTGAGGGGTGCGGTGTGTGTCAGTGTTACAGTGAGGGGTGCGGTGTGTGTCAGTGTTACACTGAGGGGTGCGGTGTGTGTCAGTGTTACACTGAGGGGTGCGGTGTGTGTCAGTGTTACAGTGAGGGGTGCGGTGTGTGTCAGTATCACACTGAGGGGTGCGGTGTGTGTCAGTATCACACTGAGGGGTGCGGTGTGTGTCAGTGTTACAGTGAGGGGTGCTGTGTGTGTCAGTGTTACACTGAGGGGTGCGGTGTGTGTCAGTATCACACTGAGGGGTGCGGTGTGTGTGTCAGTGTTACAGTGAGGGGTGCTGTGTGTGTCAGTGTTACACTGAGGGGTGCTGTGTGTGTGTCAGTGTTACACTGAGGGGTGCTGTGTGTGTCAGTGTTACAGTGAGGGGTGCGGTGTGTGTCAGTATCACACTGAGGGGTGCGGTGTGTGTCAGTATTACACTGAGGGGTGCTGTGTGTGTCAGTGTTACACTGAGGGGTGCGGTGTGTGTCAGTATCACACTGAGGGGTGCGGTGTGTGTCAGTGTTACAGTGAGGGGTGCGGTGTGTGTCAGTTTTACACTGAGGGGTGCGGTGTGTGTCAGTGTTACACTGAGGGGTGCGGTGTGTGTCAGTATCACACTGAGGGGTGCGGTGTGTGTCAGTATCACACTGAGGGGTGCGGTGTGTGTCAGTGTTACAGTGAGGGGTGCGGTGTGTGTCAGTGTTACACTGAGGGGTGCTCTGTGTGTCAGTGTTACAGTGAGGGGTGCGGTGTGTGTCAGTGTTACACTGAGGGGTGCGGTGTGTGTCAGTATCACACTGAGGGGTGCGGTGTGTGTCAGTATTACACTGAGTGGTGCTGTGTGTGTCAGTGTTACAGTGAGGGGTGCGGTGTGTGTCAGTATCACACTGAGGGGTGCGGTGTGTGTCAGTGTTACACTGAGGGGTGCTCTGTGTGTGTCAGTATCACACTGAGGGGTGCGGTGTGTGTCAGTGTTACAGTGAGGGGTGCTGTGTGTGTCAGTGTTACACTGAGGGGTGCTCTGTGTGTGTCAGTGTTACACTGAGGGGTGCGGTGTGTGTCAGTATCACACTGAGGGGTGCGGTGTGTGTCAGTGTTACACTGAGGGGTGCGGTGTGTGTCAGTGTTACAGTGAGGGGTGCGGTGTGTGTCAGTATCACACTGAGGGGTGCGGTGTGTGTCAGTGTTACAGTGAGGGGTGCGGTGTGTGTCAGTGTTACACTGAGGGGTGCTGTGTGTGTCAGTGTTACAGTGAGGGGTGCGGTGTGTGTCAGTGTTACACTGAGGGGTGCGGTGTGTGTCAGTGTTACAGTGAGGGGTGCTCTGTGTGTGTCAGTGTTACACTGAGGGGTGCTGTGTGTGTCAGTGTTACAGTGAGGGGTGCGGTGTGTGTCAGTATCACACTGAGGGGTGCGGTGTGTGTCAGTGTTACACTGAGGGGTGCGGTGTGTGTCAGTGTTACAGTGAGGGGTGCTGTGTGTGTCAGTGTTACACTGAGGGGTGCGGTGTGTGTCAGTGTTACACTGAGGGGTGCGGTGTGTGTCAGTATCACACTGAGGGGTGCTCTGTGTGTGTCAGTATCACACTGAGGGGTGCGGTGTGTGTGTCAGTGTTACAGTGAGGGGTGCTGTGTGTGTCAGTATCACACTGAGGGGTGCGGTGTGTGTCAGTATCACACTGAGGGGTGCTGTGTGTGTCAGTATCACACTGAGGGGTGCTCTGTGTGTGTCAGTATCACACTGAGGGGTGCGGTGTGTGTGTCAGTGTTACACTGAGGGGTGCTGTGTGTGTCAGTGTTACAGTGAGGGGTGCTGTGTGTGTCAGTATCACACTGAGGGGTGCGGTGTGTGTCAGTGTTACACTGAGGGGTGCGGTGTGTGTCAGTGTTACACTGAGGGGTGCTGTGTGTGTCAGTGTTACAGTGAGGGGTGCGGTGTGTGTCAGTATCACACTGAGGGGTGCGGTGTGTGTCAGTGTTACAGTGAGGGGTGCTGTGTGTGTGTCAGTGTTACACTGAGGGGTGCTGTGTGTGTCAGTGTTACACTGAGGGGTGCTGTGTGTGTCAGTGTTACACTGAGGGGTGCGGTGTGTGTCAGTGTTACACTGAGGGGTGCGGTGTGTGTCAGTATCACACTGAGGGGTGCTGTGTGTGTCAGTGTTACAGTGAGGGGTGCGGTGTGTGTCAGTATCACACTGAGGGGTGCAGTGTGTGTGTCAGTGTTACACTGAGGGGTGCTGTGTGTGTCAGTGTTACAGTGAGGGGTGCTGTGTGTGTCAGTATCACACTGAGGGGTGCGGTGTGTGTCAGTGTTACACTGAGGGGTGCGGTGTGTGTCAGTGTTACACTGAGGGGTGCTGTGTGTGTCAGTGTTACAGTGAGGGGTGCGGTGTGTGTCAGTATCACACTGAGGGGTGCGGTGTGTGTCAGTGTTACAGTGAGGGGTGCTGTGTGTGTGTCAGTGTTACACTGAGGGGTGCTGTGTGTGTCAGTGTTACACTGAGGGGTGCTGTGTGTGTCAGTATCACACTGAGGGGTGCGGTGTGTGTCAGTGTTACACTGAGGGGTGCGGTGTGTGTCAGTATCACACTGAGGGGTGCTGTGTGTGTCAGTGTTACAGTGAGGGGTGCGGTGTGTGTCAGTATCACACTGAGGGGTGCGGTGTGTGTCAGTGTTACACTGAGGGGTGCGGTGTGTGTGTCAGTGTTACACTGAGGGGTGCTGTGTGTGTCAGTGTTACACTGAGGGGTGCTGTGTGTGTCAGTGTTACACTGAGGGGTGCGGTGTGTGTCAGTGTTACACTGAGGGGTGCGGTGTGTGTCAGTGTTACACTGAGGGGTGCTGTGTGTGTCAGTGTTACAGTGAGGGGTGCGGTGTGTGTCAGTGTTACACTGAGGGGTGCTGTGTGTGTCAGTGTTACACTGAGGGGTGCTGTGTGTGTCAGTGTTACACTGAGGGGTGCGGTGTGTGTCAGTATCACACTGAGGGGTGCGGTGTGTGTCAGTGTTACACTGAGGGGTGCGGTGTGTGTCAGTGTTACAGTGAGGGGTGCTGTGTGTGTCAGTGTTACACTGAGGGGTGCGGTGTGTGTCAGTATCACACTGAGGGGTGCGGTGTGTGTGTCAGTGTTACAGTGAGGGGTGCTGTGTGTGTCAGTATCACACTGAGGGGTGCTGTGTGTGTGTCAGTGTTACACTGAGGGGTGCGGTGTGTGTCAGTGTTACAGTGAGGGGTGCGGTGTGTGTCAGTGTTACACTGAGGGGTGCGGTGTGTGTCAGTGTTACACTGAGGGGTGCTGTGTGTGTCAGTGTTACACTGAGGGGTGCGGTGTGTGTCAGTGTTACACTGAGGGGTGCGGTGTGTGTCAGTGTTACAGTGAGGGGTGCGGTGTGTGTCAGTATCACACTGAGGGGTGCGGTGTGTGTCAGTGTTACACTGAGGGGTGCGGTGTGTGTCAGTATCACACTGAGGGGTGCGGTGTGTGTCAGTGTTACAGTGAGGGGTGCGGTGTGTGTCAGTGTTACACTGAGGGGTGCTCTGTGTGTCAGTGTTACAGTGAGGGGTGCGGTGTGTGTCAGTGTTACACTGAGGGGTGCGGTGTGTGTCAGTATTACACACTGAGGGGTGCGGTGTGTGTCAGTGTTACAGTGAGGGGTGCGGTGTGTGTCAGTATCACACTGAGGGGTGCGGTGTGTGTCAGTGTTACAGTGAGGGGTGCGGTGTGTGTCAGTGTTACACTGAGGGGTGCGGTGTGTGTCAGTATCACACTGAGGGGTGCTGTGTGTGTCAGTGTTACACTGAGGGGTGCGGTGTGTGTCAGTGTTACAGTGAGGGGTGCGGTGTGTGTCAGTATCACACTGAGGGGTGCGGTGTGTGTCAGTGTTACAGTGAGGGGTGCGGTGTGTGTCAGTGTTACAGTGAGGGGTGTGGTGTGTGTCAGTATCACACTGAGGGGTGCTGTGTGTGTCAGTGTTACACTGAGGGGTGCGGTGTGTGTCAGTGTTACACTGAGGGGTGCGGTGTGTGTCAGTATCACACTGAGGGGTGCGGTGTGTGTCAGTGTTACACTGAGGGGTGCTGTGTGTGTCAGTGTTACACTGAGGGGTGCGGTGTGTGTCAGTGTTACAGTGAGGGGTGCGGTGTGTGTCAGTGTTACACTGAGGGGTGCGGTGTGTGTCAGTGTTACAGTGAGGGGTGCGGTGTGTGTCAGTGTTACACTGAGGGGTGCGGTGTGTGTCAGTGTTACACTGAGGGGTGCTGTGTGTGTCAGTGTTACACTGAGGGGTGCGGTGTGTGTCAGTGTTACAGTGAGGGGTGCTGTGTGTGTGTCAGTGTTACACTGAGGGGTGCTGTGTGTGTCAGTGTTACACTGAGGGGTGCGGTGTGTGTGTCAGTGTTACACTGAGGGGTGCTGTGTGTGTCAGTGTTACACTGAGGGGTGCTGTGTGTGTCAGTATCACACTGAGGGGTGCGGTGTGTGTCAGTGTTACACTGAGGGGTGCGGTGTGTGTCAGTGTTACACTGAGGGGTGCTGTGTGTGTCAGTGTTACAGTGAGGGGTGCGGTGTGTGTCAGTATCACACTGAGGGGTGCGGTGTGTGTCAGTGTTACACTGAGGGGTGCTGTGTGTGTGTCAGTGTTACACTGAGGGGTGCGGTGTGTGTCAGTGTTACACTGAGGGGTGCGGTGTGTGTGTCAGTGTTACACTGAGGGGTGCTGTGTGTGTGTCAGTGTTACACTGAGGGGTGCTGTGTGTGTCAGTGTTACACTGAGGGGTGCGGTGTGTGTCAGTGTTACACTGAGGGGTGCGGTGTGTGTCAGTGTTACACTGAGGGGTGCTGTGTGTGTCAGTGTTACAGTGAGGGGTGCGGTGTGTGTCAGTATCACACTGAGGGGTGCTGTGTGTGTCAGTGTTACACTGAGGGGTGCTCTGTGTGTCAGTGTTACACTGAGGGGTGCGGTGTGTGTCAGTGTTACAGTGAGGGGTGCGGTGTGTGTCAGTATCACACTGAGGGGTGCGGTGTGTGTCAGTGTTACAGTGAGGGGTGCGGTGTGTGTCAGTGTTACACTGAGGGGTGCGGTGTGTGTCAGTGTTACAGTGAGGGGTGCGGTGTGTGTCAGTGTTACACTGAGGGGTGCTCTGTGTGTGTCAGTGTTACAGTGAGGGGTGCGGTGTGTGTCAGTGTTACACTGAGGGGTGCGGTGTGTGTCAGTATCACACTGAGGGGTGCGGTGTGTGTCAGTGTTACAGTGAGGGGTGCGGTGTGTGTCAGTGTTACACTGAGGGGTGCGGTGTGTGTCAGTGTTACAGTGAGGGGTGCGGTGTGTGTCAGTGTTACACTGAGGGGTGCGGTGTGTGTCAGTGTTACACTGAGGGGTGCTGTGTGTGTCAGTGTTACACTGAGGGGTGCGGTGTGTGTCAGTGTTACAGTGAGGGGTGCGGTGTGTGTCAGTATCACACTGAGGGGTGCGGTGTGTGTCAGTGTTACAGTGAGGGGTGCGGTGTGTGTCAGTATCACACTGAGGGGTGCGGTGTGTGTCAGTGTTACAGTGAGGGGTGCGGTGTGTGTCAGTGTTACACTGAGGGGTGCTGTGTGTGTCAGTGTTACAGTGAGGGGTGCTGTGTGTGTCAGTATCACACTGAGGGGTGCGGTGTGTGTCAGTGTTACACTGAGGGGTGCGGTGTGTGTCAGTGTTACACTGAGGGGTGCTGTGTGTGTCAGTGTTACAGTGAGGGGTGCGGTGTGTGTCAGTGTTACACTGAGGGGTGCGGTGTGTGTCAGTGTTACACTGAGGGGTGCTGTGTGTGTGTCAGTGTTACACTGAGGGGTGCTGTGTGTGTCAGTGTTACACTGAGGGGTGCGGTGTGTGTGTCAGTGTTACACTGAGGGGTGCTGTGTGTGTCAGTGTTACACTGAGGGGTGCGGTGTGTGTCAGTATCACACTGAGGGGTGCGGTGTGTGTCAGTGTTACACTGAGGGGTGCGGTGTGTGTCAGTATCACACTGAGGGGTGCTGTGTGTGTCAGTGTTACAGTGAGGGGTGCGGTGTGTGTCAGTGTTACACTGAGGGGTGCGGTGTGTGTCAGTGTTACACTGAGGGGTGCGGTGTGTGTGTCAGTGTTACACTGAGGGGTGCTGTGTGTGTCAGTGTTACACTGAGGGGTGCGGTGTGTGTGTCAGTGTTACACTGAGGGGTGCTGTGTGTGTCAGTGTTACACTGAGGGGTGCTCTGTGTGTGTCAGTATCACACTGAGGGGTGCGGTGTGTGTCAGTGTTACACTGAGGGGTGCGGTGTGTGTCAGTGTTACACTGAGGGGTGCTGTGTGTGTCAGTGTTACAGTGAGGGGTGCGGTGTGTGTCAGTATCACACTGAGGGGTGCTGTGTGTGTCAGTGTTACACTGAGGGGTGCTCTGTGTGTCAGTGTTACACTGAGGGGTGCGGTGTGTGTCAGTGTTACAGTGAGGGGTGCGGTGTGTGTCAGTATCACACTGAGGGGTGCGGTGTGTGTCAGTGTTACACTGAGGGGTGCGGTGTGTGTCAGTATCACACTGAGGGGTGCGGTGTGTGTCAGTATCACACTGAGGGGTGCGGTGTGTGTCAGTGTTACAGTGAGGGGTGCGGTGTGTGTCAGTGTTACACTGAGGGGTGCGGTGTGTGTCAGTGTTACAGTGAGGGGTGCGGTGTGTGTCAGTGTTACACTGAGGGGTGCGGTGTGTGTCAGTATCACACTGAGGGGTGCGGTGTGTGTCAGTGTTACAGTGAAGGGTGCTGTGTGTGTGTCAGTGTTACACTGAGGGGTGCGGTGTGTGTCAGTGTTACAGTGAGGGGTGCGGTGTGTGTCAGTGTTACACTGAGGGGTGCGGTGTGTGTCAGTATCACACTGAGGGGTGCTGTGTGTGTGTCAGTGTTACACTGAGGGGTGCGGTGTGTGTCAGTGTTACAGTGAGGGGTGCGGTGTGTGTCAGTATCACACTGAGGGGTGCGGTGTGTGTCAGTGTTACAGTGAGGGGTGCGGTGTGTGTCAGTATCACACTGAGGGGTGCGGTGTGTGTCAGTGTTACACTGAGGGGTGCGGTGTGTGTCAGTGTTACACTGAGGGGTGCTGTGTGTGTGTCAGTGTTACAGTGAGGGGTGCGGTGTGTGTCAGTGTTACACTGAGGGGTGCTGGGTGTGTGTCAGTGTCACACTGAGGGGTGCTGTGTGTGTGTCAGTGTTACACTGAGGGGTGCGGTGTGTGTCAGTGTTACAGTGAGGGGTGCGGTGTGTGTCAGTGTTACACTGAGGGGTGCGGTGTGTGTCAGTGTTACACTGAGGGGTGCGGTGTGTGTCAGTATCACACTGAGGGGTGCGGTGTGTGTCAGTGTTACAGTGAGGGGTGCGGTGTGTGTCAGTGTTACACTGAGGGGTGCTGTGTGTGTCAGTGTTACACTGAGGGGTGCGGTGTGTGTCAGTGTTACACTGAGGGGTGCTGGGTGTGTGTCAGTGTCACACTGAGGGGTGCGGTGTGTGTCAGTGTTACACTGAGGGGTGCGGTGTGTGTCAGTATCACACTGAGGGGTGCGGTGTGTGTCAGTGTTACACTGAGGGGTGCGGTGTGTGTCAGTGTTACAGTGAGGGGTGCGGTGTGTGTCAGTGTTACACTGAGGGGTGCTGTGTGTGTCAGTGTTACAGTGAGGGGTGCGGTGTGTGTCAGTGTTACACTGAGGGGTGCGGTGTGTGTCAGTGTTACACTGAGGGGTGCTCTGTGTGTGTCAGTGTTACACTGAGGGGTGCTGTGTGTGTGTCAGTGTTACACTGAGGGGTGCGGTGTGTGTCAGTGTTACAGTGAGGGGTGCGGTGTGTGTCAGTGTTACACTGAGGGGTGCGGTGTGTGTCAGTGTTACAGTGAGGGGTGCTGTGTGTGTCAGTGTTACACTGAGGGGTGCGGTGTGTGTCAGTGTTACACTGAGGGGTGCGGTGTGTGTCAGTGTTACACTGAGGGGTGCTGTGTGTGTCAGTATGACACTGAGGGGTGCGGTGTGTGTGTCAGTGTTACAGTGAGGGGTGTGGTGTGTGTGTCAGTATCACACTGAGGGGTGCGGTGTGTGTCAGTATCACACTGAGGGGTGCTGTGTGTGTCAGTATCACACTGAGGGGTGCTGTGTGTGTGTCAGTGTTACACTGAGGGGTGCGGTGTGTGTGTCAGTGTTACACTGAGGGGTGCTGTGTGTGTCAGTGTTACAGTGAGGGGTGCTGTGTGTGTCAGTGTTACACTGAGGGGTGCGGTGTGTGTCAGTGTTACACTGAGGGGTGCTGTGTGTGTCAGTGTTACAGTGAGGGGTGCGGTGTGTGTCAGTGTTACACTGAGGGGTGCTGTGTGTGTCAGTGTTACAGTGAGGGGTGCTGTGTGTGTCAGTATCACACTGAGGGGTGCGGTGTGTGTCAGTGTTACACTGAGGGGTGCTGTGTGTGTCAGTGTTACAGTGAGGGGTGCGGTGTGTGTCAGTGTTACACTGAGGGGTGCGGTGTGTGTCAGTGTTACAGTGAGGGGTGCTGTGTGTGTGTCAGTGTTACACTGAGGGGTGCTGTGTGTGTCAGTGTTACACTGAGGGGTGCGGTGTGTGTGTCAGTGTTACAGTGAGGGGTGCTGTGTGTGTCAGTGTTACACTGAGGGGTGCTGTGTGTGTCAGTATCACACTGAGGGGTGCGGTGTGTGTCAGTGTTACACTGAGGGGTGCGGTGTGTGTCAGTGTTACACTGAGGGGTGCGGTGTGTGTCAGTGTTACAGTGAGGGGTGCGGTGTGTGTGTCAGTGTTACACTGAGGGGTGCGGTGTGTGTCAGTGTTACAGTGAGGGGTGCTGTGTGTGTGTCAGTGTTACACTGAGGGGTGCGGTGTGTGTCAGTGTTACACTGAGGGGTGCGGTGTGTGTGTCAGTGTTACACTGAGGGGTGCTGTGTGTGTCAGTGTTACACTGAGGGGTGCTGTGTGTGTCAGTATCACACTGAGGGGTGCGGTGTGTGTCAGTGTTACACTGAGGGGTGCGGTGTGTGTCAGTGTTACACTGAGGGGTGCTGTGTGTGTCAGTGTTACAGTGAGGGGTGCGGTGTGTGTCAGTATCACACTGAGGGGTGCTGTGTGTGTCAGTGTTACACTGAGGGGTGCGGTGTGTGTCAGTGTTACACTGAGGGGTGCGGTGTGTGTCAGTGTTACAGTGAGGGGTGCGGTGTGTGTCAGTATCACACTGAGGGGTGCGGTGTGTGTCAGTGTTACACTGAGGGGTGCGGTGTGTGTGTGTCAGTGTTACACTGAGGGGTGCGGTGTGTGTGTCAGTGTTACAGTGAGGGGTGCGGTGTGTGTCAGTGTTACAGTGAGGGGTGCTGGGTGTGTGTCAGTGTCACACTGAGGGGTGCTGTGTGTGTGTCAGTGTTACAGTGAGGGGTGCGGTGTGTGTCAGTGTTACACTGAGGGGTGCGGTGTGTGTCAGTGTTACAGTGAGGGGTGCGGTGTGTGTCAGTGTTACAGTGAGGGGTGCTGTGTGTGTGTCAGTGTTACACTGAGGGGTGCGGTGTGTGTCAGTGTTACACTGAGGGGTGCGGTGTGTGTCAGTGTTACACTGAGGGGTGCTGGTGTGTGTCAGTGTTACACTGAGGGGTGCGGTGTGTGTCAGTGTTACAGTGAGGGGTGCTGGGTGTGTGTCAGTGTCACACTGAGGGGTGCGGTGTGTGTGTCAGTGTTACAGTGAGGGGTGCGGTGTGTGTCAGTGTTACACTGAGGGGTGCGGTGTGTGTCAGTGTTACAGTGAGGGGTGCGGTGTGTGTCAGTGTTACACTGAGGGGTGCGGTGTGTGTCAGTGTTACAGTGAGGGGTGCGGTGTGTGTCAGTGTTACACTGAGGGGTGCGGTGTGTGTCAGTGTTACACTGAGGGGTGCGGTGTGTGTGTCAGTGTTACACTGAGGGGTGCTGTGTGTGTCAGTGTTACACTGAGGGGTGCGGTGTGTGTCAGTGTTACACTGAGGGGTGCGGTGTGTGTCAGTGTTACACTGAGGGGTGCTCTGTGTGTGTCAGTGTTACACTGAGGGGTGCGGTGTGTGTCAGTGTTACACTGAGGGGTGCGGTGTGTGTGTCAGTGTTACAGTGAGGGGTGCGGTGTGTGTCAGTGTTACACTGAGGGGTGCGGTGTGTGTCAGTGTTACACTGAGGGGTGCGGTGTGTGTCAGTATCACACTGAGGGGTGCGGTGTGTGTCAGTGTTACAGTGAGGGGTGCGGTGTGTGTCAGTATCACACTGAGGGGTGCGGTGTGTGTCAGTATCACACTGAGGGGTGCGGTGTGTGTCAGTGTTACAGTGAGGGGTGCGGTGTGTGTCAGTGTTACACTGAGGGGTGCTGTGTGTGTGTCAGTGTTACACTGAGGGGTGCGGTGTGTGTCAGTGTTACAGTGAGGGGTGCGGTGTGTGTCAGTGTTACAGTGAGGGGTGCTGTGTGTGTGTCAGTGTTACACTGAGGGGTGCTGTGTGTGTCAGTGTTACACTGAGGGGTGCGGTGTGTGTCAGTGTTACACTGAGGGGTGCGGTGTGTGTCAGTGTTACAGTGAGGGGTGCGGTGTGTGTCAGTGTTACACTGAGGGGTGCTGGGTGTGTGTCAGTGTTACACTGAGGGGTGCGGTGTGTGTCAGTGTTACACTGAGGGGTGCTCTGTGTGTGTCAGTGTCACACTGAGGGGTGCGGTGTGTGTGTCAGTGTTACAGTGAGGGGTGCTGTGTGTGTCAGTGTTACACTGAGGGGTGCGGTGTGTGTCAGTGTTACACTGAGGGGTGCGGTGTGTGTGTCAGTGTTACAGTGAGGGGTGCGGTGTGTGTCAGTGTTACACTGAGGGGTGCGGTGTGTGTCAGTGTTACACTGAGGGGTGCTGTGTGTGTCAGTGTTACACTGAGGGGTGCGGTGTGTGTCAGTGTTACACTGAGGGGTGCTGGGTGTGTCAGTGTTACACTGAGGGGTGCGGTGTGTGTCAGTGTTACACTGAGGGGTGCTGTGTGTGTCAGTGTTACACTGAGGGGTGCGGTGTGTGTCAGTGTTACACTGAGGGGTGCGGTGTGTGTCAGTGTTACAGTGAGGGGTGCTGTGTGTGTGTCAGTGTTACACTGAGGGGTGCGGTGTGTGTCAGTGTTACACTGAGGGGTGCGGTGTGTGTGTCAGTGTTACAGTGAGGGGTGCGGGTGTGTGTCAGTGTTACACTGAGGGGTGCTGTGTGTGTGTCAGTGTTACACTGAGGGGTGCGGTGTGTGTCAGTGTTACACTGAGGGGTGCGGTGTGTGTCAGTGTTACACTGAGGGGTGCTGTGTGTGTCAGTGTTACAGTGAGGGGTGCTGTGTGTGTGTCAGTGTTACACTGAGGGGTGCGGTGTGTGTCAGTGTTACACTGAGGGGTGCTGTGTGTGTGTCAGTGTTACACTGAGGGGTGCTGTGTGTGTCAGTGTTACACTGAGGGGTGCGGTGTGTGTGTCAGTGTTACACTGAGGGGTGCGGTGTGTGTCAGTGTTACACTGAGGGGTGCGGTGTGTGTCAGTGTTACACTGAGGGGTGCGGTGTGTGTCAGTGTTACACTGAGGGGTGCGGTGTGTGTCAGTGTTACACTGAGGGGTGCGGTGTGTGTCAGTGTTACAGTGAGGGGTGCGGTGTGTGTCAGTGTTACAGTGAGGGGTGCTGTGTGTGTCAGTGTTACACTGAGGGGTGCTGTGTGTGTCAGTGTTACACTGAGGGGTGCGGTGTGTGTCAGTGTTACAGTGAGGGGTGCTGTGTGTGTGTCAGTGTTACACTGAGGGGTGCGGTGTGTGTCAGTGTTACACTGAGGGGTGCTGTGTGTGTGTCAGTGTTACACTGAGGGGTGCGGTGTGTGTCAGTGTTACACTGAGGGGTGCGGTGTGTGTCAGTGTTACAGTGAGGGGTGCGGTGTGTGTCAGTGTTACACTGAGGGGTGCTGGGTGTGTGTCAGTGTTACACTGAGGGGTGCTGTGTGTGTCAGTGTTACAGTGAGGGGTGCGGTGTGTGTCAGTGTTACACTGAGGGGTGCGGTGTGTGTCAGTGTTACACTGAGGGGTGCTCTGTGTGTGTCAGTGTTACACTGAGGGGTGCTGGGTGTGTGTCAGTGTCACACTGAGGGGTGCGGTGTGTGTCAGTGTTACACTGAGGGGTGCTGTGTGTGTGTCAGTGTTACACTGAGGGGTGCGGTGTGTGTCAGTGTTACACTGAGGGGTGCGGTGTGTGTCAGTGTTACAGTGAGGGGTGCGGTGTGTGTCAGTGTTACACTGAGGGGTGCGGTGTGTGTCAGTGTTACACTGAGGGGTGCTGTGTGTGTCAGTGTTACACTGAGGGGTGCGGTGTGTGTCAGTGTTACAGTGAGGGGTGCTGTGTGTGTCAGTGTTACAGTGAGGGGTGCTGTGTGTGTGTCAGTGTTACACTGAGGGGTGCGGTGTGTGTCAGTGTTACACTGAGGGGTGCTGTGTGTGTCAGTGTTACAGTGAGGGGTGCGGTGTGTGTCAGTGTTACACTGAGGGGTGCGGTGTGTGTCAGTGTTACAGTGAGGGGTGCTGTGTGTGTGTCAGTGTTACACTGAGGGGTGCTGTGTGTGTCAGTGTTACACTGAGGGGTGCGGTGTGTGTCAGTGTTACACTGAGGGGTGCTGTGTGTGTCAGTGTTACACTGAGGGGTGCTGGGTGTGTGTCAGTGTCACACTGAGGGGTGCGGTGTGTGTGTCAGTGTTACACTGAGGGGTGCGGTGTGTGTCAGTGTTACACTGAGGGGTGCGGTGTGTGTCAGTGTTACACTGAGGGGTGCTGGGTGTGTGTCAGTGTCACACTGAGGGGTGCGGTGTGTGTCAGTGTTACACTGAGGGGTGCTGTGTGTGTGTCAGTGTTACACTGAGGGGTGCTGTGTGTGTCAGTGTTACACTGAGGGGTGCTGTGTGTGTCAGTGTTACACTGAGGGGTGCGGTGTGTGTCAGTGTTACACTGAGGGGTGCGGTGTGTGTCAGTGTTACACTGAGGGGTGCGGTGTGTGTCAGTGTTACAGTGAGGGGTGCGGTGTGTGTCAGTGTTACACTGAGGGGTGCTGTGTGTGTGTCAGTGTTACACTGAGGGGTGCTGTGTGTGTCAGTGTTACACTGAGGGGTGCGGTGTGTGTCAGTGTTACAGTGAGGGGTGCGGTGTGTGTCAGTGTTACAGTGAGGGGTGCTGTGTGTGTGTCAGTGTTACACTGAGGGGTGCGGTGTGTGTCAGTGTTACACTGAGGGGTGCGGTGTGTGTCAGTGTTACACTGAGGGGTGCGGTGTGTGTGTCAGTGTTACACTGAGGGGTGCGGTGTGTGTCAGTGTTACACTGAGGGGTGCGGTGTGTGTGTCAGTGTTACAGTGAGGGGTGCGGTGTGTGTCAGTGTTACAGTGAGGGGTGCTGGGTGTGTGTCAGTGTTACACTGAGGGGTGCGGTGTGTGTCAGTGTTACACTGAGGGGTGCTGTGTGTGTCAGTGTTACACTGAGGGGTGCGGTGTGTGTCAGTGTTACAGTGAGGGGTGCGGTGTGTGTCAGTGTTACAGTGAGGGGTGCGGTGTGTGTCAGTGTTACACTGAGGGGTGCTGGGTGTGTGTCAGTATCACACTGAGGGGTGCTGTGTGTGTGTCAGTGTTACACTGAGGGGTGCGGTGTGTGTCAGTGTTACAGTGAGGGGTGCGGTGTGTGTCAGTGTTACAGTGAGGGGTGCGGTGTGTGTCAGTGTTACAGTGAGGGGTGCTGGGTGTGTGTCAGTGTTACACTGAGGGGTGCGGTGTGTGTCAGTGTTACACTGAGGGGTGCGGTGTGTGTCAGTGTTACAGTGAGGGGTGCTGTGTGTGTCAGTGTTACACTGAGGGGTGCTGTGTGTGTCAGTATCACACTGAGGGGTGCTGTGTGTGT